>NC_066869.1:15732609-16058549 GCF_022985175.1 Labeo rohita
GATGGATGGATGGATGGTGGATGAATGAATGGATGACAGTGATGAATGGTGGATGAATGGATGAAATAGTGATGATAGATGGATGACTCATGGATGGATGACAGTGATGGATGGATGGATGGATGGATGGATGGATGGATGGATGGGATAGTGATGATGGATAGATGGATGGATGGAATAGTGATGAATGGATGGATGAATTAACAGATGGATGGATGAAATAATGGATGGATGGATGGATGGATGACAGGGATGGATGGATGGATGGATGGATGGATGGATGGCAGATGGATGGATGGATGGATGGATGGATGGAATAGTAGTGATAGCAGATGGATGAATGGATGGAATAGTGATGGACAGATCAATGGATAGATGGTGGATGAATGGATGGATGACAGTAATGGATGGTGGATGAATGGATGAAATAGTGATGATAGATGGATGACTGACGGATGGATGACGGTGATGGATGGATGATGGATGGATGGATGGATGGATGACAGTGATGAATGGATGGATGAATGGTATAGTGATGGATGGATGGATGGATGGATGGATGGAACAGTGATAGATGGATGTATTAATGAATGGATGGATGGATGGTTGGATGACAGATGAATGAATGGATGGATGACAGTGATGAATGGTTGGACGGATGGAACAGTGATAGATGGATGTATTAATGGATGAATGGATGGATAACAGTGATGGATGGATGGATGATGGATAGACTGGTGGTATGGCATTGGATGGATGAATTACATGTAGTAAAGGATGGATGGATAGATTACATGCAGCGACAGACAGATGGATGAATGGATAACATACAGTGATGGATGGATTTCTAGATGGATGGATGGAAGAAAGACCATGAACGCTATTGGCTAAATCTTAACCAAAGTTAGGCTGGCTTTAGTTTTGTCCACTTTTCACAATCCAATCAATTCATTTTATCCAAAGCAACATCCAAATGATACATTCCTGATGAACTCCCATCCTACATTTTATATGGCGAAAAAAAAAAAAAACCTAAATAAAACTAACTAAATAAAAAAGTGCCTGTGATGGCATGCAGCGGCAGTAATATTAGAAGATGTGATGTGTCATTTCAGGAGATTGGTTGTGTTCATTGCAGCTGGAAAGTAATGTGGCTGAGTTTGTCAGCGTCCTTCACTGCATTATTCAAAACACAGCACACAGATCTGCTCAGAATTCAGCGAGCCTCTGCTGCCAAATGCCCCGCAACCGCTAACCATAATAGCTTCCACTGCATATGGACGAGCCATGATTAATCATATTTGGATGGGACATTTGTACCAGACAAAAAAAACGAGCGATCCACCTTTTACACTTTTCATTAAGGTGCTGCCAAAAAGATTTTTCTGTCTGTCAGAGTTTAGGACAGAGAGTATTTCTCATTTATGCTGCTACAATTTGCATTACACGACCTGTTCGAGAAAGCACAAAAATCTACTCTCATTATTTCATAATATGACATCTTTAGAGCAGCTAAAAAGGCTTACATTTTAGCCAGCTGAGGAGGAAAAAGATCAAAAGTTATTAAATCACTTAAATAGTTTACTTTAGAGAACTTGCTCAACTCTTTAAAGCTGAAGTGTGTAGTTTGAAATCATCAAACAGATCTGCAGAACTACATATTGCTGCAAGCAACAATTATAGCACATACATTTTTCATTAATTCCCAAAAAACTCTATTTTAACTAGTAAATACCCAACAAGTCATGCAACTCATGCCAATTCATTTACAGTACATGTATTCACAAGCATTGTCACCATTATAGCGCCACCTTTTGGACAAACAGCAACTGCAAGTTGGTGTTTTACATGCATATACTGTACCTACAGGTAATTCCTTGATCTCATGTTAAGCTAAAGGGCAAAGATTTCTGGATAATTGTTCAAAACGGAACTCTTTGTCTTTGATGTACTGTATGTTTGCATAGAAATTCTCTGTTCAATGGCATTTCTCGTGTGTTATCGTTCAGAAGCTCTGGATCTTTAGGCATAAGCGCTGTACACATGCACATCCTCACATACGGTCTGTCTTCCCCATTAGCTCTTCTAGATAAAAGATTTAACATGAACCCGTGTTCAAAGCCGGGAGAAATCCATTAAACCCGCGTGAATCAATCCTGTCGATTCTGATGATAAAGACTGCATGTAGGTGTGAAAGCGAGGAGGTCATGAAGGGCCGGAAAAGTTTTTGCTATACAGCTGATGAAAAATGCATGAGATCTACTCCAGAGGAGCTGTGATTGTTTTGTTTTTTTGTTTTTTTTGGTTGTCTTTTTTTTATTTTTTTATGGCTGACAGAATAAAGGAGGATGAAGAAAATTGAAAAATGTAAAAAGCTTAACATGTCTAAAAACAAACAGAGAGAATACAATTTCGGGTCAAATGTTACTCATAATAAATATTATCCACTGCCTAAGTGTGTGTGTGTGTGTGAACATCTATTATTCTATCATTTTAATATTTAAATGTTATCATAAATTATTATTATTATTACATAGTTGTTGTATTATCTTATTATATGATATATTTTATCTTAATATATGAAATGTGAATATTACTAAAATCTAAATCTAAACTACATAAAAATGAGTATTATCAATATGATTTGTATGATTATATCATCAAATTAATATCTTTAATATTTTTCAAATTAATATAATTAATATAAATGTGTATTATTATACAAAAATGTTAACACTATTACTATTATTATAAAATAGGATTATCAATATGATTAGTAGGAATATCAAATTATTATTATTGTAATATACAAAAATATTAAGCCAAATTATATTTGCTATTCAATAAAACACAATTATTATTATTAGTAGTAGTATATACACAATATTTACATATTTAAACAATTATTATTAATATATTCATAAGATATTAATATTTTTATATTATGTAGAATATTAATATTACTATGGTATAAAAACTGAATACTACTATTATAAAATCTGAATAAGATATTAAATATGAATATAAATTATTATTATTAAATTTACAACATATTAAGAGAAATATACTTTCATGTTATGTAAATTGTGATTATTATTATTATATAAAATATTAATGGAATTATGATAAAATCTGATTATTAATATGATTAGTATAACTATATCAAAATATTGATCTTTTATTTTATTTATTTATTACTATTATTATTTACTACTATTACTATTATTTATTATATACACAAAATATTAAGCCAAATTATATTTGATATTCTTTAAAACACATACAAATATTATTATTACTATATATTAATACTTAAAAGATATTAATACTTCTATATTATATATTACTACTATACAAAAAAAACAAATACTACTATTATTAAGGTTAGTACCAAAATGAGTTTGGTATGATTATTATATCATATCAAAATATTAATAAAAATTATTATTATTAAATTCACAACATATTAAGACAAATATATGTTCATATTATATAAATACATTTACATTATATAATACATACTATTATAACAATAATTTATTATTATTATTATTAATACATTTACAATATATTATTGAAATTATATTACTGATATAATTGAAATTAAATGAATATATATATATATATATATACACACACACACACACACACACAGTTGTTGTGGTTCGTTGATCTGTTTCCTTATATTGGGAACTGAACAAAAAAAAACACTTAATATAGTATTTCACAGGACAGTGTTTGCGACTCAGAAAATTGTTGTTGCAGAAGGTTGTAGCAGAAAAGTATTGCAATTAGAAGACACAGAAAAGCGAGGAAGATGGGAAGGAGGCTTAGACTGACACTGATGAAGAGCATGATGTGGGTTTGATTAGTGTGGTCTGGGGCAGCCGTGAGGAATGTGCCACAGCACGCATCACGCCGCAGTCTTTCTGCTGAGACGCTTACCTTATGGAGAGCCATTTAATCATTTCAGCTTCACATCCCTCCTCTATTTGCCTCGCTCACTTTGATTAATGACTCATGTTACATCCAATTCAGCTTTACTGACATGACTGCACCGCTCTGAGTGCTGCTGCTCATTTGGGATGATAACACTCGCACACATAAACACACACTTCCTGCACTAGCTGTTGTGAGTGAAGCTGCAAACCTGCCAAAACTTATTGATTAGGGCCGTTCCGTACCTGCCAACATCACCAAACCTCACGTTAAAGATATATACTACCCTTCAAAAGCTTCAGATTATTTCAGGTTTTTGAAAGAAGTCTCTTCTGCTCACCAAGGGCTATTTGATCAATAATATAGTAAAAACAGTATGATTGTGAAATATTATTGCAAATTAAGACCTTTTCTATTTGAATATATCATAAAATGTAAATTATTCATGTAATCAAAGCTGAATTTTCAGCATCATTACTCCAGTCTTCAGTGTCACATGATCAAATCATTCTAATATGCTGATTTGCTGCTCAAGAAACATTTCTGATTATTATCAATGTTGAAAATAGTTGCGCTGCTTCATATTTTTAAATAAACTGTGATACATTTTATTGAGGATTCTATGACAAAGTTCAAAAGAACACTTTTGATTAATTTAGTGCATCCTTGCTACATAAAAGAAACAATTTCTTTTAAAAAAAATTCTGAACAGTAGTGTGGTTCACCCAAAAATGGCATGTTTTTTTTCTTACCATCATGATGCTCGAACACGTATGATGTTTTTCTGTGGATCAAAAAGGGAGAATTTCAAAGAAATAAACTTTAAACTGTAAAAATACAAAACACGAGATCACATTAAAAATATTAGAAAATTACATTTGAAAAGTGTTACATTTTAAATATAAATATATATTAAAACATATTTTCTGAATTAAATATGAATGAATGAATTAATTAATTAATTAATTAATGTTTATACAAATGAATGAATGAATGAATGAATAAACAAAAACGAATGATTCAACAAATGAATGATTGATTGAATGAATAAATGAACAAACGAATGATTAATTGAACATTATTGATTGAACAAACAAATGAATGAATGAACGAATAAAAATGACAAAATACAAAACTCAAGATCACATAAAAAAAATCAACAAGTTATTAAATAAGAAAATTAAATTTGAAAGTATTATATTTTAAATATAAATACATATATTTTAAATATGAATGAACAAATAAACATTTAATAAATGATTAAATGAATGAATGAATGACTGCATTAATGAACATGAATGATTAAACGAATGAATGAATGAACAAATGAACAAATTATTAAACGAACGAACAAACACATTATTGATTGAACAAATAAAAAAATGAATGAATGAATGAACAAATTAATGATTAAATGAATGAATGAATGAACGAACAAACAAACAAACGAATGCATAATTACATGAATACATAAATGAACCAATGAATGAATTATTTAATGACTGCATAATGAATGAATGAATGATTAAATGAATTAATAAATGAAGGAATGAAGGAATTAATGAATGATAAAATAAATGAATGAATGCATGAATTAACAAACAAATGATTAAACAAATGAATGAACGAACAAATAACCTAACGAATGATTAAATGAATGAATGAATAAACACATTAATGATTGAATGAATGACTAAACGAATGAATGAATGAATGGATAAACAAACTAATGATTGAATGAATGAATGAACGAACGAATGAAAGAATGAATGAATCGTTAAATTAATCAAAGAATGAATGAACGAATAAACAAAAACAAGTGAATGATTAAATTACTGAATGAATGATTAAATGAATGAACGAACAAACAAAAAAATGATCGGTTAAACAAATCAATGAATGAAAGCATGATTAAATAAATTAATTAATTGATTCATGATTGATTGATTAAATTAATGAATAATTTATTAAATAAATGAATAAATGAAGGAATGAATGATTAAACAAACAAATGATTACTTGATCAAATTATTAAATAAACGATAAATGAACAAACAACAAATGAATGGTTAAAGAAATGAACAAATGAATGAATAAATTCATGAATTAATTAAACGAATGATTAAATGATTAAATGAATGAATAAAGGAATAAATGGATGAGTGGTTAAACAAATGAATGAATGAATGAATGAGTAAACAACAAATGAATGGTTAAACAAATGAACAAATGAATGAATGGATTCATGAATTAATGATTAAACGAATGATTAAATGATTAAATGAAAAGGGACAAATGAATGAGTGGTTAAACAAATGAATGAATGAACGAACAAACAAATGAATACAATGTCTTTCATTTCTTGATGTAATCTAGTTCCTTTACTTTGTCTAGGGTGGCATTAATTGTAAAATGTGCCCAAATATGCACAAAAACCCCTAAAGCCACAAGGGATGAGCGAATCAGTCCAAAGCTGGATCAGAAATTATTTCCACTCTAGTCTCTTAGTTCCCCTCGGACGTCCAGTAATTGATTTTTTTTAAACCTCTTTTGTCGTCACTCCAAACCCAGCCTGTGCTCTCTCAGCTTTTCCACTTCTATGTCTTTCTAAGCAGTTTTTTGGCCACATGAGGCCACAGGCTTCACCCCACCAGACCTGAGAGGACAAAAACTTTTTCTTTAAACGAGATGCCCGTCAAAATAACCAACACCCACACAGAAACACATTTGTGAAGCCGCAAGTTTTCATAACCTGAACTTTTTCTCACTTGTGAATAAACTGATCTTTCAGTTTGTGTAAAACAGTCAAATGGATGCTGCGCTTTATAAGTATTTCATTCAATGGATTATCCAAAAATAGACATTAACATATTGTATTTGATTGTATTTTTCATGAGCTGAACTCAAAGATCTAACACTTTTTCTATGTACACGAAAGACCTATTTCTCTCAGATTTTGTTCTGTCTAAATCTGTGTTAGTGAGCACCTCTCCTTTGCCGAGATAATCCATCCACCTCACAGGTGTGGCATATCAAGATGCTGATTAGACAGCATGATTATTGCACAGGTGTGCCTTAGGCTGGCCACAATAAAAGGCCACTCTAAAATATGCAGTTTTACTGTATTGGGGGGTCCGAAAACCAGTCAGTATCTGGTGTGACCACCATTTGCCTTGCGCAGTGCAACACATCTCCTTCACATAGAGTTGATCAGGTTGTTGATTGTGGCCTGTGGAATGTTGGTCCACTCCTCTTCAATGGCTCTGCGAAGTTGCTGGATATTGGCAAGAACTGGAACACGCTGTTGTATAGGCCGATCCAGAGCATCCCAAACATGTCCAGTGGGTGACAAGTCCGGGGACTATGCTGGCCATGTAAGAACTGGAATGTTTTCAGCTTCCAGGAATTGTGTACAGATCCTTGTAACATGGGGCTGTGCATTATCATGCTGCAACATGAGGTGATAGTCGTGGATGAATGGCACAACAATGGGCCTCAGGATCTCGTCACAGTATCTCTGTGCATTCAAAATGCCATCAATATAATGCATCTGTGTTCGTTGTCCATAACATACGCCTGCCCATACCATAACCCCACCGCCACCATGGGCCACTCGATCCACAATGTTGACATCAGCAAACCGCTCACCCACACGATGCCATACACGCTGGCTGCCATCTGCTCTGTACAGTGAAAACCAGGATTCATCCGTGAAGAGAACACCTCTCCAAAGTTCCAGACGCCATCAAATGTGAGCATTTGCCCACTCAAGCCGGTTACGCCGACGAACTGCAGTCAGGCCGAGACCCCGATGAGGATGACGAGCATGCAGATGAGCTTCCCTGAGATGGTTTCTGACAGTTTGGGCTGAAATTCTTTGGTTATGCAAACCGATTGTTGCAGCAGTTGTCCGGGTGGCTGGTCTCAGACGATCTTGGAGGTGAAGATGCTGGATGTGGAGGTCCTGGGCTGGTGTGGTTACATGTGGTCTGTGGTTGTGAGGCCGGTTGGATGTACCGCCAAATGCTCTAAAACGCCTTTGGAGACGGCTTATGGTAGAGAAATGAACATTCAATTCACGGGCAACAGCTCTGGTGGACATTCCTGCAGTCAGCATGCCAATTGCACGCTCGCTCAAAACTTGCGACATCTGTGGCATTTTGCTGTTTGATAAAACTGCACATTTTACAGTGGCCTTTTATTGTGGCCAGCCTAAGGCACATCTGTGCAATAATCATGCTGTCTAATCAGCATCTTGATATGCCACACCTGTGAGGTGGATGGATTATCTCGGCAAAGGAGAGGTGTTCACTAACACAGATTTAGACAGATTTGTGAACAAACTTTGAGAGAAACAGGCCTTTTGTGTACACAGAAGAAGTCTAAGACCTTTGAGTTCAGTTCATGAAAAATGGGGGCAAAAACAAGTGTTGCGTTTATAATTTTGGTCAGTGTATATAAACACTACATTCATGAAATTTCCCACAAAAATACCTATTGTTATATATGACAAAATTCCTCTCATACAGTAGATGTAAACATCATCTCTGTAGCTCTTTCAAGTTTTCTTTGTTCTTTTTATGTTTTCTTATGATTCATACTCACATGCATCTTCCCCATACAGCGCTCCACACATTTCAAAGGATGTCTCTTCCATTCTTTCAGGGTATCTCGCAATCTGACGGAAGGTGCTGCGGTAAATAGGAAATCCTCATCGCTGTGTATTTTCGTCTGCAGAACATCAAAGAGCAGAATAATGGAGTTGTGAATGGTAATACAATTAAAGATGGATCTTCTAGATAATATAGCAAAAGGGTTCGCTCATCTTCGCTGGGGAATACAGTTGATGAAGTTCCTAATGAATTCAATTACGCCCAACCTGTGTGAAATATCGCTCTCGGAATCGAGGGCCTGCGATGCTAAAGATCAACCCAGTCACGAATCGCACAACACTATTTCAGCTGACTAATAAAATCCCTCTGTGTCCCAGAAAATCAATGCAATCTGCTGTTGAAATGGTCCAGACAGATTTGACAAATGAAAGATTTATAATAACAAATAGATTAGAGCACAAACCAATCTCATTAGTATTCATAGTATTTATGTAAAGTAGTTCTATCAAACACACAATATGAGCAACAGACATACAGATTACAATAAAGTTCAGTGCATTCATGTTGATCAGTTAGTTGTAATAAACAGCAGTTTGCACTTTTTACATTCATCTGGGGTAATGTTATTTTTTCTACATATACTGTACATTAATAAATCAAGAGATAAAACAGCAATATATTTGTAAACATTATTAACACTAAATTAGATTAATAAGCACTATTAACTTTTTTTTATTGCTAGTTCATGATACATAATGCACAATATTCTAATACATCATTAAATGTCAATTACATAATACATAGTTTGAGTTAAAATATATTATGAACAAACATTAATAAATGAATAATATCTTTGTAAACATGGTTAACATTATTTTATTTTTTTTTATTTTTATTATTTATTTATCTTAACTTAAATAAAAAGGCACTATAAACTGGCTTTTCATTGTTAGTTTATGATACAGTAGGCATTATGTATAAAAATAATATTCTAATACTCTATCTACCATTTTATACTAGTATTAATACATAATTGTACATGGAACATGGCATCAATTTCTTAATACTTTAAGTTCAAATAATACTTAAGAGTGATTTTTACATCAATAAAAACACAGTAAGTAAATGCAACAATTTATTATATTATTTAATTATTTAAATTAATATATTATAAACAAACATTAATAATAAAAAAAAATTAAACATTAAACATTACTTTTATATACTGTACATAATATTATATACTGTATAATATACCACATTTTATACTAGTATTGATACATTTCTAATTGAACTTAAACATGTTATTAATTTGTTCATACTTTTGGTTCGAATAATTTTTTAAAGATTTTTTGCAGTAAATGCAACTAAATATATTATATTAAGTACATTATTTTTACATGAATATATTATAAACAAACATATTAATATAAATGTTGTTATTAATAAAATAACAACATTTGTTAACATTATTAATTTTTATTTAATTGTCTAATTTTTATTGTATTTATTTTTTTATTTTTAATAAGCACTGTAAAAATGCTGTTCATTGTTAGTTCATGACAAATAATGCATAATTATATTATATATATATATACATATATATATACACACACTGTATAATATATTATATATAGCATTTTATACTAGTAATACATAACACTAATTGAATATAAACGTTATCAATTTCTTAATACTTTGCTTAGGTTGAATTAATATTTAATTTTTGCATCAAATAAAATTTTTGCATCAACAAATTAAATTAGTAAATGCAATTATATTAATTTACATTAATGTTATAAATAAACATTAATAATATATATATATATATATATATATATATATATATATATATATATATATATATATTCATCTTTATTATTATTATGATTAATATTAACATTAACTTAATAGGCACTGTAAAAATGTCAGTTCACTGTTAGCTCATGATAAATAATGCATTATAGTATTATATACTATATATAATAATGTATATATAGCATTTTATAGTAGTATGAATATTATTAATACTAACTGACCTTAAACATGTTGTCAATTTCTTAAGGCTTTTAGATTCAAATAATATTTAACAGTGATTTCTGCATCCATAAATGACATTAGGTAAATGCATTTATATTATTACATAATATAAATATGATTAATCTTATATTTATTTAAAATGATTTTAATACCACAGATAAAACAACCCTACAATTTGGCAGGTATTACAACCCATCTGTGTGACTTCACTGGAATGTAAATGTAAAGGTTTTCTGCCTGTCAATCATCCTGCAGGGGCGTGGCTTTAGAGAGATGCTGTGCGCAATTCTGAGAAGAGTCTAAACTATAGTCTAAATACATGTCAATACTAATTAGGACACGCTGTACCAATGCACAGCGGACTTGAGCAAAGAATCAACTAAAAGTGAAAACATCGACAATATAGCGTTCTCTGAGTGTAAATCAAGAACACAGAGCAGCGTTTGTATTTAATTAGCTTTCAGTGAGCCTGCTGTGCCCAGCCAGTATGTAATGAGTGGGTAATGCTTTTAATTGGAGACATTCCCGTGATTCTGACAAGAGCATTTCTGAGCTTAGGCCGAGATTCAGTACGAAAATCCACTTGATAAGCAAACACAGCAGCTTTAACCGGGAAAATGCATTCAACCGTTTTAACTGGAGCAAGGACTTAAGCTTTTTCATTTTTTCTTTTGTAATGCTCAGGGAATTTAGCCATTAAATTTCACAAAGTTTTCAATGCCAAGATGCCACGTTTCAGGAAAAACTAACAGCCGGTGTGTGTGTGTGAGAGAAAGATTAAGATTCCTGAATGAGAATTTGATGCCTTGAGAACTCAATTTCACAGGGAGAATAAAGCAGAAAATATGCTAATTCAAATGAAGACGCTGACCTGCCGGTTAGTACCAGTGGGTCAAGGTTTAGCTGGTTAGCGTGGACCCATTAGCCCCTACTGGTAGATATCGTAACTACACCAATCAGTCGCAAAGAGCATCTTTTTTTAAATCACAATAATAGTGTGAAATGGTCCAATAAGATGAGGAGAAAATATAGTAGTGGCACAGTGCGTCTTTACCAAATTCATCATCTTCAGGACCTCAGGCTATTAACTGTCTTTTGAACATCATTAAAACCAAAACAACATGAACATCAAAACACCTTTGAAGATAATAAGGACTGATTTTTGCCACCACAAGGAAAGAAACTATTACCACATGAGCCAACGTGTTAAAACCCTCTTCAGCAAGAAGAGGAAAAAAGACTAAAGCTTGTTTTTACTGGAGTGGAAATCTTTCTCCCCACTTCAGTCCATGAAATAAATGAGAACAGGAACAGCATGTACAGTTTTTACACATTCATTTCAGACTTTTTCCTGACGAGAGGAGATCAATGGCCGCCAAAGCTGTTCAGCTCCCAAAGTTTTTCAAAAAATGTTTAGGAGGGTGTAAAAAGTAATGAGAAATGGTAGTTAAAGGACACTCTTAAAAGTAAAGGTTCTTTCTATGGTTTCATGACCTTTAACATCTACGGAATCTTTACACTGCACTAAAGGTTCTTTATTGTGGAAAAAGGATTCTTTAGATTTTTAAAATGACAGTAAGGAAAAAAAACGGTTCTTTTAAAAACTGTACACTGTTTAGATTCTTAAAAGAACCAAAACTGGTTATTTTATGGCACTGCTGTGAAAACACACACTTTTTGAATTTTTAGTTTCAGGAATGTATAGATATTATGTCAAATGTTACTTAAATTGGTAACACTTTACAATATGGTGTCATTTGTTATGAACAAACAAAGAACAATACATTTTTTGTTAGTTAATAAAAATACAGTTGTTCACTGTTCATGTTCACAGTGCATTAACTAATGTTAACAATAACTTGTGATTTCAGTAATGCTTTAGTAAAAGCTGAAATTAACATTAAGATTAATAAATGCTGTAGAAGTATTCTTCATTCTTAGTTCTTAGTAGTTAACTAATGAACCTTATTGTAAATTGTTACCCTTAAATTTTACTTTGAGTCTTTTATCTAACTTAAACACTTTTTATAGCTTTTTGAAGTCACATTTTAGATTTTTTAAGTTATAATTGAGAATCAAGTAACTGACTTTCAATTTTAGATTTTTATTATTTTGGATTTTTCAAGACTGCATGAAGTTACAATTGAGTAAAAAGTATTATTTTTACTGACCAAAAAGTAAAACATTTAGTTTTATTAAAGCTCAAGCAGAGATTCCTCAAATAGTTAAGTATTCTTACTCAAACATTTTACAATGACTACTTAAAAAAGACAATATATTTTTAAATATATAAATACCTGACAATAAAACTTTAATCAGGACTATATTTTTTGGCACAAAAAAACAACAACAACAACAAAACATTTTTGAACTAGTGAAAATTGATCAATTATAGTGACAGTATTAATTACGAACATATTATTTTATTCTAAACACAACTACACTCTATAGAGAACATAACATCATTACCTGAATATTTAGCTATTGAACAACACATAAAATTATATAAAATGCTCAACTGGACTCAAACCATGTTAAATCTGTAATTTATATGAACAATCATATTCTTTTTTTCAAATTCCAAATGGCAACGTTTTGCCACAATTTCAACTTGGAATTTCAAGATACAGATTTGCAACTATAAGAATATAAAAAAAAAGAACTGAAATAGATATATACTCACAATTCTGGTTTACTTTCTGATAATTCGAATTTAACGTCTACAAATTCTGCTTTTGTTTCTTTTTCAGTTGTGAGCTATAAACTTAGAATTGCAAGAATAAAGTTTATATTTCACAACTATGACTTTTTTACTCAGAATATACTCACAAATTGAAGTTTAGATCTCGCAATTCAATTTTTTTTTTTTTTTTTAAAAGTGAGAATTATGAACTGAATTAGTATTAGTAAGAAACTGAATAAGATATTTCACATAAAAGATGTTTACATAGTCCACAAGAGAAAATAATAGTTGAATTTATAAAAATGACCCCGTTTAAAAGTTTACATACACTTGATTCTTAATACTGTGTTATTAACTGAATGATCCACAGATGTGTTTTTTTGTTTAGTGATAGTTGTCCTGAACAGTTAAACTGGCCGCTGTTCTTCAGAAAAATCCTTCAGGTCCCACAAATTTCTTCTGCTTTTCAGCATTTTTGTGTATTTGAACCCTTTCCAACAGTGACTGAATAATTTTGAGATTCATCTTTTCACACTGAGGGACTCATATGCAACTATTACAGAAGATTCAAACGCGCACTGATGCTCTAAAAGGAAAAACCATGCATTAAGAACTGGGGGGTGTAAACTTTTGAACAGAATGAAGACGCATACATTTTTCTTTTTTTGCCTAAATATGACATTTTTTCATTAAGAACTGCCCTTCAGAACAGCAGGCAGTTTAACTGTTCAGGACAAAGAAGAGACCCATGAACAACTATCACTAAACAAAAAAAACACAGCTGTGGATCATTCAGGTAACAACAGTATTAAGTATCAAGTGTGTGTAAACTTTTGAATGGGGTCATTTTTATAAACTCATTTTTTATTTACGTAAAATATCTTATTCAGGTCAGTACTAAATAAACAATAGCACGCATTTTGTATGATCCCTCTTATTTTGGTAAAACATTTGACTTCAACTGTATAAACTCAAAATTGTGAGACAAAGTTGCAATTACTTTTAAAAAAAAAATTGTATCCAGTTGCAGAAACAAGCTTCCCTACTTTCCGGCCTATTATATGAAAATGCATCTGAAAAGTTGAAAAGTGGATACCATGAACACAGATAAAACATTTGCAATGCATGTCCATCATTCCATCTGTTGAAGAAAGAACAACAGATCCAAAGCACAAAAAAGTTTAATAATAAACTCTGAACCTTTGAGTCAACTTGGCACTTTTGTTTTACCACACATCCACGAAACGAGTGCTTTTAAACTAGACACGAGGCATCTATAATAAAGAGCAGCATTCACTTCTAAAAAAAAAACCTACTGGAGATTGGAGCTTGAATCGCTGGCCCACGGTGAGCCTCTGTATTCGTGCTGTGCTCGACTTGAGGAAACAGCTCACCTAGCGTCATATTTCATTCTGCCTGGGCTTTGATCAGGAGAGCTGCTGCTCCAGATTTCCCCACGATCATGTGTGATGGAGGACGAGCTGGTTCACCGCAGCAGGAGCAACACCGGCGACCTGGAGAGCGCTGAGGGATGATGAACCTGCACAAGATCAACAGCACAATGTTCTTCTCAAATGTTCTCAAGCTGTTGCCACTGATTAAAATGTCTGTACGGGTACAAGTTCTCCTTAAATCCCATGGAACAAGGACATTTTTTAATGCATTATAAATGATCATGCATCCTTAGCATTGCTGTAAAGAAACAACAGAATAGGACAGATAAAAATGAGGTTTAACGCTGCCAAAGCATAATCACATTTGAGTGCAGAGTATGTGTGAAATATATTGCTCTCTGAAGAGAAACCCACATCATTCAGAGACGCTTCCTCCATCTGCTGCAGTGCAGGAGTTTTACATTCACTCGTCAGAGCAACAGCTGCATGCAATGCCAAGTCAAGATATTAGCATGGTGATGCTCGCTATGCACTGCGGCAGAGCGCTGCTTTACATCAAATGACTGGTGTGATGCATGATATGGTGCAGACTGACTGAATGTTCTTGTTTGATTGGTTAAATCCATAAACCCTGTGGTGATGCCTCCTGAGAGGTGCTCGATATTACAGCAATGAACTGAACATCGTAACATAGGCAGGCATCAGTGTATGAATTATGAATGCCTCAATAAGATGTTACAGATATATACTGTTGTACAAGGGATGCAAATAAATGACTGTCATTTCTATATTAAATTAGAATAAATAATGCATGAACAGCATGTACAGTGCATTATGGGGACTCACTAATACAGTTACGAATGAATGGATATTTTACACATTAATTTCAAACTTTTTCCCCCAACGACAAGTCATTTTAACATAACAGTAAGAAAAAATAGTTCTTTTAAGAACTGTACCCTGTTCAGATTCTTTGGCGAACCAAAAATGGTTCTTTTATGGACCATTATGACCAATATGAGTGTCAAACATTTTTACTTAAATTTTACCTTAAGTCTAGGACTACCTACCAAAAAAAAAAAAAATACTTAAGTGATAGTAAAAAAGTAAAACAGTCATATGACATATTTTGTAATTTTTTTTTTAAGTCTACATGAAGTTATAATTGAGTAAAAAGTATTATTTTTATGTTCTAAATGTAACTGTTAAAAAAGTAAAAATATTCAGTCTTAACAGAACTTGTGTAAAGCAGAAATTCTCCAGAAAGTGAAGCACTATTAGTCAAATGCTTTACAACAGCCAGTAAATAATGAATATGATGATTTTTAAAATACAAATTATTCACCCACCTCTTTTTAGGGAAAAATAAAATAAAATAAAATAAAATATGGATGGAGCCCAACTGCAGCGGAAGGATATATATATAAATAATGAATATAATGATGTTTAAAATACAAATTATTCATCCCCTCTCCATGCATCAGTTTTAAGGGGGAATAAAATAAAATAAAATAAAATGAAATGAAATAAAATAAAATCTAAAATTTAGGACTTAAGTAAAGAAATATATATTACTTAAAAATTATTGGAAATTTTTAAATTAAATTTAATGAATTAGATCATCATAATAAATGATTAAATAAATGGAAAATAAATATTTTTATTCAAATATAGCTTTTTCCATGCAGCATTTTTCTTTTTATTTATGCAGATTAATAAATACATATGTGGCTGGAAACCTGACTACTGTTGCACAAGCTCAGAAATTCACTGTCGCTGTAGTAAAACTGTAAAAGGACATACATATAACCTAGATTGAGTGTTTTCTGAAAATAATCCTTGAATACATCTATTGCCGATTCTCTATAATTACAAAAAAAAAAAAAAGTCTTACCTTTTATGTGTAGGCTGCAGATATATCAGAATCCCATGGACAATACATCTATTTAAAGTCCTGATAACTGGGAAAAAATAGCAAAAGTTGTTATACAAGTTACTCAAAAAGGAATAAAGATATGCTATCACTAATCCATCTTTTAATGGATGGATAAGACATACGTAACAGAAAAAACCTATCATATTTTTCTGGAATAAGATGAATGTGGACTTGAATGTAAGATTGAACACATAGAAACAGGCAGATTTAATTAACCAACCCACAATAAAACTGAAGGTAGTTAAAGTGCAAAAGATAAGGTCAAAGATCACACAAACATACATGCAGTGATTAATTAATTTGTTTGATATAAATATGGAAGTTGTCAAGGACATCCAGTAATGAATCAATCATAAAAGAGCAGGAACATGCATTAATAAAGTGCACAGGGTGGATTTTGATGTGATCTAAGCAACACTGACATAGAGAAACGACCACAAAACGTTTGGAGGAGTTACATTACATTACATCCCTCAAATCCATGCTGTGCTGAAGCCTCCATTACTCTCAGCATTCATTTTAAATGGGAACATTTCAACGGCCCATAAGCCTCGTTCACAACATGAGGTTAAAGCAAGCAATGCTTCACATGTGTCCTGTCATATTAGATCGCATCCAGCTTTGATATAAAGCATTTGAGATCCATTTTGCTGTTTGTTGTTACAAACACATAAATATTAATTTATTTAACTGTGTTTAATTGGCCATCTTGCAATCTCACGTTGCTTTCAGCCATTTGAAACTCTGTACACAAATGTTTAAGGTCTTTTTAGTCATGTTTGTGACATATCGTGTCTCTTCTTATGTTAAACAACACTTTTACCGCCTTTAAAGTCCTGAATTATTCAGCGACTTTCCACGGACATCTTTGTTTTAAAGATGCTCCCTCCTACTATCCTCTCCTCTTTGGAAAGCTGTCAGTGAATTAATTTTTCATCTGCATGTTATGATGTGAACCATCTGTTTGTGCTTTATGAGCCCATGTTGAGAGATGAACGAGCAAATCCGTAAATACATCACAGTGATCCGCACATGTCTGTGCCATACGGTAACAATGACAGTCACAGAGCAGGAAGACATCTAATGAACTCTAAATACACACATCTAATGAACTCTGACCTGCAGATTCAAAGAGCGCAAAGACATTTGAGCAAATGAGAATCTAAATGTCACAAATTGACCACTTTACTCAATACAAAAAACACAGACTTAAAAATGACAGAAACTGGGGTATATTATTAAAGGAATAGTTCACCCTAAAATGAAAATTCTGTCATTATTTACTCACTCTCATGTCGTTTCAAACCTGTAAGACCTTCGTTCATCTTCGAAACACAAATTAAGATATTTTTGATGAAATCCAAGAGCTTTCTGACCTGGCATAGACAGTCATGCAACTGAAATGTTCCCAGGGCCAGAAAGGTAGTAAGGACATCGATAAAACTGTACATGTGACATCAGGGGTTCAACCGTAATTTTACAAAGGCACGAGAATACTTTTGTGTGCAAAGAAAATAAAAACGACTTTATTCAACAATTTCTTCTCCTCAAAGTCACATCCGCTGCCATTATTGAGAGTACCACATTATGATATTGTAACTAATTGTGTTACATTACTTTTTGTCACCTGGGCTGAGCTTGCTTATTTGTTTTTTAATAACAAAAAAAAACCCTCATATTTTTGTCAACTGTAAAGGCTTTTTCACACAAAAGTGAAATTAATCAGCCTCATTCTGAAGGAAGTGCCCCTGCCCCTTACTCGCAATTTCTTTCAACATTGGGACAGGAGAGGTGTCAGTGAAAAATTTGGAAAACAAAGTAACTTGCATTAATTATTTGAAAAAGTAACTGAGATATTTTCTTTTAAATTTAACAGTAACGCATTACTTTACTAGTTACTTGGAAAAGTAATCTGATTACATAACTCGTGTTACTTGTAAAGCTTTACCACAGCATTGGATATCAATGTATATTTAAATATTGATGATCTGTTTTTATGTTTAGTGATAGTTGTTCATGAGTCCTTTGTTTGTCCTGAGCAGTTCATCTACCTGCAGTTTATCAGAAAAATCCTCCAGCTCCTGCACATTTTTTGGTTTTCTGCGTATTTACAACCTTTCCAACAATGACTCTGTGATTCTGAGATCCATCTTTTCACATTGAGGACAACTGAGGGACTCATATGCAACTATTACAAAAGATGAAAACATTCACTGATTCTCAAGAAAGCAACACAATTAACTGAATTGGATGATCAGGGTAAATTGTACTTATATTGTCTTCTGGGAGATATGTAAATATTTATGTAGCTTCTGAAGTGCAATACTAAATGGAAAAAAAAATCTGAACAATATCAGAAAAAATTTACACATCATCAACCTATTCAAAAGTTTACACCCCCTAGCTCTTAATGCATCGTGTTGCCTTCTTAAGCATCAGTAAATGTTTTCATCTTTCGTAATAGTTGTGTATGAGTACTTTAATTGTTCTGAGTATGAAAAGATGGATCTTAAAATCATACATTCACTTCTGTAAAGTGTCCAAATATGAGGAAGATGCTGGAAAAACTAAAAAATGTGCAGGAGTTGCAGGATTTTTCTGAAGAACAGCAGTCAGATGAACTGCTCAGGACAAACAAGGGACTCACAAACAACTATCACTAAACATAAAAACAGTCATGAATCATCCAGGAAACAACACAGTGTTAAGATTCAAGGGTATATAAACTTTTGAACAGGGTCATTTATATAAATTCAGTTATTATTTTGTCTTGTGGAGTATATATATATAAACCTTTTGTTTAAGGGGTCATCGGATACAAAGTTCAAACCGACAGAGGCCGCTCCCACAATAGTTGACTGACATGAGCGTCTTACCTTAGATCAGCTGTAACAGTCCGACCTCCATTGTTTCGATGCTGACGCAGGGATGTAAGTTAGACAAGAATATCTCCGATTGAGCGATTGAGGTGTTGTGTTGCTGGATGTAATAATGAACATAGTGGTCGTCATTTACTCCCGACATCTGAGCCGCTGAAGGTGCAGTGGATTACGTTTGTTTGTGAAGGGAATGCGCCTCCCGATCTACATAAATGCGTCTATGTTCGCACAAATCATTCGTGATCCAGCTTCACCTACAGCAGAAGTGAGTATAAGGGTTTTTTATTATGAATCTCTGCAATCACCTTTCCTTATAACGTGCTAGTTAGCGAGTTTTGCAGCTAAATGTTTTCTAAAGTAAACAATCAGAGCAGCAGAAAGAAGAGAGGGGCGGGGCAAGCAAAGCTCATTTGCATTTAAAGGAACAATCCGTCAGAATGAGTTGATTTTTGCAGAGCTGATCTTGGCAAGGTAAAAAGGGTGTTGTTTTACACTACAATTGAGAATTTTTAACCAAAGTATATTTTAGACTTTTCATTAAGACTGTAAAGAATCATATCAACTTGTGGAAAATGGGCATCCGATGACCCCTTTAAATAGTTTATCCAGGACAGTACTACTAAATAAAACATTTTGGCAGATTTTACACCATATGCAAATATTTTGACATTACGGCATAATTTCTAACACACCACTCTACAAAGATACCATCATACCATTGATATTCAAAGATAAACATTGAGAAAATTATTAATTTCACATGCTTCTAATTTAGCGTGACTAACTTTAGAGAAGATGAATCATCCAGACTTAAAGTACTAATCATTTCCACATGAATGAAAAACCTGAATTGAAGTTAGATTTAAAAAAAAAACAACAAATCTTTATTTTATTAATTCTCCTTAGAGTAAACAGATTATTGATCCCTAAGAGTGTTTAAATATTAGTTTTAATTGTTATTTCTGTCTTAATTATGTTTATGCAAGTAAAATCACCTGAATGCCCTAGATTCAATTAATAGCGAACGAGTGACATTAACTTTTGTAACCAATCAGTCTCTGCATATCAATAATCCTAAGGCATTCTGATTGGCTGACATGCCTTGGGAGGGCGGGGTTTTTAAGACTGGTTATACTGAGCAAGCATATAACCTGTTTTTTAAAGGGATAGTCCACCCAAAAATAAAAAGTTTGTCATTAATTACTCACCCTCATGTCGTTCAAAACCCGCAAGACCTTCATTCGTCTTCAGGACACAAATTTAGATATTTTTGATGAAATCCGAGATGATGTCAGCTCCTGCATCAGCAGCACTACACACATGAATAAAGTCATTATTTTTGTTTTCTTTGCACACAGAAAGCATTCTTGTAGCTTCATAACATTACGGTTGAACCACTGATGTCACATGGACTATTTTAACAATGTCCTTACCACCTTTCTGGGCACTGAATGTGTTAGTTGCATTGCTGTCTATGCAGGATCAGAAAGCTCTCGGATTTCATTCGGATTTCGTGTGTGTGTGCGCTGTCACCTGAGATAACTGTGTTGCCTCCAGCTAAAGCAAACAACAGATGATTATCGGAGAGGAAGGAGAAATTTCACAGATAAAGTGCAGACACCAGAGTCAGCACGTTCTTCCCAGTCATCTGTAATTGCCTTACAAACACCAGCACCATGCTGTCTAGTTGCTCCTGAGGGCTTTGAGAAATCCAGTGTATCATCTGCTGCCACACAAACACATGATGGCTGTTAACGTACGCAGTGCCTCTAAATATTCAGACACATGCAGGAAACTTTCACCTGAAAAGGAGCTCTTTACAAATCTGCATGCATTAGGAATAAAGACTGATGATATATGATATATAAAGATTGATGACTACTTGATATGTGGCAGAATTGCTTCCTGTGGACGTCAGCATATAGTGACACTCACAGCTGTTTGTTCCGAGTATATAATAAGCATATGAAATGATTGGTTCATAAAGTGAGAGTTGTGACTGCTGGCAGCCTGTCATCAAACGCTGACAGATACGGTGGAGATGTTGTCGAGAGATCGATATCCAGATGGCGGCTGATACGGATAACAGCTCTGCTCTCCTGCGGAGTGGATCTGTAAAAAGAAGAGCGGTTTGAGCAAGGCCAAGGTGAAAATAGGGGTTAAAGGACATTATATCTGTTTGACTCCACACCTTCATTGTTTTGAGTTGGACCTTTTCACAAAATGAGTCATGAATAGGACTGAATCAGTCGGAGAGGTTCTCACGGACTCACTGAGCCCCATTCACGAAACAAAAGCAGAACCAATTTATGCTAATTCATTCATAAATCCATTCTTGGAAATTTCTTCAACTTTGGAGACTTTAATGTCCCAGGAGATTTTTTTTTTTATTTCAGGAGATTGCCACTTCATTCTTTTTGTTATATGAAGGTCACATTAAAATAGTCTTTGAACTTTTCACAAGGATTTTTGTTATTAATATATATATTTTAAAGACCCACATTTTTAATGTTAAATAAATACAAAAGTACTTATTTTATATATAAAGTATGTATTCATAAAATAATAATAATAATAATTTATATGTAATATTATTAATAATACAATTATTATATTATTTTATATTTTTTAATATTATATTATATAATTTTACTGCCCTTTTCCAAGACACAAATTTCGATTTTAATAGCTTCCAAAATAAAATGTAATAAATTTTATATATAATTGTATATATAAATATATATTTTATATAAATATGCATTCATAATTTTTGTTATTACTATTTTTATATTTTACTGCCTCCTTTCAAGACAAATTTAAATTTGAATATTTTATACAATAAAATAAAATACATTTTATATATATATATATATAGTTATCATATACATATATCACATGAAATCATAATATTTACTATTATTACTATTACTATTATTGTTATTACTGCCCTTTTTCAAGGCACAAATTTCAGTTTTAATATTTTATATAAGATAAAATACATTCTAGATATAATTTTATATATAAATATAATTTTTATATGAGTTATCATAATATTTCTTCTTTTTCTTTTTCTTATTTTACTTTCTCTTTTTCAAGACACAAATTTCAGTTGTAACATTTTACACAATATAAAATATATTTTATGCATATATTTTATGTATAAATATAGATATCATACAAATATGAATTATCACAGTATTTACACAATTTTAATATTTTATAATATATAGCACGTTTCTATATTAATATATCTCATAAATAAGATTTATCATATGTATTATTATTATTATATTTTCCTGCCCTTTTTCAAAATAACTCAATTTGATTTTAATATTTTATATATTTCAAATAATGTTAATATATAAATATATCTACCATACACATATGAATGATCATAATATTTATTATTATTGTTATTATTATCGTTATATTTTCCTGCACTTTTCCAAGACACAAGTTAGTTTTAAAATATATAATACATGTATGTATAATTTTCATATATAAATATAGATATCAGAAAAAAAATAAAAAAATGTACTGCCTTTGTTTGAGACCCAGAGTTTCAAACCTATATGTACATATCCATAACAAAAAACATTATTCATTATTATTTAATACTACGATAACCTAAACAGAGTAAAATAATAATGAAAAAAACTGATACTAATTAAATTTTGATTTATTTATTTGTTTGTTTGTTTTGTGTGTGTGTTTGTACTTTGCAAGAATGCCAGTGAGGAGCTTTATATAAGATGTGATTTATGGGAGAGAAAAAAGAAAATCAAGGAAAATATGACAGGTAAACAATGTTTTTAATCAGGCATAATTTCCAAATCAAGCTGTTGTGTCAAATTAAGATCAAAGTGTGAAAATATAATCTAAGCGTGTGTGTGTGTATTTAGAAAGAACAAACATCCTGAGACGACTGCCGTCACAGTAACAGGAGATAAACAGTGTTGGATATTGTTAGTTGACAAACTAAACTAGTGAGAGTGCATGTGTGTGTTTTTTTAAGACAAACAAGTAAACTCTCAAATTTAATTTTCTTCACTGACCGCTGAGGACGATACGATATGGCCGTCTCTGTGCCTGCTCCCCTTCAGAGAGACAAGCTGAATAACAAACAGCTCTGAAAGCCTGTATAAAGGATAGGCTTTCAAGCCAACAATCAATCACTTAGCCAGCGTGACCATAGGTATCCCAGCTCACAGAGATTTATGGGTTCAGAGGTCAGAACGGAGGAAACAAAACATCGCAGGTAATATACAACACCAGAGCGCCAGAGCCGACCTTCCCAACAGCACACGCTCAATAAACACACACCCACCTGTCAATCCACCGCTGCGCTTCATAACGTAAAGACAGAAACGGGATCTTACAATGCGTGAGGTCAGAGGTGACCGGTGAGAGGAGTTTTGGAGTATTTTACAGAGCCCTGCTATGTGAAGATGTCTCAAATGTCGCTCAGGACATGTGAAGACAAGTGTAAGAGGAGATAAAGAGTCTCAGCCTATCATCGTAGACGTCTGCATTTTCCTGGAAGAAACAGACGAGAATGAGAGGGGCATGAGAGTCATGAAGAAATAAGCACTAGAGGGCGCTCTAGAGGACTAGAGCAAAACATGACGCTGCAGAATGGGTCGCCGCTGGTTCAGGATCAAAGGAGAAAGCAGCGAGGGGGAAGAAACATGAGCCACAGGGTGTTTGTGCATGAAATATGATGGTGTTTTATACAGAGCTGCTGTGTTGCGGTGAAAAGAGGAAAAAGTGTTTTTATGCACTTAAATGACTGATTCAAAAACGAACATTGTGTTATTTACTCACCCTCATGTTCATTCCTGAATGTTTTTTTTTTCTTTCACAGGACAGTAAAGGCGATGTCAGGGCAAATGTTCGAGATGTTCTTTCCCATCAAATAAACACGGATGATGATCCGGGTTCATCCACAACTGTCAAAGAAAAAAAACAAAATTGCACGCAATTTGTGTTTGATACGTAAAGTCTAACCTCAAAATAAAAATACATTATATATATATATATATATATATATAATTAAAAAATAAACTACATTCAATTCAAATAAAAGTACAATAAAAAATGAATTGTATATCATTTTATTTTAGATTTTATTTAATAAAACATAAAAATAAAATATTTAATGAATAAAAATAAAATTAAACTACAATAAAATACAATAAAAAATGAATTTCTAATATAATTTTATTATAATTTTTATTATACATTTTATTTATTTATTTTAGATTTTATTTTAAACATAAATTAAAATTTACAATTTGTAAAAATAAGATATTCGATGAATAAAAAATACATGTAAGAGATAACAAAAATCAATTAAATGTATTTAATAAAATCCAATAAAAATAAAATACAAATATTATTTAAAAAATAAATTATTCTTATTTCATATTTTAATTAAGCATAAAATAAAAATAAAATATTTAATGAATAAAAATAAAATTACAATCAAATTCAAATAAAATACAATTTAATCTATTTAATACAATCTAAAATAAAAATAAAATATACAATAAATAAGAACATTATTTAAAAAATTACATTTAATTAAAATAAAAAGTATAATAAAAATAAGTTTATTATTATTATAAATAAATTTTATTTATCTATATATATCATTTTTATTTAATAAAGCATAATATTTAATGAATAAAAATAAAATAAAAATAAAAATAAATAAAAATAAAAAAATCATTTTTATTTAAAATGTTTTTATAATAAAATATACAATTCATAAAAATAAAAGTCAATGAATAAAAATAAATGTAAAAAATAACAATAATAATAAAATTAAACTAACTTGAAATTAAATTAAAATAAAAAATAAAAATAAATAAAAAATAAACAAATTAAAATAATGATGAAAATAAAATATACAATTAATAAAAAAAAAAAGAAATACAAATTAAAATACACACATATACAGTACAGTATATGAGAGAAGGAGGGGGTTGAAGATCATCTCTAATGTTGTGTTTCAAAGATTAAAGAGAAAAAAAGTGAGTAAATGTTTATTTTTGCAGGAACTGTCCCTTTAAAGAATGAAAGCTGAGAAAAATCCTTTTTTTTTTTTTAATTATCAGGTGCTTTCCTGAATCAATTTAGAGAAAATCCTGGGTGCGATAAAATCCACTTTTGACCTACTAAGTTAACATTATTTACACAATATCTTCCTTTTCAGTACAATCAAACAAAATAAGGACAAGGAGCATCACAGCAGCTCGTACAAAAGCTATTGACTAGATATTGAGTTTGTACTTCCACAGAAATATAACAACAAAATCACTCAACTAGAACTAGAACAGAGACTCCACAGCTGCAGATATTAAACTGTGCAAATCTATTTTGACGCCTGCTATTCATAAAAGAACACAACTCTTATACAAGTGTATTTGATTCAATTGAGTGTTGAAGAAGACAAGTTAAGCAAGGTGTTATTGAATTTGTTGTTAAATTTTAATGGTCCAAATGAGCAACTAGCATATACATGCAGATAAGCCGCTGGCGCTGTGGGCAAACCAGAGAGGAGTGAAAGCCAAACTCATTTTCTGCTCCTCGTCTGAAGAGAAGGCTGATCTCAGCAAGACTCGTGAGGTGATGTATAAACTCATCGTCTCTGCTTATGTCACAAAACACACAGCAGTGAAGATGGACTAACAAGAAGAGCTCACAAAAGCTCTTGAACCTGGGCCGGGCCAAGACCAGCAGGAAGGACACTCCAAGAACGCTGAGATACTGATGAAGGAGGATTGCAGGAGCATGGTGGGATTCTTCACTGCAGTAGCAGAAATGAAATCAGTCCTGCTGCTCAAGTCCAAAAAAGAGCTTATTTTTCCATTTGCATCTATTCAATATGGTCATTTTCAATATGTATTGTGGAAAATTACATGTTGACAATAATACATTTAAAATAAAAATATAAAATTAATGCAACTGAAAAAAAAACTGAAAAATTAATTGTAATAATTTAACAGAACGTACATACATTTATTTTAGTAACATTTAAATAGGTCCATAAATAAAAATATTAAATAAATTAAATAGAATATAAAAATGAGATGTAACTAAATAAAATTCAAATGAAAACAAATCCAATTTAATGTAATATTTTACTAAAAATGAATAAATTAATATTTAATACAACTGAATAAATTTAATACAATTGAAATAAAATAAATACATTTTAAATAAATACAAATTTAAATTTAAAAATGAAATGCAATTCAATACAAATTAAAAATTTAAGTAAAATGTAAAATTAAATGTATTATTATTTTATTATTTAAAATAGGTCCATAAATAAAATTATTAAATAAATTAAATAGAATATAAAAATGAGATGTAACTAAACAAAATTAAAATGAAAACAAATCCAATTTAATGTATAACTTTACTAAAATAAATAAATTAATATTTAATACAACTAAATAAATTTAATACAGTTGAAATAAAATAAATACATTTTAAATGAATACAAATTTAAAATTTAAAAATGAAATGCAATTCAATACAAATTAAAAATTAAATTAAAATGTAACATTTATTTTTATTATATTTTATTATTTAATTGTTTAAATAAGTCAATAAACACATTTTATATAAACATAAACATTTAATGGAATTAAATAAAATGAACACAATTAAATTATAAATAAAATTAAAAAAATGAGATGTAACTAAATAAAATTAAAATAAAGGTATATTTACCACAGTTAAATGTAATAAGATTTCAATGAAATAAATAAATTTTAAATAAATAAAAATTAGATGTACCTAAGTAAAATTAAATAAAAAATTAAATTAAATAAACAAAATAAAATTAAAATTACATGTAATGTAATACAAGAAATGAATTGATATTTATTACAATTAAATACATTTAATACAATTTCAATAATAAAAATTCAAATAAGAAATTAAATGCAATTAAATAAAATGTAAAAATTAAAATAAATGTAAATATTTTTTTAATAATTTATTTTTTAGCTAGGCAAATAAACACATTTTAAATCATTCAAATAAATATAAACATTTAATGGAATTAAATAAATTTAAAATTAAAGCACTTAAAATATAAATAAAATATAAAAATTAGATGCAACTAAATAAACAGTATTTTTAAATCAAAATAATTTGTATTTAATAGAATTAAATAAATATAATACAATTTTAATAAAATAAATACATTTTAAATCAATTTAAATAAAAAATAAAAACAACGCAATTAAATAACATTTTTAAATGAAATTTAAATGTAAATAATTTTTCATAATTTTTTAAATAAGTAAATAAATCAATATAAACAATTAATGGAAGTAAATACAATTTAAATTAACAATTAAAATAAATGTAATCATCATAAAATGTTTACAAATTTTACATTAAAATTTCAGTTTCAATTTAAATAAGTTAGAAAAATGAAAATTAATAAATAATTAAAAAAATTAATGACTTTTGGATGGGTTAAGATAAACTAATAAAATTAAACTAAAACTAAACTAAAAAATTAAAATAAATATAATATTGTCAATTTTTTTTATTCAAATTAAATAAGTTAAAAAATGAAAATGTATAAATAACTAAATAAATGAATGACTTTTGGTCGGGGTTAAGATAGACTAGTCAACCTCACAATCACTTGGTTGGCGCTTCACCCTGCCACATGTGAGGACACGAGGCAACATTTTATCTGCGCTTTTCATAATAACAGCAGCTGCAGCAACACAAGACAACAATGCAAGGAGAGAAAGAGAGCCACCAAATCCGTGAGAGAAAAACTCTTCCGGGAGGGAAGGTGTTTGTGCCGTAATGGAAGAGCCATCCTGCTTCTTTTTCAATCAGAGTCGAGTACACTGTTGTCCACGCTCCTTTCCTCTCCAAGCACTCCTCAATTCCCCATGGTCGGAGGGAAAATCCAATTACTTTTCAAACAACCCCAGAGGCACCAAATGGTACTCTGTCTCTGCCAATTATCTCGCGCTCTCGCCGCCGCTCCACAGCGAAAGACGCGCGCATCCGAGCGTTCGCGCCGTTCAACAGGTCCGCTGGCAAAATCCTCTAATTTAAAGATGATTTGATATGATTGTGCCCGGAGGTGAGGGAACGTCTGGTCGACAAATGGAAAAGTTCAACACATATTAACAAAAAAAACAAGTTTCTCTCACCGAACATAAGAAATTTATCTTGATTCTGACTGTGAACTGAAGTCAACAAGAATCCATTTTCTTACATAATGTGACATTTCAGAGTGAAACAGTAGGGACACAAAAAGGAAAGCACTTCATTTTATTCAGAAACTGACTGGGCTGTGAAAAGTGGTCCCTATATGAAAGGGGTTTAGAAATGTGTAAAATATAAACTAAACTGAAAAATACCTAATATACTGAAATAGAAACTATTTTCACTCAGAAATTGCTAGTAAACGTAACAAATAATTACATTAAAATGCAAGTAACAGAATTTTGAAGTAGAGAAACTGAAATAGTATTTATGCCATTTTAATTTAATTTAATTTAATTTAATTTGGTAAAGCACATTACAGTAACATTTAAGAAAAAACTTAAATTGTATTTATGTATTTTTTTATTTAATTTAATTTGATTTTATTGTTAATTTAATTAATTTTTATTTATTTAATTTGATTTTAAATAACGAAATACATTTTAAATTATTCTAATTACTATAAACATTTTATGAAATTAAATGTAGAAACCTATAAAGTATTTACGTGTTTTTAAAATTTAATTTAAATTTAATTAAATTTTTTTTTTTATTTATTTTATTTTTTTAAAGTACACTCCAATATCATTATGCATTTTTTTTTTTTTTTTTTTTAATTTTTCTATTATTTAATTTATTTTATTTGGTAAAGCACACTCCAGTAATATTTGTCTTGTTTAAACAACTCAAACGAACATTTTTAAATTATTAAATTAAATTAAATTAAATTAAATTAAATTAAACTTGTATTTATTTAATTTAGTTTATTTGGTAAAGCACACTCCAGTAACATTTGTTTTGTTTATACAACTCAAATGAACTTTTTTAAATTATTAAATTAAATCAAATAAATTAATTTATTAAATTAAATTAAATTAAATTTTTATTTATTTAATTTATTTTATTTGGTAAAGCACCCTCCAATAACATTTTTTTTAAATTTAATTTATTTGTAATTTATTTAATTTATTTTATTTGGTAAAGCACACTCCAATAACATTTAAGAACTTAAATAGTATTTATGTATTTTTAATTTAATTTTATTTGAAATTTAATTTGAAGAGACTGCAAAAACAATTCATTTACAAATCACACATCATTAATTCAGTCCTGAATTCATCAAGAATAGAAAGATGACCATGATATTCTTCAAAAATTAAAGAATGACAGAAAGTGATCAGTATTTGCACAGCAACACAACTCTCTCATCTCTAGCTTTAAGCGATTAAGCAGGCATCTGAAAGAGGCTAATTATTATCTGATGAGCTCAACACACACACAAGGCGAGAAGAATGAAAACTCCAGAAGCTATGGTTAATCAATAACACCTTATAGGGCGTGAAAAACAAGATGATCAATTGTGTTCCCCCACCGCATGATAACAGCACCATTCATTACTGGGCCGATGCTGTTATTGACCACGTACTAATATATTACACAAATGGAGAACGCTGCTCATTAAAAGACTCAAATATACTACAAAATACCGATATGTAGCAGAGCTCTCGAAACAAGGAGTCCGCCGCACGACATTTTCAACACCATCAATAGCAGGGCTTTACTTATTCATGAGGTTAAACAATTACCCAGGCAGACAGACACTCTTTCAAACTGAAGGCAAGTCAACACGCCGCCACAGCGGCAGCAGCGGCGGGTAATGAAGTAAATCAGACTGTATTAACTGAGTAAACAGCCAGAGATTCACTGATTCTCAAATGTTTAATATCCAAACGCAGCACAGTAATGAATTGCCCATCACTGGGGCTGTAAAGTGGCAGATAAATGTGTCTGTGCTGTCTTACCTCACACACGCACACACACACACACAAAAGCTCTATTTCATAACTTTGCCATTGTATGGCATCACACACGTGTTTCAGACAGCTGCTCCAAAAAGGCAGGTTTGCTGCCTTTAAAAAATGTATTTATAATAATTTGGTAAAATCAGGAAAAAGCAGTCCCACAATGCAGGGTGAGTTATAAAAGAAATACTTTCAAGTTGTGAAATATGACGCTTGTGATTGTGAATATACTAAGACTGCAATAACTTTACTTTTTTTATATTCTGTGAAAAACTATGAATGTCCACCCATAAATTGGGGGGGAAAAAAATAGAATATAAAACAATATTACGCATTTCTAAATATTATTAATACATTACATTATAATTGTCTTTTAATTTGTTATATATATTTTTCATATTAGTTCATATTATCAATTACATCAATAAATAAATACATAAAATAAATAATGCTAATAATAATAATACATTTTATAATATTTAAATAATGTAATACATGAAGCCAGGAGAAAAATTACATTATATACACAATAATATTACACTTATTTTATTTATAAAACTGATTTATATTTTTTATTATAACTGTCTTTTAACTTTTATATTATTAACTACATCAATAAATACATGAAAGAAATTAATTATAATAATAGTTATTATACATCATATAATATTTAAATAATGTTATATATGGATCAGACCACGAAGCCAAGAGAAAAAAAAATACATTAATATATATACACAATAATATTATACTTTTTCAAATTTATAAATGATTTATATTTTTTATTACCTTATAATTGTCTTTTAACTTATATATTTTTTATAGTTCATATTATTATTTACATCAATAAATGCATAAAAGAAATGAATAATAATAATAATAATACATTATATAATATTTAAATAATGTTATATATGAAGCAGACTATGAAGCCAAGGGGGAAAATTACACATATATTATACTTATGTTATATATATATATATATATATATATATGTACACACACACACACACACATAAAGATTAATATATATTATTACATTGTAATTGTCTTCATTTGTTGTGTTTTGATTGAGCTATATTATATTTAAATATTGTAACAAAACAACAATACAATGACATTATGCTTATAATATTCATAAATATTACTTGTATATCATTTCACATTATAAAGTTTAAAAGTTCAATTAAGTTCATATTATTTAATAGAACTGTTATATCATTAATTGTTAAAAATAACGGTTAAATGTTACAAAAAATAATACATCTCTAATATTCATACATTTACATATTATTTTACATAATTATTTAACAAATTGAGACAATTACTTTTAATTATGTTTATATTAGTAATTATATCATAAAATATAATTATACATTTAAGTTCTTTGTAGCATTTTTGTACTTCCGAGACATCCTATAACTTTTTTGAAAATGTTTAATAAACTAAACAAAAAAGAAAATGGAGAGGTTTGCCTATAGTGGAGGTGATTTAAGGCCATCTCCTCTGTTCCTGCACTATAAAGCGCTGCTTCTGAGTAAAAGCCATCAGATTTGTTTATATGAGGCGTGACACACCGGTGTCGGGACGGGTACGAGCCTCCCCACGGCTGCTGCTGCTGTAACGATTAGGAGCAGGGCTGGAGTTTCTGTCAAGAGAGTCACACACAGAGAAGGAAAATATATTTTCAAAGAACTACAGCGATGAGGAGACGATCGATCATGTAAACCAAATGAGAAAAACGCTGGAAAGATGAGAGAGAGGAATGGAATGAAAGAGAGATAATGCAGAGAGTTTAAACAATCTATTTCAACTGCACTTACCGATTCTTTGAGTAAGTACTGAGGAACAGTATTTTTGAATTAGTAGTTTTGAGGCATTTGTCCTTACAAAATAACAATACGTAAAAGGACTGCAACTAATAACTCTGAATGCATATCTTCATCTATATCCATCAACGTAACATGAACCAGAAATTATCCACAAATATGCATGACCTTGACTGCCATGTAAGAAAAGATGCATCATTTCCAGCCCAGATTAATGTTCATCTGCAATTTTTCTTCATTACAGGTGAGTGATCATTAGTGTCCGATTAAACCCTCAAGCCTTAATTATGACTTTGAAGAAGGTCTGTCATCTCTTCAACTTTATATTTAACATTTATAATAGCAAAAATTAAATACAAACTTTTTTATATTGTTTATTTTATTTTACTTTATTCTAAAGGTATAAATTATATTTATAATTGCAAAAAATAAATATATTTTATCATTTTATAATACTTTCTGTTAAATACAATTTATTTGCTTATTAATCTTTTATTGTTTCCTAAAAGCATACTTTTTATTTATAATTGCTAAAAATATACAAACACTTATTTGAACAATTTATGCTTTTCTTAATATATTTTTATAATTTGTAAAATTGATAATAATTTATTATTAAATTTATTATAAAATTTATAATTAATGTCTATATATATATATATATATATATATATTCTAAACATATATACACATTTTTATTTTATGTGATTCCTAAAAGCATACTTATTTTTTATGTATAATTGTAAAAAAAAATGTACAAACACTTATTTGAACAATATATGCTTTTCTTAATATATGTTTATAATTTGTAAAATGTATAATTTATTATTATTTATAATTACACACACACACACACACACACACACACACACACACACATATATATATATATGTGTGTGTGTGTGTGTGTATGTGTGTTTGTGTGTGTGTGTGTGATTTGAAATGGGATTTTTTTAAATGCATAAAATGTAATTGTAATTGTATTTTAAATGTGCATCATTAAATAAAACATTCAATTTTAACCACATTTTTATTTCATGTGATTCCTAAAAGCATACTGATTTTTGTTTAATTGTAAAAAAAAATGTACAAACACTTATCTGAACAATATATGCTTTTCTTATTATATGTTTATAATTTGTAAAATGTATAATTTATTATTATTTATAATTAAATATATATATATATATATGTGATTTCAAATATGTGATTTTTTTAATGCATAAAACGTAATTGTAACTGTATTTTAAATATGCATCATTAAATAAAACATTACATTTTAACCACATTTTTATTTCATGTGATTCCTAAAAGCATACTTATTTTTTATTTATAATTGTAAAAAAAAATATATACAAACACTTATTTGAACAATATATATATGTAAAATTATATATATATGATTTGAAATATGTAAATATGTATATTTTAAAAAATATTTAAAAATGCATAAAATGTAATTGTAATTGTATTTTAAATGTGCGTCATTAAATAAAACATTAAATCACCTAAGTTTTGCAAGCACACATATAATGCAAACAATTTCTGTTTGGTTAGACACATGAAAGCACAACGAACTCATTAAAAAAAAAGCCATTTCATAATTAAATTAATTTATTTTAATTAAAAGATTCTGTATTCTTTGTGCTGTCAATTTAGTAGCAATGCAGAAAAGACATGACAAAAATGCCAACATCCAAACACTATTAATGAATGAATGTCATGCAATTCAGTTCCATTGTCTTAACCAGCTCTTCTTAAGATTCCCAACCTTAGAAAATAAGATAGAGAGAAACAGAAACCGGAATAAAGTTAAAGGAACCACACTGTGTTATACTGCCCGATTTCTTTACAGCCTGTCAAGATGTCCATTGGTTATGCATTATGTTTGAACTGGGGACCAAAAAAAGTAATAGAAACACCGGGCAGGCGGGACCGCAACCATGAATCAAGAGTTTGAGCTTTGATTTAAGAAAACCCATGCCTGAAGCCCAAGAGCAGCACATCTCTTGATGCTGCAAATCAAGCCAGTTTGTGTATAGCTATGAATTACTGAGCTTTGTAATGTTGCATAATATATTACATAGACTCAACGTGAGACTATATTACCATGTGCATACCGTATATTTACGATGAGATGCTGTGCATGTATGGACGTTGCCTTCTTTGCATTATAAAATCCCTGAAATCTGCAACACAAATGTCGGTGGTAAACTGCACGACGCCACAGGGAATCAGTCTAATAAAGTTCAGAGAGGTAATGATGGCTTACAGCTCCGTGTGCTGCTGCAAATACAGAATAAGCTCTCTGCGCTAAGTAAAGCATCAATACCGGAGCTTATTACAAATAAAGCCTTAATAGGATCTCAACAAATTTCTATGTGAAAATCAGTAGAGAGCTTCAAAATATATTGGCCGTGTTTCAAAGGCCTTTCTGCTCCGTGAATCACAACACAAGACAGATGAATATCAATACGAGGGTGTGAAGCTTTAACAAATACAGAGTTATGAAGCCGTTTACCTCATCCTCCATTCAGCTATGAGGATTGATGCTTATTTTGAGCAGGTGTAGGAACCTCTTGCTCAGATTTGCCTATTTAGTGTAATGACGCATGCTGCTGAAAATTCAAATGGGATTATTTTCATGTGCCTTTTATTTGCTCGATATCTGCTGAATATTAACAGTGAATATTATTACTCAAATCCGTTTAAAAAGACAGAAACCTTCAAAACAGTTTTCTATGATGTCAAATCCATTTTTATCTTAAACCATAGCAAAAACGCAATTTGCCATTTACTCTGTAGCAATCAAAAAGCTAATGGATGACGGAGCGGCAACTTATCTGTCCTCATAAAGTTGGCCAAAATACTTTTATATAAAAAAGACACATCACAAGGAGGCTCCTGATATGAATGGCGTAGACGCGCGGTTTCGTGTGTGACGTACACAGGCTGTTTTCAGCCTCTGGTGCCTTAATATATCTGAGTATGTGAACACATGAACAGAATTGCTAGAATTGCTCTGAGAGTCACTTCATGAGCAGTTTATGTCATATACAAACAGAAATTTAAACGTCTTCACAGCAACCCGTCAAAATAAAAGTTTGATTTAACTTGAAGAAATTGTGACTGAATATATTACTTAATGTAAGCATAGTACTATAATAAAATTATTATTAAACATTTAAGGAATACTTATGATAAAAAATGATTTACCAGAATTTATTTAGCCGAAAAATGTAAATACACAACACAGTATTTCTGAAAAAAGATAAACACAATAATAATAATAATACTAATAATAATAATAATAATATATATATATATATATATAAAATTAGAGATGTTTTTGATTATTAAAGTTTAATGAAACAATTAAAATGCAAACCAGAAAAACATGGAATTTGGTTCAAATAAAACTGAATTTGAGAAAAAAAACATTTCATAGGGCCTTAAAATGTAATTTTTGTTAAACTTTTAATATAATAGCTGTTAAATTGTGCAAGTTTCATGATTTTAATTAGACATGGTTTTGATTAATAAAATTCAATTTAACCATTAAAACAGAGTCTAGAAAAATTAAAATGGGGAAGAAAACTGAATTCTGTAAAATTTAAATGGAAAAGAAGGAATTTGAAAAAATAAATAAAAATAACAGAATTTGTGAAAAAAAAAATAAAACATTTCATAGGGCCTTAAAACGTAATTTTTGTTCAACTTTTAATAAATTGCTGTTAAATTGTGTCAGCTTCATGATTTTAATTAATTAGACATGCTTTCGATTAACAAAATTTTATTTAACTATTAAAATGGAGTCTAAAAATTACAATGGAAAAAAACGAAATTTTGGAAAAAATAAAAATTAAAAATTAAACAGAATTTGAGAAAAAAAAAATCATAGGGCCTTAAAATATAATTTTTGTTAAACTTTTAATAAATTGCTGTTAGATTGTGTAAGTTTCATGATTTCAGTTAATTAGACATGCTTTTGATGAATAAAATTTAAACATTTAAAACAGAGCCTGGACAAATTAAAATGGGAAAATGACAGAATCCAGAAGAATTAAAACAGAAAAAACAGAATTTAAGGGGGGAACTTTCAGTACAGGTCTTTCGGTTCGGTACGCATATGTACCGAACAAACAGTAAAAATTTTTTTCAAGAAATTAGACAATAAATGCCATTTTGGCAGCACAGAGTGCCAGTGAGCATGATCATCTCTTACTTTTTATTACTACTTCTAACGCAAAATGAACATGAATTAACATCTCACCCCTCACGTAATCTCAGTGTTTCAACCTGGAAGACGTCATTAAATGTCATTCGATTCATTATTTGCTAGAGAAATTAAGTCTAATGAAGAGAACGTTGTGAAATATTAGACTATAATTCATTATATTTACTTTACCTATTAGTAATGTCTCAATTATTGAATGTATGTTTAAATAAATATTTTATGAAACAAGTTATGAAACAAGTAATTATTATATTTCAACAAATTGTGTAATTTAGAAGTTAATTTAAAAAGCTGAGAAGCTGAGGTAGATTTTTATCCCTAGGATTTTTAATTATAATTGAATTTATCACAAGGAAAGAGCAATTTGTTCAGTAAACCACAGTAAAAAAAATAAATAGATAAAACGCAATTTATGTTTATTTTCCTCCTGCTGTACCAAAACAATACCGAACTGTGACGGCAGAACTGAGGTACGCACCAAACCATCACGCCCTATTAAAAATGTAATTTTTGTTAAACTTTTAGTAAACTGCAGTTAAATTGTGTAAGTTTCATGTTTCAATTAATTAGACATGCATGCTTTTTGATTAATAAAATGTAATGTAACCAATTAAACTAAAATCCAGAAAAATGTAAACAGAAAAAAAAAGTAATTTGGAAAAAAAAAAAAAACTGAATTTGGGAAAAACTAAAACGGAATTCACAGGGCCCTATATTTCCAATTGTAAATGAGCAAAAATGAACATTTGTACCACATTTTAAGGAACATTTACTTAGTGGAGCAAAGAAATACAGTCGTTTTCATTTACAATCTTCATCTACAATTATGTGAATGACTGTTCCTCCTTAATTCTGAGGGGAAGTAACAATGCAGGATGACAACGAGAGCAAAAGAGAACGAAAGAGACAGGATATGATGTTACAGATGGGTGACTGACACGCAATCAGAGAAAGAGCAACGCTTTCATGCTCCGCACACTTAAATGATTTAGAAAATTTTTTTGAAAACAGTTAATTGGCCGTGTATACAGAACCACTTGAAAGGATGAGCGGCCCACCCACCAAAAAAGGAAGAAATTGACACAAAAAGAATCAGTTATTTTGAAATAACTAACAGTATGGGATGCGGATAATTGGTTTCATGCTTTAACTCAAAGAGCAGTAGATGCTTTTTAAAAGCACTGCGTGTGCTTGATGGTTTGTTCTAAACAGCTCTAAACAATTGCTTTCCAGGAACCAGAACTGACCCAGACATCACCTCCATTAAGGAAGAGACTCGAACACTTGTCATTACTTTGAAAAGATCAAAACAGGATGCATCGCAAGTAAAAAGCAAAAAATTCACATTTTGGAGGAGGAAGTGTTTGTACGTAAATTGCAGTCATGCAAACACATATCATACAAGATTATCAATACGTGAATCATAAATGCTATTTTTGTTACTTTTAATTAATCAAAGAAACATTAAAAAAAATTATGCATCACAGTTTCCACAAAAATCAAGCAGCACAACACCGATAAGAAGAAGAAATGTTTCTTGAGTAGCAAATAAGCATATTAGAATGACTTCTGAAGGATCATGTAGGGCCCTATGATTTCCGCAATGCGGAAAACGCAGATGGAATCGTGGAATCCAGTCATAAAAATGGAATTTACTGAATAACGCGGAATGTCACGGAATTTGTCAAAGTTTGAATGAATTAATCAAAAGCAGGTCATTACACTTAAATCAAACCACAATACGGACTAGTATCTGTAAATATTACACCACAAAAATACCATTCAAATGTGAATCCTGCATGTTCTGCGTGTCTCTGTTTTAATGAATAGAGCAGACGAGCGGTTTTGTTTACTAACACACACACTGAAGCGCGTGGTGATTTCAGCATCTGTAGTCTCACTAAATGAGGACATAAATACTTAAACAATATCTGCTCAGAGTCACTCCATGAGTATTTGACCGTTCCATTTTAGGAAAATCTAGCATTATATCATATACACACAGAAATGTAAAGACAGACATGGCAACCCGTCAAAATAAATGTCTGGTTTAACTTGAAGACATTGTGCCAGATATATATTACTCCTATTACTACTACTACGACTACTAAAATGAAACAAACATCATTTTTTAGGGTATAATCACACAACATTTCTTCCATGGTGTAATTTTAATAGTAAATTTCTCTTTGTTTGCCAAAAAAAAAAAGTTAATAAATGAAATTAATATTTTATTTGATAACCAGAACATTTTAAATTTCGGAGGGTAAAAAAAAAACTTTCATAAGGCTATTTTAAGAATAAATTTGAATAAATTAAGTATGCATTCAAATAATTAGACATGCTAAAACACAAAATTTGATAACAATAAAACATGGTGAGAAAAAAATAAAATGTCATTTTTGTTAAACCTTTATTAAATTGATGCGAAATTGTATGTGTTTCATAATTTTAATTAATTAGACACACTCTCTGAATAATACAATTTAATTTAACTATTAAAAAGGAGCTGAGAAAAATTTAAATGGGAAAAAATGGAATCCAAAAAAACTAAAACGGAAAAAAAAAGGAATTTGGGGAAAAAATAAAATGGATTTCATAGGGCCCTAATCATGTGGCACTGAAGACTGAAGTAATGATGCTGAAAATTCAGGTTTGATCACAGGAATAAATTACATTTTAAAATATATTCAAACAGAAAACAGCTATTTGAAATTGTAATAATATTTTACAATGTTACCATTTTTTAAATAAATGCATTTTACACACGCATTCAAATATTAACGTTATTTTAAATGCTAATAATATTTCACAATATTACTGTTTTTGTTGATTAAATAAATGCAGCCTTGGTGAGCATAAGAGATTTCTTCCAAAACATTAAAAAGAAAACACTAAAAATCACAAATGCACCATAAAGCGTACCTATTGCACTACTGTTTTCAATTTTTCACATCATACAAACAACACATGGTGCTTTTATTAGTATAGAGATGGGAGGGTTAAAACACATTTGCGTTCCTCATATGTGCCATGCCCACTAAACATACAATTTTAAGCATTAAAACACAGCTTGTGTTGCACTTGAACTTAACTGTGCACCTCCATATGATTGTTTGCTTCAAATATAGAAAAAAAGAGTTTTGCAATGCAAAACTGGTGCAGCTGTGTAATAAAACTGTGCATGTTTTCTACCCAAGGGGGATATTTTCCATAACAATGCATCAGAAACGCTGTCCTTGTTGGCTAATCCCACAGATTTGGGTTTGTTATGATGGTTACAGAGACAGAGAAGCACAATGGGAAGCCCACAGCGCTTAACCAGAAATAAAAATTCTCTTGTAGCACCGCCGTCTCCCGTGGCATTTCAGCGCTCCCTCATTAAATCACAACACAGCACTATATTAATGACCTGTCATGACCGCTAACATTTATTTCATGTGAATTCATTCAAATCGAGGGAATTTTTACAAATGGCACCCACCGACCACAGGTTCGTTTTTCCTCCCTTCATTGAATTTAAGTCAGCAGAGCCACGGCGCTTCGGCTTCGCGCGGAGAAAGAAGAAAAATGACTATATTTATGGTGTTCGGGAACGTCGTTCTCCTGGGCACATTGTTCAAGGCATTAAGCAATATCTTGGCAAATGTGAGGGTAGACACTGAAGATTAATCTTTGTAGAGAGTAAATCCTCACAACGCTACTGTATATATACTCAAACATTTCTCATCAAACTCTTCAGAGGACCAAATTATCTAAGCTATACTTAAGACTGAAAACATTTTTCATTTGAAACAATCCTTCAGAAGTTGCTAGTAAATTTCACAAATAATTACAAAGAAACAAAGTATTGAATTAAACATGATTTTTTTGAAGTAGAAATACTGAAAATAACAATAATCTTTGACAACTTTGAAAATAATATTCATTTTATGGTGTAATTTCATAGCTCTATACTCTTTAATTAGGTCAATAACCATCACATTTTTTTGTTTTTCATTTGAGACAAACCTGATGCTTAAAAGAAACATAACTTTGTCTAACTAACTGTCCTGAGATAAAAGAGCAACCTCTGAGCAATATAAAACTTGATATCACATTCAGAACCGTAAAATAATAATAGTATACTTTACATTACCATTGGTCAATAATAGTTAATGCATTAACTAACATTAACTAACTATGAGCAGTATATTTGCTACAGTATTTATTTAGGTAATAAACAAGCTAATTGTTGGAAGAATAAATAAAAATAATAAAAATAAGATAAAAGATATCATTATACTTTCCCTAGTTGATTAACAAAAAATTACATGACAAGTTTTCCAAAATTTTATGTTTAAATATGTAAATTATGTGTCATTTAATTAAATATACACTAATTTGCATACATTTCCAGAACTGAAATCTGAACGCTGGATTAAATCAGGCTCAAAAATCTATCTTTATCACTCCATAAATCCGAAAGTACTGTCAACACCCTAGTAAAAAAGTAATAGATTTAAAATGTATTTATTTTAAACTAAGTATAGTTCAAATCTATTAACATATTTACTGACATATTGCTCGAGACTTACTGATATAAAAATTGTAATTAAACTTTTTTTGGAGTACTATGCACATTTCTTAATATTAAGCCTAAAATATGTTTTAATGTCACTATTGATAAGGATTGTATGATCTTTATCAATAATTTAATAATATCAGTCTTTAAATGCAAGATATTTGAAGTGTAAATAAAGTATCCTTGCAATAATTCCACTTTAGCACAATCAGATACACTTATAAGTATATCTTTAGTTGGACTTCAGCACTATTTCCACACAATTAAGTACAAAATTAGTTGTTCTAATTTAGCAGACTGTAAATATACCAGTTTAGTATACTAAAAGTACAATTGCAGGGTATTTTTATTAAGTACAAAATAGACCAATGCATGAAAAAAAACACGTTTTGCCTGTAGCTGTCTATTTAAAACACAATTTTTGATTTTAGTAAAGTATTAGCAAATGGCTTTTAACATATATAATTACATTTCTTATTTTTGTAATCAGTCTATCACTACATTCAGAATATGCATAAGAAATGAAACAACAAACACAATTTTATTTATGCATCAGTGTGAAGGAAATTGTTCAAAGTAAGAAACATTATATGACCCAATTTTGCACAGTGGCGCACTTGCTGTGTCCAATTGCTGTGAAACTCCCACATCGGCCAGTTTCTTCTTCGCCCGGCAAGTTTCCTCCCTTTTCTCTCACCGTATTTACGATGCCACCCATTGCTTAATTTGGTGAATAGCAAGTTCAGCGTCAACATATTTTTGATGGGAGGCACTTGGTGTTAACAACGGTTCAGAGAAACCATTTTCCAAGAACTGATAATAAAAGATGGAATTGGCCTTATATCACTTTCCCATTTCTAAAAGACTAACACGCTCATGAAAGAAGACCTCAGTCTGTAGATTCACAGCAAGTATGAAGCTACTGCAACAACCTGATACGATCGCATTTCATACTTTTCATTTTCTGCATATACTGTTCTAACATCGTGAACTTGAAATGTTATTTTATGGTATGAAAAAGTAAAAATGCAACAAAAAGCTCTGCAGATTTTGCATTGGTCTGCTCTAGCTGAGGAATTACAAGGCAATACAATAGTGCGGGTTTTTAAATGGGCCGGGACACAGATAGCAACATACGGTTTATCCTTCTGTCCTCTAATCATCCAAATGAGCCATGGAGAAAACGACAGAGAAGGAGAACGAAGGAGCTCAAGGCAGACAGCCAATCTGCAGTAACACTAGCAGGATGACAAATGACAGGATAAAGAGTAATGAGAATACCCCGTCCAAGTTGTCTCAATACGGTGTTTAATCTCTCCTGCTAACCGCGCTCTTCTCAAAGGACACGTGTTCCCCGAATGACGCTTGTACTAGTTCCTGCAGGAGCTAAAAATCACATAAAGTACTTATGTGGCGTAATAGTTGGATTCGATTGTGCATTTGGTGTTTGGAGGCTCGAACATCTGCTCTGTCATTCCCCACTGAGAAGAAATAGTCAAACAAAAGACATTTCTATTGAGAAGACAGCCATTTCAGCTCATGCACAGCAAAAAATAACTGCTTTTTGTTATTAGGCTATTGGCTTTTCATATTGGAAATCGTTAAGACCACATTAACTTGAAGGGTTAGTTTACCCAACAATTTAAATTCTGTCATTAATTACTCCCCCTTGTGTCGTTCCAAAACCATAAGACCTTCATTAATCTTCAGAACACAAATTAAGATATTTTTGATGAAATCCGAAAGCTTTCTAACCCTGTAAGACAGCAATGCAACTGACATGTACAAGGCCCAGAAAGGTAGTAAGGACATTGTTAAAATAGTCCATCAGTGGTTCAGCTGTAATTTTATGAAGCTATGAGAATACTTTTTGTGTGCAAGGAAACAAAAATAATGCTTTATTCAACAAATTCTTCTTTTCCGCGTCAGTCTTCATTGTCGTACTCTCATGAACGCGCATCGAAGACTGACATGGAAAAGAAGCAATTCTCGTAGCTTCGTAACATTACGGTTGAACCACTGATGTCACATGAAAAAAGTTCTTGGATTTCATCAAAAATATCTTCATTTGTGTTCTGAAGATAAATAAAGGTCTTGTGGGTTTGGATCGCCATAAGGATGAATAATTAATGACAGAATTTTCATTTTTGGGTGGCAGATGTAAACAGGAGCCTTGTTTTTCCATCGGTGACACTTTATGATGCAGTCAAGATTTAAGATTTGCACAATTACATCGACAAACTCTGGGTTAATGTTTCAATCTGCATATTTATGAGGTAAAATAAATAAATTCCTGCTTATCCCGCTTATACCATGATCATTTGCCAGCACTGACAAATTAAAGCTGTTACTGATGTTTGCAGAGCAATATTTGAGCAGAAGGGTAAAAATTATGGTTATTTTTATCAGTTATGGTTTGTTAATTCTAGCATTCTGGCAGCTTCAAATCAGACAATTAATGACATATACAGCTGAAGTCAAAAGTTTACATACACCTTGCAGAATCTGCAAAATTTTTATTAGTTTAACAAAATATGAGGGATCATACAAAATGCATGTTGTTCCTTATTTAGTACTGATCTGAATAAGATATTTCACATAAAAGATGTTTACATATAGCCCACAAGAAAAAATTATAGACGAATTTATAAAAATTACCCCGTGATTCTTAACACTGCGTTGTTATCTGAATGATCCACAGCTGTGCTTCTTTTGTTTAGTAAAAGTTGTTCATGAGTACATGTTTGTCCTGAACAGTTAAACTGCCTGCTGTTCTTAAGAAAAATACTGTTGGCGGTGGAAACACCAGCCAGATCATAAAATATATATAAAAGCCAGGGGGTGAAAACTTTTGAACAGAATGAAGATTTGTACATTTTTCTCATTCTGCCTAAATATAATATTTTTTTCATTTAGTACTGCTCTTCAGAAGCTACAGGAGATACTTAGAAGTTCCCCAGAAGACAAAATAAGTTTAATTTTCTGATCTTCAAATTCCAAAAGTTTTCACCCCCTGGCTCTTAATGCACTGTGTTTTCTTCTGAAGCATCAGTGAGCGTTTGAACCTTCTGTAATAGTTGCATATGAGTCCCTCAGTTGTCCTCAGTGTGAAAAGATGGATCTCAAAATCATACAGTCATTGTTGGAAAGGGTGCAAATACACAAAATTGCTGAAAAACCAAAGAATTTTTGGGACGTGAAGGATTTTTCTGAAGAACAGGGGGCAGTTTAACTGTTCAGGACAAACAAAGGATAAAAACAAACAAACAAACAAAATCACAGCTGTGTATATCATTCAGGTAACAACAGAGTATTAAGAATCAAGTGTATGGAAACTTTTGAACTGGGTCATTTTATAAATTCAACTATTATTTTCTCTTGTGAACTATATGTAAACAACTTTTATGTGAAATATCTTATTCAGGTCAGCACTACATAAAAAATAACATGCATTTTGTATGATCAATCTTATTTTGGTAAAATAATTAACATTTTGCAGATTCTGCAAATGTAAACTTTTGACTTCGCCTTTAAATCCATGCATACTTAATGGCAGCAGAATGTGCAACTTAAAGGAATCAACTCAAATGTCTTTCATTTTGGTGAACAGGCTTCAGGTGAAGTGCTCAAGAAGTGATGAGAGTTACAATGCAAAATAAAACCAAATATACCTTCAGGGAAAGAAATGTTAAAGGGTCTATTAGTGTCCTTGATAAGCAACTGTAAAAGTTTTAGATTGCTAATGAGAAATGTTGTATTACATTAGAGCAGAATGCAAAAGAGGAGCATTTTGTGTCTGTTTGACACTCTTAGTCTCTATAAATAGATGTAATTTCACACACACACATTTGCTGAGCATTTCAATTAATCACTGAACAAACTGCGGGCCGCTTAAATTAAGAGCAGCGCTGTTAAGACACGAAACAGGAACACGAAGCGCATCGTTTATCAGCCAATGGCTATATGAGAAAGCCGAGAGCTCATTAAAAAGTTTATTCATTTAGTGACTATATTCACTCTTTGACTGTTGCGGCGAGCGCTGCGCTGGAGTGCTGCTTAACAGGGCATTTAATTATAGACACGTCAGTGAGCTGTGAAATACTGTCACATCCGTAGGAGTCAAGTCACGGGTTCACCAGCAGAGGTCTCCATCATCAGAGAGCACGTACCAGCCCGTCCCATCACTGTCACTGGTGCGCTACTGCGCTTTGTGCATTTCTAACCCCCAATTACAATCTTGTCATCAGTTCTCTCAGTAATTCTGGGCATTCACCCTGCGTGTGTTTATTCCAAATTGGTAATTTTTCTTACCAATTATGCCTCCGCGCGCCTGGATATCTTAATAAACTCAAGGAACTCTGAAAGTTTGGGTGGTTTGGACTAATTCCTGAATTATCCATGTTAGTTACACACTATAATATTTGAGTTTTTAAAGTTTCAAAGAGCATGTTTTACAAAAAACTACTTTTACAGTTGTTCTAATAATTCAGTGTGTTACTTGCCACTTCTTTGTAACTTGTGATATTAACTAGCAATTTCTAAGTGAAAGTTTCTAAAACCTTTTTTCTTTCCCTAACACATTCATATCTGTAAAATGTGGATTCATGTTCCAATTTGCTTATTTATGAGAGTAATAACGATGATCAGATTAGCCTTAACGCTATCTACATGCTAGTGTATACTTAAACTTTTAATATTCTCATTTAGAAGATTTACATTTTTAAAGCAAAAACTTTCTCTTCCAGAAAACAGAAAAAAAAGTTGTGATATTAATACAAAATTTATTTTAATTATTTACTAAATATGAACCAATTAATATTAATCTTTAATAAATAAATATTTGTATTTAATAAATAAAAACATTCAATAAATAAACACTTAATAAATTATTTGTAATAAATATATTTGTATTACATAGACACTTCTATTAAATTGGCAAGAAAATCATATTAATTTCATATTAAATTAATAAATACTCATTAAATAAAAAAAATATACACACTACCAGTTTTTAAAAGATTTTTTTAAAAAGATTTTTTTAAAGTCTTTTCTGCTCACCGTGTGAATATTAAATAAATTATTATCTATATTGAATCGTATTACATAAATATTCATATTAAATTTGCAACAAATGCATATTAAATTCATATCAAATTAATAAATACTCATATTAAATGAATTCACACTAAATAAGGCTGCATTTATTTAATCCAAAGTACAGCAAAAACAGTAAAATTTCAAAATATTTTTACTATTTAAAATAACTGTTTTCTATTTGAATATATTTTAAAATGTAATTTATTCCAAAGCTGAATTTCAAAAGCTGAATTTTTAGCATCACTACTCCAGTCACATGATCCTTCAGAAATCAATCGAATATGCTAATTTGCTGCTCAAAAAAACATTATTATTATGTTAAAACAGCTGAGTAGAATTTTTTCATGTTACTTTGTTGAACAGAAAGTTCAGAAGAACAGCATTTATCTGAAATAGAAATCTTTTGAAACATTAGAATTGTCTTTATCATCACTTTTGACCAATTTAAAGCATCCTTGCTAAATAAAGTTTTGATTTCTATAATTCCTTTCCCAGAAAAAAAAATAATAACAATAAAAATAAAAATAATACTTAATAAAATATTAATTAATAATAATTAATAATATTAGTAAATTATTTGAAGTATTTTAAAATAGAAAGCAGTTATTCTAAATAGTAAAAATATTTGACAAAATTACTGCTTTTGCTGTATTTTGGATCAAATAAATGCACGCTTTGTGAGCAGAAAAGACTTCTTTAAAAATAATTTAAACGTTTAAAAAAAGAATCAAATAATACAATTAAATACATACATATTCATAGTAAATATTAAATAAATATTCATATTCATACAGTTCACCCAAAAATGATGAAGTTCTAAACCTGTAAAATAAAATAAAATATAGTTTAATAAACTCTTTAAATAAATTTGTATTAAATATTTAGATCGCATAAACTCATACTTAATAATTTACATAAAATAAATGTTTTTAAAACATAAACATTCAATTCAAATTAAATCATTAATATTAAACAAATAATTGCATTAAATGAATATTCATTTATGCATTTAAATATTCGTAATATAAATACTTTTTTTATATTACATTTTTTACAAATATAAATATAAACTTGCATTAAATAAATATTCATATTACATTTTTTCATAATAAATCAATTCATGTTAAATCTGTATTATATATATCTATACATATATATATGTATATATATATATAAATTAAATAAAATTAATGTTTCAGCTATATTTGTCTATACAATAAGGAGTCATTTTGAAACCAAAAACAGCACATAAAAGCATCTGTGATACAAAGCACATGAATATTTAATGAAGTATTGTTTAGTTTGTGATTGGCTGTGTACTGCTTGCAATATATTCTACAAATGCATTACTTACATTGCATAACTATCATTGTTTTCCCCCCAAACACATTATTCAACAATTTCCCTACTGAAATAAATTAACAACAGCACGTTGGTTTACAAATGACGTCATAGCTAAAAAAGTTCGTACATCTGCCATAACGTCCAAAATAGCACTAAACATTACTGTTTAGCTTTAAGTGCAGTTTTAAGATTAAGTGACAAGGATCTCATAAATCACTAAAAATAGGTCAAATGGAAAGTGTAAGTAGTATGCAGGGCAAAATGTAAAGGAATATTAATGAGGCGGCAAGCAAATATGGCCATTTATCTTGGCTGGGGGAACTAATTGGGGTTTATCTGATGTCTGTAGAGCAGTCCATCTCCAGAGACAGTCGTTTAGATGATCTCAGCCTTTAACGAGCGAGCGGTAAATCCCACCAAACTTCCAGCCCATTAACCAGGAGACACGCCAGTCATTCACTGAGGAATAACATCACACACTAGCAGGCACTCCTGAACATGGACGCCTAATAGACATTCGCCTGTATCATTCAATAAAATCACCGTCACTGCTACTTAAAACTGTTTCGATTATAAACACTAACTGCTTTTATTCTGCAAGGGGAACATTTGTAATGTATGTCCTTGCACAAAACTCATTATCATTCCTTGGGGACGAAGTGAAGAACAGAGTGTGAAATTATGTATGCTACACATTTTCTTTATGTTATTTTTTGCCTGCCATAGCCTAGATTTTATCACATAGTCAAACCCATCCAAGTGTTTGAATACCGGAGTCATTTTTGCTGATGGGAACTTTTCTTTTTTCTTCCAAGCGAACAGCCTGAAGATTGTGAACCTATTAGATTTATTTTAAAAAAATATGATTCACATTAAAATTCACTATGTTAAACGTGTAAGTCTGACTAAGACAGGGCACATATTGACTTTTGAGACATTAAAAAGTAATTACTTTAATTGCTTAACTTTTCACTGCTTATGTATCATTTATTCTAGATGTTTTTTCAGCTTAAAGGAGTAACGGTTGGACAACATCCAGCTGAATTTGTCATTCATCAAAATTTCCACTTCAAGTTCTATTTATCAGTCTATTCTCCTGCAATTTTGCATCGCAGGCTATTACAGATCATTTTGCTATTCGGCACACACTCTCTTTACCTTCAGGACCCTGCGGTCACTTGATAAATGCTGGATATGAATACGCTGCATTAGATTTCACGCTGTCGAGACATACGCTGCCGGTTTTAAAATGAACGGTATTACATAAGGCCGGTTTGCGTAAGGAATCCTGAACGCACCCTTTGAACATCTGTTATCATCAAAAGCACTTGTAAAGGCAGAGGTAATATTAAGCACCACACAAATGTCTGGGCCCCGGAGATCTGAGAGTATTATAAAAAGACTGAACGAATCAATGCTTTATGCATGTTTTTTTTACATAACAGATAATACGCAGCAAGCTGATCAGGATTTACAACACATCATGTCAACAATCACTATATAAGCAGTTTATAGTCTAATTTTAGCATATGCAAATTAACAATGGAATTACAGCATTATTTATTGAAGCTATCAAAATAATCAAATAATCAAAATATGTTAGCATAAGCCTAAACATTCAATGTTTGGTTGACAGCAGATCTACACTGTAAAAAATAAAAAACACAATTTGTTGAGTCAGCTTAAAATAATTTGTTACCCTGCTGCCTTAAAATTTTAAGTTCAATCAACTAAAATAAGTTTAGTCAACTTGAAATGTTAAGTTGTACTAAGCAACAACTTAGACATTTGTGTTTGCTAAACTTAACAGATGGGTAAGTAACCCAGCTGGCTTAAAATTTTAAGTTGATTCAACTCAAATATCTAAGTTGTCACTTAGTATAATTTAACATTTCAAGTTGAATAAACTTTTTTTTGAGTTGACCTAAATTATTTTAAGTTGACTCAACAAATTGTTTTTAACAGTGTACAGTTATTTACAGACTTTCTCTTTCAGTAAAAAAATAAAAATCTGCACTACATATTTTTTGTCTAAGCTGTGGCAAATACAAAAATGTATTTTAGGTATTTACTAAACAATATAAAATAAAAATGCACATTTAATATTTATTTTGCTTACATTTATATTCAATAATTTATATTAAATAAATGTATTAAACCATTTATATTACATAAATCATTAATATTAAACAAATAATTGCATTAATTTAATAAATATTAATTTGTTCATTTAAATATTAATAATAATATTAATAATATTTAAATTTAAATATAAATATATATATATATATATATATACACACATTTTATATTATATTTTTTATAAATATAAACTTAAGAATGTTCATTTAAATATTCATAAATATAAATTTTAATTGTTATATTATTTTTTATAAATATAATTAGATATTTGTATTGAATACATATTCATATTACATAAATAATAATTGTTATTATTAAATAAATAATTCCATTAAATTAATAAATATGAATTTATTAATTTCAATATTCATAAATATAAACATAAATTTTTATTTGATATTTTTATGAATATAAACTTGTATTAAATAAATAATCATGTTACATAAATTCATATTAAAAAAATCATTTTAAATCTGTATTACATCATATTACATAAATTCATATTAAATATATGTATTCAATAAATATTATATAATTAATATTAAATAAATAATTGCATTAAATAAATAAATATTCATTTAAATACCCATGAATATAAACAAATTTTTATTTTATTTTTTACAAATATGAATTTGTATAAAATATTCATATTACATAAATTCATATTAAATAATTGATATTAAATAAATATAAAAGTATGTTTATATTTATGAATAAAGAATATTTTCTATAAATATAAATGTATTAAATTAATATTTATATTACATAAATTAATATTAAATAAATTCATGTTAAATAGGTATTAAATATTTATATTACACAAATTCATATTAAATATATTTCTATTAAATACATTTTATATTATTAATATTAAATAAATAATTACTTTAAATAAATAAATATTCATTTATTCATTTCAATATTCATAAATATAAATGTTCATATTGTATTATTTTTTATAAACAAATATAAACTTGTATCAAATAAATACTCATTGCAGTCATTAAATATATTAATTTATGTTAAAAAATATACATTAAATGCATTCATATCAAATAAATAAATTTGTACTAAATAAATCAATATTCATATTACATTAATTCATGAAACAGTCAAACACTTGCATGTCTGTGCTGTTGTGTCTTATGTAAATTGATCACACACACTAAGATGATGACTAACCATCAAAATCACATCATCTGAAGGCAGAGATATTAGATCACAAACGATCAGTCGGTAAACACCCAACACCAAAAGCTCAGCCCAAAACTGCTGCCATTAAAGCTCAACGGGTTCATCCTGCAACAGCAAAGCTGACATCAGAAGCTTGTGGCTGAACACCTCGGGGCTTCAGCTCCTCGCCTCCAGCCAGACTGGAAATAAAAATAGAAAGTGGCCAGAGACAATGCCAGAGGGTCCAACAGGGGAGTCAAAAGGCTTTTTACAGTTTGTTTTTAAAAGGCACAACTAAATGGACCATGTGCTCCACAAAAGATTCAGGGACGCTGTCGGCAAATAAGCTTTCAAAGCGAGGCACGCAACAGAGACGCTGCATTATTCACAAGCGCAGGTGACTGCAAACAAGATAGCAAAGAGAAGAGGAAGAAACGTGTCAGCCAGGACTAGGAGAATGAGGGAAAAGAGGGGGAAACAAGGGAGGAAGATGTTGCAGGAGTGAGGCCCTTTTAACATCATTCACATTAACAGCACTCACTAAAAGCGACCTGATTGTACCCTCTGACACCATTACTGAAGACAGGTCGAATAAAGATGATGAAAATCATTCTGAAATAGAAAATGAATGCCCTTTGCTAAAAAGACCATCTTTATTTTCCAAGCTGGTGCAAAGCTGGTCCACCTAGAAAACTAAAATGGAGAGCAAATGGACACTTTTGCTGGCGTCTCCTGCTTGTCAGATGTTTCTAACTGAGCTCATATTGGCTAACACACCTAAATGTACAATTGAAAATCATATTTATGAACTCAAACATTTCTCCTTAAGTTAAGCCACATTCTCATGTTATCTTTTTTGGGTTGGGGGGGGTTGGGTGTCATGTTCTGACATGAAGTGATAAAATGTTGCTTTTTTTTATAAATTAAATATATATTTAATAATTTTCCATAATGAATGAATAAAATAAAAATATCTACTAAGTTAAATATAAATACACTTGCTTTTGACAAATGAATAAATCCACATTTAATAAATATTCACATTAATAACTTAAATTCATATTTGATGCATAAATATTCATATTTAATTCAATTCCATTTTTAATTAAAAAAAAACTTGCTTTATAGTAAGAAAATATTTTAAAAATATATTTTAAATGTTAAAATATATTTAAATATCAAAGTTGATGTGCGGGAAAAAACATATTTGATAAATTAATATTTACTAATCTTTTGGGATAACTGAATAAATACATATTTAACAAATACTGCTTTTTAATTAAAAGAATAAATAATAAAAAAAAATAAGAAGAACATATTTTAAAAATGAGTAAATACATTTTTTAAATATTAGAATAATTTTAAAATATTTTCTGTATTTATTTATTTAATTATTTTAAATATTGAATATTTTTAATACAAAAAACATTCCTTATTAATAAGAACTAAAAAACGTGTAAATATATTTTTAAAACATTTAAATAATCTCAAAATATTTTATTTATGTATGTATTTATTTATTTTAAACACTGCTTAATATAAAAATATTATAAAAAATCCTTTTTAATAAGAACAGTTTTTTTTAGTAAATTTTAATGTTAATAATTCTATATATTATTAATAATAATATTTTTTAATAAATATTTATTTATTTAAATGTCCATCTCAACACATTTAAACACTTGTTTTAAGGTTAATAGTAAAATACTTGGTGTGTTTCTGAAAGAGAATTCTTTGTCTTTGCATATCTTCATTACATATCTTTATTTATTGGCGAATAAAGCTAATTCTGATATCTGCATATCGTCAAATGACTCATCTGTGTCTATTTTTATTTTCAAATTTTAAGAGAAAAACCCAAGACTGAGTTACTGGCAGTGTCGCCAAGTCTGCGGTTTTCCCGCGGAATTGGGCTACTTTAAGAATGTTGCTGCGGGTTATTTTTAAAGCAAATTTTACCAGGGGAACACTGCCAAAAAATGTGCATTTTTACCCCCCGGACTGAGATTTTTACAGCGGAACCCCCCTCAAAGTGAGATTGGGCTATTGGGCGGGCTTTGTTGTGAAACCTGGCAATCCTGGTTATTGGTTTATGTGCAAAAAATTATACTGGTGGACCATCATGGTTGCTTCTGGTGTAGCCAGTTAACTAAAGTAATCTGTGTCTTTAACCTACTTAAAAAGCAGCATCCCATACTAGGATCCATATACATAATACATTCTGGCAACCAACCATGTCAGTTTGTTCAGAAGGGTCCATATATTGATTAAATGAAAAGTCAGACTAAGATTTTCAGCTCTCAAACTACATTTTAAACACATAAATTTGTCTTTGGACTTCAAATGGCATCAGCCTTTACACTCTGATATCGCAACAATAACAACATAACAGACAGCAGAACAAAATTGATCGCTATTACCGCTGGTGCCTTTTCCGAAATTGTGATTCCTGCTGGTTTCTTCTCCAGCCTCAGTTATTGCACTGAGAGAAACAGACAAACGGTCAGTGATACATTGCAGGGGTGTGTTTGATCAATACATCCTCTTTTTACCATTCACCATGAGTTCTGTGCAGCATCTTTAATCTCATTCACATCCTAAATGAGGAACGACTGAAGAGCCGCTGCTAGCTTTATTCAACCATTCGCCTCCAATGCAGGGAGGGACAACGGCGTCCCACAAAGCATCACAAAAAAGGAAAAGCTTAATAAAAAAAACCTCAGTCATATGATATAACATTTCTAAAAAAAAACCCAGATATTTACATATTTATGTAGAGAAATATGCATGAATTGCCTCTTTGAACTGCTTCTGGCTGCAAAATACAGCAGGATTCGGTGAAAGCACTAGTGATGAAAATCTCAAAAGTTACATTAAAGCCATAAGGGACTAGAGAGAGGGTGTAGGGGAAACTATTCTGCTTATTTTAAGAGCTGAGGCAGCTAATGTAAAATCAATCATGTTAGGGTATTTTAATTGTTACTTAAAAAGAGTTTCGTATTGCCAAGAGCACCCAGACATTCGTATCGATTTGGCGAACAAACACAATAAAGGCCCTATTACTCCAACAAGATTAGTTTTCGCTACAAGATTACTCATGGATGGAGACGTTTATGAGGTTATCATTTATGCTTAATGTTACTATTCTTTTGCTCGGGAGCAGGCCACCTTCAAGAGTCACACCATTGCAAACTGCTGCAGTCTTTCTATTAAAAACAGAGCAACAGCACCACCTTGTGCATCAAACACACACATTTTCAAAATCAGAATCTAACATTTTGCACAACAAATACACACACACACAAGGGCAACTACAAAACAGCTCCTTATTCATAGGAATAGCTAACATTTTTAGATTTTTTGAATGAATAAAATAATTAAAATAAAAGAAAATAAATAAATAAATATTTATTTTTAATATATGTGATAAATAAAATGAAAATATAAAATTAAATATATATAAAATCCACATGTGTACACTTACAGGTGTTGTGGTCTGTTCATAAACTGCTTTAAACCATCCTGGGACTCCAAAGGATCACACTGCACCTGGCAAAAACAGATTATATCAGGTGTTTTATTATATTTATAACATATATTACAAGACAATATATATTACAGGTCATTTGACGGATGGGTAGAGTTATAATCATTACCAATAGGCATATCTGCTAGTCAAAGCTAAATGTAAGTGTTATTAGAGGGATTTGACTGGGGGTTTTGGACATAAATTGTAATACAACATGAATGAACCATTCATATTTTTATCCGGTCTTCCTAGTAGAGAAATAGTGTACTGTAAAATATTAAATACAAAGTACAGGCGATTCAATAACAACAAAAACAACATATATCGACATGGAAATTTAAAAAACACTGTTGTGAACAATTAATATTCTTACACTAATATTAATATAGGCTTAATATAGTGTTTTATATCGTGGTGTTTTGGTTTAATGTGTTTAATCCGATGGGTAGACCAGCAAACACAATTTTACAAACATAACAGAAAATGTCCTAATGTTATTACTTTTTTTTTTTTTTTTTTTTGGAAACGCGCCAGTTAAACTATAAAGTCTTCGACTGAGTCAAAGTTGACTTAATTTACAACCATTTTGTATAACTTTCAGGTTTTAATATTATTATGATCCCGTTGTTTTTAGCATTCAAAATCACCTCAGAAATCACCCGTCGTCGATTCTTCTCCGAATTCATCGCGCATGCGCGTTTCATGTTGCCAAATCGCTACGTTTTAATGGCGTAGTAATGTAACTCTGAAAAAAAAATGTGAGCCTCGAAAACTGATTCAGTACATATATATATATATATATATATATATATATATATATATATATATATATATATAATATTAACAACTTGAGCAAGACACAAACGCGGAAACAAGGTGAGAGGTTTACCCGCGATGCTCAAAAAGCGCGCGAACAGATCCAACGGAGTGAATCACGTGACATTCGTCTTTTTATGTACTTCAAATAAATCCAAAACTTAGGCTATCGAATATAAGAATTTAGCAGAAAACAGAAAAGAAGAGGACAGAAAATAATTAATAAAATAATTATTCATAAAATAAGGCCCTGGTAAAAAAAAAAAAAAAGGCATATGCTGGTAGGTAGGTTTTGATGCTGGTCCTTTGCTGGTTTTTGCTGGTCATGTTGCTGGTCAAGGACCAGCATGAACCAGCAAAGGACCAGCTTAAACCAGCATAAAACCTACCTAACCAGCATCCCAGCATCAAAACATACCTACCAGCATATGCTGGTTTTTTCACCAGGGTTAGCATGTTATCAGCATGTTTCTAGCATGATTAGCAAGTTACTAGCATGATTAGCAAGTTAATTACATTTTGCTAGCATGATTAGCATGTTACTAGCATGTTGTTAACATGATTAGCAAATTACGAACATGTTTTTAGCACAATTTGCAAGTTACTAGCTTGTTTCTAGCATTATTGGCATGCTACTAACATGAATACCATGTCACTAGCATGTTGTTAACATGATTAGCAAGTTACCAGCATGTTTCTAACATGTTGCTAACATCCCTGGTGAAAAAAACAGCATATGCTGGTAGGTATGTTTTGATGCTGGTTTAAGCTGGTCCTTTGCTGGTTTATGCTGATCATGTAGCTGGTCAAGAACCAGCATAAACCAGCTAAGGACCAGCTTAAACCAGCAACAAAACATTCCTAACCAGCATCAAAACATAGCTACCAGCATATGCTGTTTTTTTCACCAGGGGGGCTTTAATATCTGTAAACATTAAACTGTAAACATTTTTAAAAAACATCTGTAGTCTTTTCGTTCCGTTTTTTGTTTGTTTTGTTTTTTTGTTTTTTTTTTGCGTGATTTAAAATGACAAACATCACTTTTGTCTCTTACTGTAAATAAGAGCATGAAAATGGCTGTGATGCAGCAGTACTATACTGCAAAATGACAGTGATTAACTTTTCTGCATTACAGTGACCTCTTGTATATTCATATTTTAATTGCAATAACATGACATCCACACAGGTTCAATCAATCATATTGCCCTGCAAAAGAAAGATTAATACGTGTCTTCTTTTAAAGCTCTGATAATCACTTGTTACTGGCGCTGCTTCTGATTATGGTAAATGTCAATAAAATGCTTCATTTGTCTTTTATAGAGAGCAATTATTCCATTCTCATACAGAAAAAAACATGTACAGAACAAAATATGCAGCAGACATAACGGTCTCAGTTAAATTCAGTAAGGAGTAATGATTATGTTTTTTAAGTGCTTTATTTTAAATAAATAAATAACACTGCTGACTGTAAATGATGTTGTCTTTAAATTACACGAATAAAAAGTGTGCAAAAATATACAAAAAAATATTTTGTGTGTATATAAAATTGGTATCAATATACAATTCACACAAGTATGCAATGTTGGCTTGATATTTTAAATAAATAGAAAAATCACCTTTTTCTATTGCGAATTTTGTATTATTTTTCCAAACACAGCATGCTAATTTGATTGTCCTTTTTTGTACTATTACTTGTGTAGTTTATTATATGTATGTCATTTATTTTTGGGTTTTCCATATATTTTTAATATTTATTTTTGCCTGTTCTTTATGAAGTACATTACACCTTTTAGCCACTTTATGTTTACCTGTAAGAGTAAGCGCGGCCATTTGTAAATGTTATGGGTGTGGCTTCCAGTCTCATGGCGTCCGCTCATTTTCAGCTGTACAAAACAGCTCGTTTCGCTGCTTGATATTGCAAATTGGTGTGTTTTACCATATTATTTTAATGTATTACCTTAAACATGTACACACTGGTTTGTAGTGCAAATAGTTTTACCGTTTACTGCACGTTGTTATTCTTCTGATTATTTTCCGGAAGTCTCGTCCATACTTACACGTTTAAGAATAAGGCGGGTAAATTAAACTTAAGTATTGCAGTCACACCAATATCTCAAAATGTGGCAAAACTAAGCTAACTTCAATGCTTTAAAACAGAATAAACAATTTGTAATTCTCATTTTAAATAAAATGATTGACAAATGTCACGAATGAGAGAGAAAATACAAAGATGAGGTAACAGACAGAATAGAGAAGATACGGAGAATGAGGTACATTAAGAATTTCCAAGAACGCACATGAGCACTATTTTAAATTGCGTTTCTTCTATTTTCACCCCTACCCTTTGTACAACTTTCAGTACAAAAACCTTTAAATCTTATCCTTGAGATTTTTCAAAAGCATTTCTCAAACATTATTCCAGCCATTAGCCCCAAGGCTCTCGGTGTAATTGCTGAACGTGTACACCAATACTACATTAACATACAAGCGGAACACTTGACATTTACTTGGAGGAATCATACAGAGCAGTGTTTATAAAAACAACATTTATTAGTCACGTTCCAATTGACTATTCAACTGAGGGTACAGAGACAATACTGAAGACGCTAATAATGAGGGAAAGACAGCCAATCAATTTGATACAAGCAAATGGAATGTGGTACAAAAAAACCAAAAGTAGGCATAAATACAAAAACACAACTGACAGCACAGCCGTAGCACATTATATAACTAAAAGAGAGATCTAATTTACAACTCTACACCTTGTTAAAAAGGTCAAGCTACTTGAAGGCGAGGTTCAGTGCTGCAAATCCGTACAGTACATGAGTGGGACCCGTAACATCAAATGTAAGAATTGCTGTACTGAAGGTCCTCGCCAAGTGAGGTGCGACGCCGATCACAATTTGAGCTTCTTCTTGCGGCCACGTCCGTCTGGGGTCCCGTCCTGTTTGCGTTTCTGGGCCTACGTGAAAAGAGGGATAGGTCATTAAACAATTCCTTTCGCTAGCAATTGTTACAATGAAGAATACACTAGCACAAGCTCACCGAAGATGTACGAGGGCCCCTCTTCTTCTTCTCCGCTTTCTCTCGCTCCTCCAGCTCCATGTTCTCACGTTCGATAAGCGTGATCAGTGTGTTACATCTCCTCTGAAGCTCCTGTGGTTACGTAACAGTGTTAGGACATTTTTTGAATCGATGAATATTATTTGATTGCTCGTGATGTGACTTTACACTCCTTGTAAATCTTACCATGGCCGTGCGGGATTTGAGGAACCAGTCGAAGCGGAACTGAGGCGAGTTGCGTATACACTGGCGCAGCTCATCATAAACGCTCTCCTTGTCAAATCCCAGTTTGTGCAGCATGCAGATGAGAAATCGATCCTCCTCCTCTGTGTAGTTCTTCCCTTTGTTTGTGCCGTACGAGATCCTGAGCTGATGGAACGGCGCCTTATAACGACCAATCTGGAAAGAGAAAAACAAACGTTAATTCTCTGAATCAGCATTTCACTGATATACTAATATAGTTCAATATTTTGCATTAGATTTTATTTTTCAATTTCCTGTTTTCACATGAATTTTTCAAGTTTAAGTAATTTTTTTGGAGGTATTAGTATTTAGTTTATTTGCTTTTTTATACGTCCATATGGTATTAAAAAAAAAAAAAAAAAAAAAAAAAAAAAAAACCTAAACATTTTTTTTTAAACCAGAAAAATCTGCAAATTCTGAAGCCAAAGAATGATTTATTTTAGTATTTTATTTTATAATTTCTTTTTTTTTTTCCTCCTCACTTTTTTACTTCCATCTGTTTTCACTTTAAATTTTGGTTAAGTAATTAGTTTAGTAATTTTGTTGAGTGTTTTTTCCTGATTTTTTTTTTGCCTAAGATACTTATACATTTTTGTTAATTTATTAAGTTTTAGTTTGTTTTAGTATCACTGATATGCTGTTATAGTTAATATTTTGAATTCGATTTTATTCTTATATTTTCCATTTTCACTTTAAATTTTGGTTAAGTTTTAGTAATTTTGACAAGGTTTTCCTCTATTTTTAATCTGTGTTTTTTAATATGCCTATGATATTTATTCAGTTTTGTCTTATTTTTAGCCTAACTGACATGCTTTAATAGTTAATATTTTGAATTAGATCTATTTTCACTTTAAATTTTGGTTAGATTTTAATTTGAGTTTCTTCATTTTATCATTTTTTTCTTTTTTTTTTATATAAATATGCCTATGGTATTTGTTAATTTTTATTTGTTAGTCTGTTAAATTTTTGTTCTAAAATGATCACTGATACCCTGTTATAATTAATATTTTGAATTAGATTATACCTTTATATTTTCCATTTTCACTTTAAATTTTAGTTAAGATTTAGTAAATTTGTTGAGTGTTTTTTCCATTTTTATCAGTTTTTATAAATGTCTATGATATTTATACATTTTCATTTGGTAGTTTATTAAGCTTTAGTTAGTTTCCATTTTGTTTAATTTTAATCATTTTGTTTTTTTGTTTTTTTTTGTTCAATATATGCCTATGATATTTATTAATTTTTATTTGTTAGTTTATTAAGCTTTAGTTAGTTTTATGCTTTGGATGCGTTATGGCTTCATTTTTATATATTTTTGGCTTCATGGCTTTAGTTTTAGTTAACAGTATCCGTGAAATATAAACTCCAGTAAAACTATTTTACTGTGTCCTTGTTACATGTACTTACTATAGTAGTAACAGTAAATATTATGAATAATTACATGCAGCTAAGCCCTAATCAAACCTTATTCCCGAACACTATAGCAAGTACATGTTATTAATAAGTACTTAAAGACATAATTACGACGTAACAAGGACACCTTAAACAAAAAGTGCAACGTGAACCACTCATTGAGAAACCAATGACAGAACTGTCACTCACTTTAGAGTCCAGTGCTTTCTTGATGCTGATCCTCCTCTGGATTCGGGCCTCTCCTCTCTCGATCTGTGCCATGATCTTCTCAATGTCCTGCAGCTCATTGCATCGCTCCCAGAACACAGCTGCACACAAACAACACATCTCAATCACTCATACACTTCCTGTATACACTTAAGCGGTATGCTGGTGGACGGTGTATGGACATACCAGAGTATTCCATGACCTCCTCTGGTGTTTTGCCCTCAACCTCACGGGCGATGTTCTCGATGTCGTCTCTTCCCCACTTCTCATTGGCTTTGATGAACTGATTGAAGTCACGCTTGGTCCAGATAGTAAAACCCTGAGTATACAAGACATTTTGTGATGAGCCACAACATTTGAGGTCAAAACATCTGAAAGCACAACTTAGACTAGGACAAGGAGATAAATGTGAATACACTGGGATTAATTACAGTTACAAGGTGTCATGTAAATATTGAAGATATGGAAGTCGACTCCACTGGGATTTACCTGTGAAAGGAGGTTCTCCTTCTCCTCCAGCTCCTCCTCATTAAGTGGCTCAGCTTCATCGATCTTGGCCTGTTCCTCTTTCTGCATCTGGGCCGAGTTGGGCAGATCAGGGTTTCTTGGCACCTGTTAGCATAGTGACATCATGCATTAGGAACTTATTGCTTCTGAAGAGTTTTTATAATGCAATTATAAATCACTGAACTGTATGTGAGACACACCTTGTAGCCAATGGTCTTCCTGTAATACAGGATCTCTTTCTCCAGCAGCTCAAAAAGCCGAGGAGGAAAGAACTGGAAGTCTTGAACATTGGGCTGTTTGGGAGGACGTGGAGCCTGAGGGAACATGAGAAAGTCCATTAAGACAGCTCTAGGGTTTGCAATTCAAATGCTGATTACGGTCAACAGCGTAAGTGCTAATAATACCTTTGGTGCTTTGGGCTCGCTGACACGCAGGGCTTCTCTGAAGTACGCATCCACAGCGTAGTTGGCCTTGCGCTCTCTCTTGGGTGGCTCAATCCAGTTAGTGATGACCTGAGGAGGAGGGGAGTTCAGATCAGTCTATCATTGTCAACCCAACACTATAATGATAAGCACTTGTTGCCATCTGTCACGCATTACCTTTTTCTTTTCTCTGTAATCTTCACCCTCAAAGTTGTACACGCTGTTCTCTGTGTCCATGGTGAAGTTCCTCAGCGAGCTTTCTCCAAGATTGGCCAATTTTTCTTTCATCTCCATGGTCTAAAACAACCATTGGAAAAGTCATAAAGAGCATTTCTCGAAATTAACTGAATAACTCCAGTTCAGCTTTGTGATGTAATTTCCTTAGTTTAGAGGATGTACCTTCTTCTCTCCTCTCTCCAAGATGGCATCAATGTCTTCATCTGTAATTTCACTCTCCTTAGAGGCAAACACATGAGTGGCGCCATGTCGAATGATGGACAGCATCTCATCTTTGCCCAGTTTGCTCGTGTTTGGATCGACCAGCCTGCCTGTTGGGAAGCAACAGTGTTACTATATTGATAAAAAAAAAAAAATAATAATAATAATAATAATAATAATAATAATAATAATTAATATAATAACAAATAATTAAAAAAAAGAAAGTATAATATATTTTAAGAGAATATTTTAGAAATATATACATAAATATATACACACAAACACACACTCTGAAATAAATGAGAATATTAGAAAAAAAAATGTGAATCAATTTTAGAAAATATTACAATTATATTTTATAAAAGATTATATACACAGATATGAATAAATAATTTAAAAAAATTAAATAATTTTATAAATAACTAAATGATATTTTATTAAAACAGTTGCATTAATTAGAAACAAAGTATAATGTACTTTAAAATATTTTATTCAAAATATATATACATTTTATTTTATAAATATACATACATAAATATATACCCAAACACACAGTGACATGAATTAGAAAAATAAGAGAGAAGAAAAAAAAAACCTTACTATCAATTTTATAAAATATGAAAATACATTGTATAAACTATTTTATACATAAATACGATTAATTTAAAATGTTTTTATAATTAAAAAAAAAAATATATTAAAAGGCAGTTGCATTAAGTAGAAAAATAGTGACTAATAATTTTTTTAAAGTATAAAATACTTTAAAATATTATTTTATATAAAGTGTAATTCATAAATGTTATATTATGTATACACACACATGCAATGGCATGACTTAATTAAAACATTAAAAAAATGTGACTATCAATTTTACAAAATTACTACATTTATAAACTATATCCAAAGACATAGTGAGATTATAAAAATTATAAAATTAAAAAAATAATAATTCTATAAAATGTGTATTATATATACACATACAATCACATGAATTAGAAAAATTTGAAAATTAAAAAAGTAAATAATTGTATAAAATATTATAATTATATTTCATAAAATATTACACAGATAGATATATAGAAAGACTAATAATTTTATAAAATATTATAATTATTTATTTTTTAAAAATTATACTGTATAAAATGTATTTATTTATATTCGATTTTTTACAAATATGTGACCCTGAATCACAAAACCAGTCATAAGTAGCACAGGTATATTTGTAGCAAAAGCCAACAACACATTGTATGAATCAAAATTATAAATTTTTCTTTTATGCCAAAAATCATTAGGATATGAAGTAAAGATCATGTTCCATGAAGATATTTTGTAAACTTCCTACTGTAAATATATAAAAACTTAATTTTTGATTAGTAATATGCATTGCTAAGAACTTCATTTGGACAACTTTAAAGGTGATTTTCTCAATATTTTGATTTTTTTACCCTCAGATTCCAGATTTTCAAATAGTTGTATTTCAGACAGATATTGTCCTATCCTAACAAACCATACATCAATGGAAAGCTTATTAATAAAAAAAAACAACAAAAAAAAAAAACCCACACCACTTTATGGCTGGTTTTGTGGTCTAGGGTCACATATTAAAAATATTCAGAAGTTGCTTGTGTTTGTTTTACATCTTACCTTGTTGAATGACAATAGAATCCAAGCGAAGCTTCATTTCTGCACGTTCCACAATTCTTTCCTCCACTGTATTTTCCGTGATAAAACGGAACACGCGCACCTGCTTCTTTTGACCGATCCTGTGGGCACGATCCTGAACAAAGAAAATCCAATGAAAATGAATTAAGACTCTATTCTAGAAGAGGTCCGATGCTGCTTTGGAGAGAAGCACTTTTTAATAAATCAACAGTTTGGCAAATGGAGAAAAGCATATGCTACACGAGTCCAAACAAAGCAAAAACATAAAATAGACTTATAGAAAAAAAATATCAGTGTGCATATTGACCATAGCCTGAAGATCCACTTGAGGATTCCAGTCAGAGTCGTAGATGATGACGACGTCAGCAGTGGCCAGATTGATTCCGAGACCTCCTGCTCTGGTGCTCAACATGAACAGAAACTTTGAGCTGTTGGGCTCATTGTAGGCATTGATGGAGATCTGAGGAGTTGAGAAGAATCTCATTAATTTGTGCTTATTTATTACTGAGCTGTTCAGTCAGGATGGAAGCCCAATTTATAATCATGACCATGAAATCATTATCATACCTGTCGCTCCTCATGAGGAGTCTGTCCATCCAAGCGGCAGTAACCGTAGTTACGCCACATACAATAATCCTCCAGAATGTCCAGCACCCTGGTCATCTGACTGAAGATCAGCACACGGGAACCTGCAGGAAAGTTAAAAACAACATGTCAAGACAGTTCAAGACAGATTAATGTTAAAGTATGTCTGGCAGTAAAGTGTTCACCTTGCTCTTTTAGCTTCGGCAGCAGCTTGTCCAGCACCACCATCTTTCCGCTGTTGACCACCAGGTGCAGGTCAGTGGTGTATGGTGGACCAGGCTCAGCTCCATCAAACAAGTAAGGGTGGTTGCAGCATTTCCTGAGCTGCATCAGCACGTTCAGCAGACGCATTTTGTCCATCTTACCAGCAGAGTTCAGAATGTCAATGTCCTTCATCAAAATCTTAGTGTACCTAAAGAGAAATAATAATAGCTCATTATTTGTCTGTTGATTCTGATACTTGTGACTTACCAAAAAAGCCTGGTAAAACAACCTTGAAACACCCATTTAAACACTTTATTAATATTTACCATTCTCTCTGCATCTTGCTAAGCCCAATATACATCTTGATTTCCTTTTTGGGGAGGAGAGACTTTTCCACATCGGCTTTGATACGTCTCAGCAGGAATGGACGGAGTACCTGTAACATTAAGAGATTGCTTATTTACACTATATTTTTAAAGAAGTCTCTTCAGCTCACCAAGCGTGCTTTATTTGATCCAAAGTACAACAAAACAGTAAAATTGAGATATTTTTACTATTTAAATAAACTGTTTTTTATCTGAATATATGTTTAAGATGTAATTTATTCCTGTGATCAAAGCTGAATTTTTAACATCATTACTCCAGTCACATGACCCTTCATAAATCATTCTAATGTTCTGGTTTGCTGCTCCAAAAACATGTTTGTTTGTTTGTTTGTTTGTTTTTGTTTTTTTTTTCAGGTTTCTTTCAACAGTTCAGAAGAATAGCATTTATCTGAAACAGAAATCTTTTGGGAAATGATAAATGTCTTTATCAATTTTGATCCATTTAAAGCATCCTTTTCACAATATTACTGCATTTTGGATCAAATAAATGCAGGCTTGGTGAGATATATAAATAAATATATCCTAACATATTTATATATTTTGTATTTTTATTTAAAATAAATAAATATATAAAATAAATGGTTTAAACCTATGCTCAGTGATTCTACAGTTTTAATAACATTCTCAATGTTTAAAATAATTTTAAAATCTACAATTTAAAATAATATTTATTTAAAATGTAACATCTAAAAAAAATATATATATATATAAGTAAAACATTTTGCATTATTAAAAAAAAATTAAGCCACATGCTTATATTTTCCAATTCAAAATTTACATTTTAATTGCCTTTTGATTTAATAATACACTTTAACAAACACATTTATGAGATTCACCCACTGTTTCAAGCTATAAATGTCTAGACAGGAATCCGAGGAAAATGCACTCACAGTATGCAGACGTTCCACCAGTTTTGTGTCTCCCAGACAGTTATTTGTGTCAAACCAGGAATCAAAATCCTGCACAAAACGAAAAGGAAAAGACAAAACGCATTCATAACAGGTTCACCTACAAAAAAAAAAAATGGAATTTCAAAAGCTTATACGGCCTGAACAACATGCATTAATGCCCAAGTTCTTGGGAGAGTATGCAAGAAAGAAGTGGCACCTCTGAGGAGTTGAAGACATCAGGCAGGAGGAAGTTCAGCAGTGCCCAAAGCTCATGAAGGTTGTTCTGTAGTGGGGTTCCAGTCAGCAGCAATCGATTTGTGGTCTTGAACTCTCGCACAATCTCTGAAAGCTGAAAGAACACATTTTATTAGTTTACTTTCAGACTAGAGGAAACCAGGGACTCACAATCAATCAGTAACTGACTGTGGAGAGCTGGAGACGGATAAAAATGCACACCTTTGATTTCTCATTCTTAATACGGTGAGCCTCATCAATGACCAGGTATCTCCAGTTGAACTTTTTGAAGACGGCTCTCTCGATAATGAGCATCTCATAGGAGGTGACGCACACATCCCATTCGCCTGGCAGCAGTGTGTCACGGATAAAAGCCGTCTGCAAACAGAATTGAGCTATTAGATGGGCAGAACTTTGAGATAGTTTATAAGACAACTAACAATAAGTAAATGCCTACTTACTCTTTCATCTCTGTCACCGATGAGGCAGACAGCACGTAGAGAAGGAACCCAACGCTTGAACTCATTCATCCAGTTATACAGGGTGGATTTGGGCACCAAAACCATGTGAGGTCCAGGAATGTTTCTATAATGCTTCATGTAGCCCAGCAGAGAGATGGTCTGAAGAGTCTTACCAAGACCCTGATGGGACAAGAAAAGACAAGAAGTGTGAGCAAAAACCAGATTCTGGCTGCTGAGTTGAGCATAACTTTTACAGGCTTGGAATTTACAATTTAAATACAAAAATCTATAAAAGGACAATGAGTTTGTGGGTGGAGTCATACCATTTCATCAGCAAGGATCCCATTGATTCCGTTCTCATAGAGGGAAATGAGCCAGTTCAGTCCACGGACTTGGTAGTCTCTCAGTTTGCCAGTTTTCACATCTGTTAATAATAAAAATATAGGCCACAATAAGCTTTTCTTGAAATTACGAAGAGGCCATAAAACCAGATTGTATAAAACCATTGTTGTAAGTGTTTATAACAGATATTATGTGTTTTAATGTGCAACTCACAGGAAGGCGAATCATCAAAACGTGTGCAAACGCTGGTGGCCTTGCTGCTCTCATTCAGCAGCTCCTCATCCTCCTCTTGTTCAGTCCGACGATGGCGGTTACTTTATATTTAAAAAAAAAAAAAAAAAAAAAAAAAAAAAAGTGTGAACAATCAGTCAGGAAGAAGCAATTATCTGATAGACACATTAACACATGGAGCTGATGCTGTTGGAGTTATGAAGTGAACCAATAATAAATGTAAAACTTAGGACTGCATGATTTATGGAGGGGAAAAAAAAAAAAAGCTCAAAGTTTCGCTCTGCTCATTTGTAGGAATGCGTTATTTTTGAATACTAATATAATTAAATAAATTTATTTAAATAATGAAATAAAAATACAGAACAGAATTATTATTACTGACAAATTACATAATATTAATAATAAAAATTACTACTAACAAAATACAAAATTAAGTATAAGAAAAATAGCGTAATATTTTGCTGTAAAATTGTATTAAATTAAAATTCAAGTAAAATTCAGATTATTTTCTCCACAGAAAAATATTTTTTTAATATCATTTAAAAGTTGTTAATTAGCAGTATATGATTTCTATTGAGAAAACAGATGGGAAAAATACTTGTGAAACCAATTCTGCTTGAACCGTATGGACAAACTTACTCTCCAGCAGACAGCAGGTTCTGCTTCTCGTCTTTTTTAATGCGGGGACGGCCAGGCTTCATCTTCAGAGGTGAAGTTGGGGTCTTCTGGGCAGCTGGCTGGATGAAATGAGCAAACAATTCAGTCTGCTTCAGGAGGTACTCGAATCTGTTGGTCCGGTCTGTTTTCTGTTAAAACAAAACAGTAGACGTCAACAACAACACACAGCGCCATGTCTACTTACAGATCAACATTCCTGCATAACTGTAACATGCATTTATACCCAAAGTAACTTTGATTCATTTTTAACATTACCACTTTTTCTTCATATCCACCCGGCTGATCCTTTTCTTTTGCCGAGGGCGGTGACGACGACTGCGCTTCACTATCCATCGCAGTATCCGATGCTTCATCGTGACCGTTTTCTGAAGTATCATCCTTAAAGAGAAACAATGTAAATTTAGCTTGAACAGCAAGAAAAATTGATGAGACTGAGTTTCCTAATGAGAGTTTTTTTCTGTATTGTGATGTACTTCTAATCAATTATGATTTAAAAATTAAGGCAACATTTATAAATTTAAAAAAAGAAAAACACAGACAAATCGTTCACAATAAGATATGTAACGCATTTAGAAAACAGGTGAAATTTAATTGCACAATGACTTTAAAAGAAACAGTGATATTTTCATTCAAGAAGGATTTGATTGGACAATATTTTGGACACGCCCACAAGGGCACAATTACGTCATCACAACTTTTAGTTTGTTTTCTATAACCTAAAAATACATTTTAAAAGCCTACATTATATTGTAACAAGTATACTATGTTAACGATAACAAATCACCTTAAAATATCGACAAATATCGCGTTATAAAGGCTTAAACTGAACATTATTACGCAAGCGTTGCTTTTAAACGACCGTTACTGCGATTCTAGACGTTCAATCGGAACTTCACTTTCACAGCCTTATAAAGCAGTTCAGTTTAATAACGCAGTTAGTAAAAGCAGCAGACTGAATTAAAAATACGTCTAAATAACATCCAAGTACGCATTAAAAATACAAGTCTAATAAACGTCACTGAACGGTGACTTTTGTGTCATCGCATCTTTCCGATGGCGGGTAATTCCCTGTTCAGCGTCACTACAGAAACGTCACATGAAAACCAACAGAACGGAACTTTTATTCTGAATGAAAATCTACAATAAAACGACTGCAAGCCATAAAAATGTACCTGTCTGACCTATATAGCGAAACGTGGTTCATTTAAAGCAACGTTACCGTTCTTAAAGTAACAAAATATCAACACCACTGACTGTCATATTAAGTTTATTCAGACAATAACAACACATCAAACCGGCCATCTCTCTAACCCCATCCATCAATTTGCCAATCTTCCAGTGTTAAAAGTGATCAAACGCTGTTATGAGTGTGAAAATGGACGCCGATCTGCTCATCTATTCATCTGAGCCGGAACAATACATGCTAACAAAAACTTTCAGCTGCACTCTCGAGAGACGCGCGCGGATGGTTCGTCGGCGCTTCGTTTTCAGCTCCATCAGTCCGTGTTTTAAAGCCCCAGATGAACTGGGATGTGATTATGAGTGGGATATGATGGGAAAGAAGCGCTCACCTCTGCCGGACCGGCCGAGTCGAGTTGGCTCGGCTCTTCCCGCTGCTGCTGCTCCATGCTGCTTTCTGTTTGGGACATGATAGGCTAGCTAATTCCGTTGTTTCGCTATAGGCGCGAGTAATTCCGTTTAAAATAGGTCCGAAAAGCCGAAAAAGTATATAGGTTTGATTGGGAAGTTTCAAAATATTGCCCAAATAGAGCAAGCACACCACGCGTCATTCACGGCCCCCGGCTTTTCTGTTGACACTGTTCCCGCAAAACGGGCCCGGCTATAGACTATCGCGAGATTTCAGACGTGTGACGTCACTCGTACACTAAAAGGGAAACGCAAGTAAATCCGCGGGTTTATTACTACCCCTTACAGAATTTTACATTCATAAATGAAAATACCTAATTTATTAGGTTTTTATTAAGTTTATTTTATTTTCAAAAAGGCGTTCATATATATTTGAATTCCTAAAAAAACTCTAAAATTCACTTGCTTGTAAGACTTTTATAGTGTAATGCGTTTTAGTTCATTTAATAAATTTCATATATGTGACCCTGGACCACAAAACCAGTCTTAAGTCGCTGGGGTATATTTGTAGCAATAGCCAAAAATACATTGTATGGGTCAAAATGATCGATTTTTCTTTTATGCCAAAAATCATTGGAAAATTAAGTAAAGATCATGTTCCATGAAGATATTCTGTAAATTTCCTACTGTAAATATATCAAAACTTAATTTTTGATTAGTAATATACATTGCAAAGAACTTAATTTGGACAACTTTAAAGGTGATTTTCTCAATATTTTGATGTTTTTGCACCCTCAGATTCCATATACTGAAATACTTGTATCTCGGCCAAATATTGTTCTATCCTAACAAACCATACATCAATGGAACTATTTATTCAGCTTTCAGATGATGTATAAAGCTCAGTTTTGAAAAATTGACACTTATGACTGGTTTTGTGGTCCAGGGTCACATATTGTAATCATTTTATACTTATATTGTTTACAATATTTTGTTTGTCTTTATTCTTGTAAATGTTGTTACAAAATTAAAAGATAAATCAATATGTGCCACATATGTGACCCTGGACCACAAAACCAGTCTTAAAAAAAATACATTGTATGGGTCAAAATTATTGATTTGTCTTTTATGGCAAAAATCATTAGGAAATTAAGTAAAGATCATGTTCCATTAAGATATTTTGTAAAATTCCTACTGTAAATGTATGAAAACTTAATTTTTGATTAGTAATATACATTAAGAACATTATTTGAAGAACTTTAAAGGTGATTTTCTCAATATTTAGATTTTTTTGCACCCTCAGATACCTGATTTTTAAATAGTTGTATCTCGGCCAAATATTGTCCTATCCTAACAAACTATACATCAATGAAAAGCTTATTTATTCGCATTCATATGATGTATAAATCTCAAATTTGAAAAAATGACCCTTATGACTGGTTTTGTGATCCAGGGTCACATATCTTAAAAAAAAAAGATGTTTGTACATTTATAAAAAATTTTTTTGGGCATGTCCATTGTCTTTTCAAAATGTTTATTTTGGTTCATTTTTCTTACATTTACATTGCATTTAATAATTTGCCATACACTTTTATCCAAAGCAACTTAAAAATAAGAAATAGCTTTCACAGTTGCCAAATTACATATTGAATCTAATTTTGTAAACAAAAACATTTTAGGCTATTGTTTTTTTTTGTTTTTTTGTTTTTTTAAAAAGGTAAATAACTATAAAACTATATCTAAACAGTTTTAACTAGTAATAACATGAATGCAGTTTAAAGCTGTTTAATGGTTAAAACTTTGTTTGGTAGTGTGCTGATATCATATATTTATATTTTTACACATTTTCTTAATGTGCATTATTTTTTAAACATATGACAACAAACAGTACAATTCTGAAATATTTTTATTATTTAAAATAACTTTTCTGTTTGAATATAGCTTAAACTGTAGTTAATTTATTCCTGTGATCAAAGCTACATTTTCAGCATCATTACTCCAGTCTTCAGTGTCACATGGTCCTTCAGAAATTATTCTAATATGCTGATTTGCTGTTTTTTAAAATTATTATTATTATCAATATTTAAAACAGTTTTTTTTTTTTTCAAGATGTTTTGATGAATAGAAAGATCCAAAGATTTATCTGAGCATTTAGCTGAACTAAAAAGCTTTTGTAACATTATGCACTATACCATTCAAAAGCTTAGAGTCAGTATCATTTTTTATTTTTTTGGAAAGAAATGATAGAAATTAATACTTTCATTCAGCTTTAAATTAATCAAAAGTGATGATAAAATCATTTATAATGTTACAAAAGATTTGATTTCAGACAAACAATGTTCTTCTGAACTTTCTATTCATTAAAGAAACCTGAAAAAATTCTACTCAGCTGTTTTCAACATAATAATAATAATAAATGTTTTTTGAGCAACAAATCAGAATATTGTATCATGTGACTGGAGTAATGATGCTAAAAATTCAGGTTTGAAATCACAGGAATAAATTACATTTTAAAATATATTCAAATAGAAAAGAGATATTTTAAATAGTAAAAATGTTTTACTGTTTTTGCTGTACTTTGGAGCAAATAAATGCAGGCTGGGTGAGCAGAAGTGACTTTTTTTCGTTTTTTTTCTTTTAAAGAAACTTTTGATTGGTAGTGTACCATAGTATTTACATCATCATGTCAGTACTTTGAAGAATGCCATGGCAATACCATTATACTTTTTTGTTTTTAATTAATTATTTCTTCATTTCCCTCATTCTTACATCATAATACATAGCTACGACATACTTCCTAGTCCAAAAAAATGTGAACAGGATTCCTTTCCTAATGTTATTTCTGTCCTAAATTTATTTTTAATTCCAACATGCACAAACACAAAACTGGATCTTTTATAACGCATAAATACCAATATTATGGGTACAAATAGAGTCATTCCGTGGTTTTACTGCATTCATACCGCGTGCCATCTCTTTAAGCTCGCGCGTGAGGAATCTTGTGCCGTGTGTCAAGCGCGCGCGGCGTGTCGCGCAGCAGAATTAAACGAGATCATTTTTTAACACAGACACATGTTTCATTTTCAGGTAAATCTTTTCTTTCTTTACAAACTGCATGTCGGAATTGCTCCTTTCAAAGAAAAGTCTTGTAAAAAGTGGTGTGTAGAAGATTTACACGCAGATTTTGATGGGAATTTGCGGCTTTGTTTTTCGACACTACAGTTAGCGAGCTAAAATTGTTTGTGGGGCCTAACCGCCAGTTTCCTCCGGTGTTGATATTCAACAAGATGTAAAAGCTTCATGAAATCTATAATAGCCAACTGTCCTTAGCAAATACCCCCTGATTTGCGTTTTGTGTCGGCCAGATGTGTGATATTAAACCTTTGGCCTTGTTAGCATGCTAGCGAGGCCGTGCTAGTACGTCAACTGACCGGGGCAACGCAAACGCACTGGGATCACTTTTTTGATCCAAAACATTTTCCAAACATTTTTAATTTATCTCGTCACTCTTAAAACGATGTTTTCAGAGCAAACATGTTTCTGTAAGATTTTGGATTGTCTGCAGTTTTCTGTAGCTAAATGTATTAAATGTTGCTGGACTTAGCTGCTCAATATTGGAAACATGTATAAACTGTTTCTAAGAAGTGAAAAGAAGACTAATGTCCTCCAACACTGATCATATTGTTTTTTGGTGAGCACAAGTACAGTATTATACCTGTGCATGTAGCTACAGCAGCATCTTTCCCCTCTGGTTTTCACCTTCATAGATCTCCTTTATGTTTTATGACATACTGCTAATGATGTATTTAATCAATATTGCTTCTGTGTTATTTTGCAGTCTTTTGACGATGACTGCACCCTGGAGGAGGAAGGGTTGGTAGAGGAAGAAGATGAAATTGACCAGTTCAATGATGACACTTTCGGTGCAGGGGCAATCGGTATGTTTTTCTGCAATCCTTACACCTGGACTTATGAATTTATCCAACAGAGCTTACTGGATCACATTTGATTTGATTGGTTTCTAATGTCTGTAAATTGCCAATATGATTAAAACTGCTGCAAAACCTGTTGTACATGATCTACTCCATGCATTTAGGTCACTGATTGTACAGTTTGTACTTTATTAAGTAAAAGGCATTTCAGTGCAGTTGTGAAAATGTCCACATTCACATAAGTAACTTAAGTCAAATTGCATATCGAGGGGTGAGAACCAGAGGGGCGCAAGTGACATTTTGGGTTAAATGGAGATAGATATATCAAATGAAAGCTCGTGATGAGCTCTTTCTACTGGCAAAAGTATACCGCCATCCATGAGTGTACACATTTTTATTACAAACCATTGAAATCAATACAGTACAGTCAGATCAAACTTTTTTTTTTTGGTAAAATTTTTGTTTTGGCCCTCCTGTAAAGTTGGTGAAATGTCACTTACGCCTTTCTGGCTCTCACCCTTCAATATATGTTCTCAGTTTGGGCGTCTGAATAAAATGTAAGTGTTTTTTAAGTTTGCCTCCTTGAGTATAAGCTCCATGTTCTCACTTTGTCATAGTATATGAGAGTTAAAAGTCTGATGTATCAAATATGATTGAAAACATAAAATGTGCATATATTTTGTCCAAAGGTACTGTTACATTTTAAAAATGTTTTGTGAAATGGATGTTTTCATTTAAATTTTTCTAGTGTCTGTTTTAATGGTTAAATTAAAAAACATGAATAAAAAAGAATGTCTAATTAATTGAAATTGTGCAATGTACACAATTTAACAGCAATTTACTACAAGTTTAACAAATAATTATTTTTAAGGCCCTATGAAATACGTTTTTTTTTTATTATTATTACAATTTCTTTAATATATTATTTATTTTCAATTTTTTTTTTTTTTTTTTTTTTCAAATTCAGTTTTGTTTTTCCCAAATTGTATTTTCAATTAATTTTCTGGATTCCATTTAAATGGTTTTATTAAATTGTAATAATCAAAATAATTTCTAATTAATTTATTTTTATATAAAAAAAAAAAAAGATTATTATTATTTTTTTTTTTTTTTTTTAAGAAATACTATTTTAGAAATTATTTTCTGGTAAATATTCCTTAAAAAATAATGTTTTAATAATAGTTTTATTAGTAGTAGTAGTACTATTATTGCATTAAGTAATATATTTCTGTCACAAGTTTCTCCAGGTTAAACTACACTTTAATTTTGATGGGTTGCTGTAAATGTGTCTGTTAGTATATGATCTGACAGTAGCTTTGTGCATGAAATAACTCTCAGAGCAGTTACGACGGTTATGTTTTTGTGTGTTCATGTACTCCTATATTGAGGCGGCAGAGGCTGAAAACACTGCTAGTGTCACATACGCTAGTATGTGTGTAGTAAATGAAACCATGCATCTGCGCCATTAATTCGCACAGAAACACATAGGACATGCAGGATTCATATATTCAAATAGTCTTATTGCGGCTTAATATTTACAGACACTAGTCCATGTCATGTTTAGATTTAAGTGTACTGACCTACTTTTGATTTATTCTTCCCAAATTTGCCAAATTCCATGACATTCGGCGTCATATTCCATTTTTATAACCAGATTCCAAGGTTGCATTCACGGTTTCCGCATCGCAGAAATCATAGGGCCTTACTATTTAATTTCTCAGACATACTACATCTAAGTTACATCGGTGTATCAGATTGTAACATCACCTTATGTGTTTTCCTCTCTAGATGATGATTGGCAGGAGGAGCACGCCCGCCTCGCAGAGCTTGATGAGCGGGTACGAGACGGGCTGCATGGAGCAGGCGACGCCTCCTCTGTTGACCTCCCTCCAGCTGGCGGCAATGCCCACTCTTCGGCCCTCCCTCAACCCTCCTCTTCCTCCCGGCTTTACCCTGACATAAATGAACGGGGTGGTGGTGACCTGGCAGAGTCACTGACTCGCCTCATCTTGGGCTCGGATCCGGCTATCGCTGGAGTGGGCACCGCCAGCTCGGACAGATCTCGCCTTCCTCCGATGCTGTCCGGTCAGCCTCCTCAGCCTTCGGCATTAGCTGGACAGTCTTCTCTGCTGCTGAGCTACCAACAACAGCAGCAGCTCCTGCACAGAGGACCGGCTCCTCTTTCACAGGTTTGTGTGAATGTATCCCCATAATATTAAGCCATTATTGATATGATTTAGTTTGTAAATGTATTTTTAAACCTGAAGTGCCATCATCAGGGTGTGGATTGCAACAGGTAACGTTAACAAACAGATATTTTAATAGGTGTGGCATTTTGTCACATGTAAAATATGGCTGCACAGTTAATTGAAATAAAGCCAAAGCAGTCTAATTATTGAACTGCAAATATTTATTTAAAGAAATATAGACTACCAGTTAAAAGTTTTTGAACAGTAAGATTTTTAATGTTTTTTTTAAAGTCTCTTCTGCTCACCAAGCCAGCATTTCTTTGATCCAAAGTACAGCAAAACAGTACAATTTGGAAATATTTTTACTATTTAAAGTAACTGTTTTCTATTTGAATATATTTTAAAATGTAATTTATTACTTTGGTTTCAAAGCTGAATTTTTAGCATCATTACTCCAGTCACATGATCCTTTAGAAATCATTGTAATATTCTGATTTGTTGCTCAAAAACATTTATTATTATGATGATGTATAATTTTTTTCAGATTTCTTTGAAAAAAAAAAATATATGTATATGTGTATATATATATATACACTGACTTCTAACTTTTGAATGGTATAATGTTACAAAAGCGTTTTATTTCAGATAAATGCTGATCTTTGGATCTTTTTATTCATCAAAGTATCTTGACAAACATGTACTGTTTTATATGTTGATAATAATAATAATAATAATAACACTTTTTTTTTTAACAGCCAATCAGCATATTAGAATGATTTCTGAAGGATCATGTGACACTGAAGATTGGAGTAATGATGCTAAAAATTTAGCTTTTATCACATGAATAAATTACATTTTAACACATATTCAAATAGAAAGCAGTTATTTTAAATAGTAAAAATATTTCAAAATATAACTTCTTTTTGAAGTTTTAAGGAATCTACCCTCTCATGTTTGACTTCTTTATAATACAGGGCAATAAACATTTAGGAAATACAGGTTCAAATTGCGTTTTCTAACCTGTTTTATGTTTAGTCTGCCCTATATGAAACCATCTAGTGTGAACTAAGATGGATAAAATAACATTTAAACATATGTAGAAGCCTTTAGGTGAATTTGATACGTTAAAGAAAACAATGCAGATTTGTCACTGTGATGTTATTGCTCTAAATATTCTGTATAAATGACCAATATTTCCTTTTTTTTCACACCCCCCCCATAGATAAATTCTCACAGTATTTGGGAGAACAGTATGGGCTTCAGTCCTGTTAGTTCTGGACTAGTCACTCAAAAAGAGGTAAAGCACATGTGTATATAAAAAAACAAAAAAAAAAAAAGGCTTTCCCACATTTGCCTAATTGTCATTCTGTGCTGTTCTTCTGGACCTCTTGATTCACTGCTCAGGACAAAACACTAATGTCCATTATCAAAGAGGTCGGGCTTCCAAATCGGCCTCCCGCACACAGGGATGAAGGGCGAGATTTGTCCGAAAGGGTTCCGCCTCCTCGCTCCTGCTCACCTGTGATTGGAAGTCCACCTGTAAGGGCTGTACCTATTGGAACACCTCCAAAACAACCCATGAGTCAAATTCACAATCAGCATCAGCAGGTAAGATGACATCTTTTTCAATCATAGTATCGTTGTTAAAACATTTGGAATATTTACTATTTTTAAATGGTTTTGAATAAATTACATTTTAAAATCTATTCAGAACATAGGTAGTTTATATTTAAAAGAACTTTTTATCAGTCAGAGGAAACATAATTTTAATGAATCAACTGTTCAGTTAGAACGATTAGAACTTTATGCATAAACATTTTAAAGTGTACTTGAAAATTTGATCATTTCTAAATTAACCCACTGAATGTTGATGTGTACACTACTGGTCAAAAGTTTTTGAACAGTAAGATTTTTAATGTGTTTTGTGTTTTTTGTTTTTTTTTTTTTTTTTTTTTTTTTTTTTTAAGAAGTCTTTTCTGCTCACCAAGCCTGCATTTATTTATTTATTTGATCCAAAGTACAGCAAAAAGGGTAATTTTTTTTTTTTTCAAAACTTTATTATTTAAAATAGCAGTTTTTTTATGAGAATGTACATAGTTTACATGTAATTTATTCCCGTGAATTTAAAGCTGAATTTTTAGCATCACTACCAAAGTCACATGACAGAAATCATTCTAATATGCTGATTTGCTGAGCATTACTCACTATACCATTCAAAAGCCTGGAGTCAGTAGTGTTTTTTTTTTTTTTTTAATTAAATGATAGAAATTACTACTTTCATTTCACAAGGATGCTTTAAATTGATCAAAAGTGATGATAAAGACATTTATAATGTTACAAAAGATTTTATTTCAGATAAATGCTGTTCTTCTGAACTCTGTTCATCAAAGAATCCTAAAAAAAATTCTCAAACGTTTTCAGTGTAGTAATAATAATAATAAATATTTTGGAGCAGCAAATCAGAATATTAGAATGATTTCTGAAGGATCATGCAAGTGGAGTAATGATGCTGAAAATTCAGCTTTAAATTCTCATAAATAAATTACATTTTAAAATATATTCAAATAGTAAATGGTTATTTTAAATAGTAAAACTATTTCAGAATTTTACTGTTTTGCTGTACTTTGAATCAAATAAATGCAGGCTTGGTGAGCAGAAGAGACCTAGTTAAAAACATGAAAAATCTTGGTGATGCAATGATGTGCACTGAATTGAAGTGGTTCATTGACTGTATGTTTTGTTTTGTTTTTTTCTTTAGAATAATCACCCATCAGCCATTCATGTGAGAGCCTCTGTGCCACTACGCTACCCACCTCCCTTCCCTGAGCGTCTGTCCCCTAACAACCTCCTCAGCATAGCTGTGAGTCCCAGATCAGTTCAGAATCAGTCAGCTCCTACAGCCTGATGGTGGTGCTATAATACAGCAAAAAAAAGTGAACAATTTTCCAGAGTTTGGTGTCTGTTTGCTTGCTTGCTTTTGCAAGGAAAACTGGTTTGATGTCTATTTTGAATAATGTACAGTATTAAAATGACAAATAATACTAAACCCTTTTTCCTGCTCTCTCAGAACTCACCGTTGTCTCATCCTCCGTTCCCTGCTGGTGTTGGTCCTGTTCTTTCTCAGTTACAGAGAGCCCAACTTCTCAACTCTCAGGTGACTTATTGAGAGTAATAGCATACACCTTTAAGTGATTTGAGAGTTTCCCAACCCAACAAACATTCTTCAAACATCTTGTTCTACGCTCCTCAGGTTGGTCAGTTCCAGCGTGGTCCAGCTCCCCCAATATTACAGGGAGGTGTTGGGGGTTTCAGGCCGTTCTTTGGGCAGTCTGGGCCTAGAGTGGGTCCCCATGGGCCTCCTCTCGGCCACGCACCCATCCGACACAACACCACCCACCTTCACCCGCAGCACCGCAGGATGCTCAACCAGAGGATGCAGAACAGAGGCTCGGGGTAGGTACCATCAGTGCTCTTTCTGGATGAAGCTCCACTTTGAAATGCCTCATGTAAATGTTTTTGTGTTTCTTGTACACTCAGTGATCACGTCGGCGGGAGAGGTGTTGGAGACAGGAAAAACAGAGATCCCTACAGCAATCTGATGACACAAAGAGAGAAGGAATGGGTGGCGAGAATCCAGATGATGCAGCTTCAAAGCACTGATCCGTATCTGGATGACTACTATTACCAGGTAATCACTCTTTTACCCATGTGCACAAAGACATATTATTTCAAATGAAAACTTTATTAATTTTGCAACTGATATATACCTATATAAACCATACTAGCAAACAGTATTGCAGCTGAGTGTCTGCAATGTCTAGTTATTTTCTACTACTGCGCTAGCTTTTTTTATTTGAGAAAGATCATTCTAAAAAAATATTGTGTAGCGATTGCTGGTTTATGGTGGATATCAATTCTTGTTTTGCAGAATTATTATGAGAAGATGGAGAAGCGTCAGGAGCGGGACAGAGACAACAGGAAGGAGCACACCACCAAACTCATCACTCCTCAAGTGGCCAAACTGGAGCACACCTATCGGCCAGGTAACCAGATAAAAAAATAAATCTTATGGCTGGTTTCACAGTATTACAGGATTAGGCCATAATTCAGTTAGGACATAAAAGTAATTTTTGTAAACATGCCATTTATAAACATGCCTGGTGTGCATTTTGAAAGATCAGGATCAATCAGAGCAAGTTTCTGAGTGTTTTTCTGGAAGTGGAGTTCTCCTTTAAGCCTTGTCTGTGAAATTAGGGGTCAGTGCAAGCAGAGTCCAAAATTGTTAGCGATTTTAATTGTGCATTTCTATCAGGTGATGATCTGTTCAAATGATCTAATACTCTGTGATTGTGTTTGTTTCACAGTGCAGTTTGCCGGCTCGTTAGGAAAACTCACTGTCTCCAGTGTGAACAATCCAAGGAAAATGATTGATGCTGTGGTGACCACTCGCAGTGATGATGAGGTCAGTACTCTTACCCTTCCACTTCTTTTACAGACTCTTTTTATAAAACCACCAATGAGTCTGTCCTTGATATGCATTGTTTTTGTTGTTTGTTTATTTGGACCCACACTCATTTTGTTTTCCAAAAACAAAAGAAATCTCCACCAATTTGTTCTGGTCCTAGTAATACTAGTAATAGTATAAAAAGTTTTAGTAAAAATAGTAATAGTAAAAAGTCTTTCTTCATAAATAAAGGTTTTATTTAAAAGGTGCATGTTATGTAATAGTACAGTTTCTTTGTAACAATGTTCTTCTTGCTCAATTTTCAGGAAAAAAGAGAAAAGCAAGTGTGGAACAAAAGACGGCAAATCCTTTACACTGTGGAGAAGGTGAGAGTGGATAGAAGTAAAGTTTTTGTAGCCGTAATGATTTTATTCTAATTCAGGTGATCAATTAAAAATAAATAAATATATTATATTTATTTATTAATATTTATATCTAAATAAATATTAAATATTTAGATTTTTTTTGCCATGCCAGAAATTTTACTGGCCACAAAAAAATAAACAAATTTTCATTGTTTTCGCCCTATTTAACCTTGATTTCTAATAAATAAGGTTATGACACCTTTTTAGATACCAATGAATTTTCCCAGTTCCCAGTATTTTTGTATCACAGCAATTAATTATTAGCCTCACTAATATAAAAGATGAATAAACAAATATTAAAGATGAATAAACAGTCAGTAATAAAATAAGAACAAATAAACATTACAATCAATAGCACGAATAATACAACATATAAACGAATACAGTAGAACAATATGCAATATACATTAAAGGATGTACACTTCTGAATTAATTTCTTGATAATTTACTCACCGCCATGTCATCTAAGATCAAAAGAATTTTTTTTTTTTGAGGGAAAACATTCCAGGATTTTTCTCCATATAGTGGACTACAATGGGGACCAACAGGTCCAATGGGTTGAAGGTCCGAATTGCAGTTTCAATGCAGCTTCAAGCAGCTACATGATCCCAGCTGGGGGATAAGGGTCTTATCTAGCAAAACGGTCATTTTCTAAAAAAAAAAAAAAAAAAGGCAAAGGAAATTGCTTAAATGCTTGAATTGTCCTTTTTGTTAAGCCCTGAAATTAAATCAGTGTTTCAGAAAATATAATGTAATCCAATAAAACCTGTATGTTTTGTTATGCAGATGTACAGTCTACTACTAGAAGTGCAAGACTTTGAGAAGAAGTTTTTGCAGACCCCTGAGCACCAAAGAGATGCCCTGCTAGAACAGCATAAAACCCACACGCTGCAACTCTACAACTCCCTCCGGGAAAAAGAGTGGGACGACCGGTGAGTGCAACAGGAAGAGCCACATGAGTACAGGCTTGTTTGATGAGTGATGAGGCTTATACAAAGCCCAGTCCTGTATCTCTTGACTGAAATCCAAGACTGTTCTATTTTTGAATGAGCAAAAAGTGAAACATGAAGCAGTATCTAAATAGTTTTATGTTAAACAGCATAGTTTACTTTAGTCAAGAACTGTGTGAAATCACTGATCTCAGTGTCGTATACTGAAGGTTTGTGATCGTAACAAACCTCCTTTTCATCCTCTTGCAGAGTGAGCGATGAGCAGTGCTTGATGATCATGTCTGTGCGCAAGGGGAAACGCCTCATTTCCAGACTCCTCCCCTTCCTGCCACAGCCACAGGCTGCTGCTGTTGTCATGGGAATAGCCAGGAACCTTCCGGCTCTGGCCAAGAAAGACAAACAAGACCAGGTACAATCACAAACGAGTGGGTGAACTATCGAATATGGCAAGTTCTATAGATATTAGCACTAGGAAAAAGTTTTTTCTTTTCTCATTTCCATGTTCCCTCTCAGGTACTGTGTTGGTTGGTAGAGCCAGTGACTGCAGTAATCCAGTCCATGTCGAGTACTTCCCTCACCGACCTCCTCCAGGAGCTGCAGGGCAGTGAAGGACAGCTTCCCCTTGTGCTGCAAAATAAGGTATCACTCTCAAATTTTATTTTTGTAATGGCATGCGTGTCAATAGTCTCCCCATAGGCTTTTTGTTCAAACTTAACCAATGATGTTTCATATGTGTTGTGTTTGTCAGTTTGGCGTGACGTTGCTCTATCTGATTCTGAGTGAAGGAGAGAGGATGCAGAGCTCCGATCCCAACTGTCAGCTCATGGATGATAACCGCTGGTGAGCATCTGTCTGGGTATTCTACAGGTTTTCATGTGTGAAAGTGGCTAGTGTTGCAGTATTTCATCATGATTTGTTTCTCATGTCTTATAACATTTTGTCCTGTTGTTCTTAGCAATCTTTTCTTATCGTTTCCAGGACTGAGTTGGTGTTCTCTGTGACGCGGGAGCTTTTGAAGGTCCCGTCCTCTGCGCTCTCATCTCCGCTGTTCACTCCCCCAAACCTAGTGTCACTGTTCTCTCGATATGTGGACCGGCAGAGACTCGAGCTCTTGCAGGAGAAGCTACAGTGAGTTTGTCCACTAAAAAAACAGACAAGCTCAAGTTTTAAACTGGATATAAGACTATAGGTCTGATCCATATTAAAGGAGAAGTCAACTTCCAGAACAAAGATTCACATATAATGTACTCACCCCCTTGTCATCCAAGATGTTCATGTCTTTCTTTCTTTCTTCAGTCGTAAAGAAATTTCAGCATTTTTCTCCTTATAATGGACTGATATGGATTTTGAACTTTCAAAATGCAGTTTAAATGCAGCTTCAAACGATCCCAACTGCGGTTGTAAACAAGTCCAGCTGAGGAAGAAGGGTCTTATCTAGAGAAACGATTGGTTATTTTCATTAAAAAAATACAATTTAAATAATTTTTAATCTCAAACGCTCATCTTGTCTTTCTCTCCCTGAACTCTGTGTATTCTGACTCAAGACAGTTAGGGTATGTCGAAAAACTCCAATTGTATTTTCTCCCTCAACTTCAAAAATCGTTTCAAAATCATCCTACATCGCTGCAGAAGTACCGACCCAGTCTTTGCAAAGTGAACATGCAAAGATGATCAAACACCCTTAACAAAAAAGGTAAAACAGCGATATAGGACGATTTCGAAGTTGAGGGAGAACATGAGATGGGAATTTTTTGACATACCATAACTGTCATGAACCGGAAAAAAACTGTCCAGGCAGAGTAAGACAAGATGAGCGTTTGACATTTAAAAAGTATATAAATTGTATTATTTTTATGAAAATAACTGATTGTATTTTTTTTTTTTTTTTTTTTTTTTTTTTTTACATGTACACAAAAAAAAAAAAAATCAATTTTACTAAACACAAACTGTCATATCATCATTTATATATTTGTATGTAAAAATTGCACTTCTGTTATAGGACCATGTAACATTTATATGCATATGAGATTTGTTTATATATTTAATATATGCATGCATGAACTTTTTATTAAAGTATTTTTGCAAATACAATACCAGTCAAAAGTTTTTGAACAGTAAGATTTAAAAAAAATTAAGAAGTGCACCAAGCCTGCATTTATTTTATCCAGAGTACAGCAAAAACAGCAAAACATTGAAATATTTTTGCCATTTAAAATAACTGTTTTCTATTTGAATGTTTTAAAATATATATATTTTTAATAATAATAAATAAAAAAATAATAAATTTCATATATATAATTTTTTATTTATTTTTTTTAAGCTGAATTTTTAGCATCATCAGAAATCATTTTAATTACAAGCTTTTGAATGAGCAGAAAAGACTTTTTTTTAAAAAAAAAAAAAAAAAAAAACACTTAAAATCTTAAAAAAGCAAAAACTCAAAAACTTTTGACTGGTAGTGTATATAAGCACAAATTTAGTCCATAGTGTTTTATAATGTTTGGCTTTTGTGTTCAGTGTAAGAGTTGATCAGATGAAGGAAATGTCATTTCAGCCTTTCATTTAGAATGACTTGTGTTTTTTTTTTTTTTTTTTTTGCAGGATCACAGCCCTGTCCAGGTAGAAGTGACTTCAAACATGGCAGTTGTTGAGAGACTGACTGTTAATGTGTTTGTGAATGAGCAGTTTTATGTGTGATATGTTTTGGAGGTTGAGGCCCGGTCACTTTTCCTTTCTCGTTATAAGAGTCACAATAGATAAGAATAATGTTTAAATGGTAATAAACTGTTGTCTATAGGTTTGTCAATAAAGGCGATCAGGTATGTATTTTAGCTTCCATTAGGGTCAGCTCTTGAGCAGAGGAGCCAGGTAAAGGGAGCTCGGCGTGAGGCGACGTTTCCCTGTGACAACATCCGACCTTATTTATAGACACATAGATTTGAGGAGAATTTTTGCTGTACATTAATATCTTAATTTTTCTTATACACTGCAGCTTGATGTATGTTTGCAAAAGAGTGACTGTGCAAGTGTGTCTGTGAGTTTAAATGAAGGTTTAAACAAAGGTATTCTTCATTTTTAAATATCTTGACATGATGCCTGTGATAAACATGAAATTAAAACTTTCTATTATACAAAGATTGGTTGTACTGTTTTGGTCTTAAAATCCACACAATCACCATAAAGTCATGTCAGTAATGTCATATCATTATCTTTTCCCTTGAAGTGACACTTTCTTAATACTTATTTTTTTATTTGTCGGCCTGGAGGTCTTCATTTCTTAATGCAGAATAAACTTTTTCTCTGTAACTGCTTGAGAGAACAACTATCGTCTCACACAAACTGACAAGCAGCTGATTCCCTTCAAGGTCATAAATGTTTTGCGTAGACCTTGAGTGTGTTTCTATACAGACGGAGTCAGCGCTTTGACAAAGACACAACTAAGATTATTACACCATCTCTGCTCATGCTCTTGACAGCTTTCATCTGCTGCTTGGTTTGAAGAAACAGTTTGGCCTATCACATGAAATAGACCAGAACAAAATATGCAGTATACATCTGCAAGTATTACTGTGGGGAAAATGCATAAAATGCCATTTCCCTTTTCTCTACATAGTGTGCTGACCTGATTTGTGATGAGAGTTCACAGGGAGGAATTCTTCCAGGCATCTTATCTGCTGACCTTCCTGATCCACACACATTCTGACAGAGAATAGCCTTGTATTTGGCTTTTTATAACCCAAATGTTAGGTGATTTTTAGGATTTTTTTTAGTAGTTATTTTTTATTTAAATTAAATTTGTATTATTTTTGTGATAATCAACATTACGTTACAAATGCTGTCCATTAAACACTTGAGTATTTAAAAAATCAAAATCATTATCGTCTATTGGGACGATATTTTTTCACCCTGGGTCATTCTAAAACCCGAGAAATTCTGTTTTATTTTACTCCACGTTTCACACTGCTTATAATTACCTGGGGGTTAACTATTAATCCTGGGTATTTATATGCTGACGCTTCACAACGTACATTTCTAAATCCGAGGCTGACGTTAACGTTCTTATTTTTTAGTGACTAAAACTGCAATGCATATTATATTTTTTTATTTTATATTTTATTATATTTTTATAACTCATCCGTTTAAATTATATTAAGCCTTAAAGTTCTGCATAATTTAGGGCGTGGCCACTTGAGTGACAGGTGGATTGCCGCTGCTGTCACCACCGTCGCGCTAGGCGGGCGTGGTTTCAGCAACCAGCTCCACCCACATCCCGCTTCTTTGCCCATTTTCTTTTTTTTTTTTTTTTTTATTGCTGAGAACAAGAACATAGAAATCAATACAAAATACAAAATATAGACAAAAAAGAAATTTGAAAGAAACAACAAGAATAATAATAAAACAATACAAAAAAATACAATAAATAATAATAAAATAAATAAAAATAAAGCAAAATAATATGCAATAAAGGGCCATTGTTTTACATAAGATTCTCTACACAATTCTTTGCCCATTTTCGATTATCCAGGAGTGAACAGTGACGCGATTCCAAGATGGCGACGGTCGACTCCCGCTCAAAAATGCTCTTCAGAAACTTAAGGGTGACGTCACGGACACTACGTCCATATGTTTTACAGTCTATGATTTTGTACTGCCAGCCGTTAAGAATTACCTTAACGTTCCTTTCCTCACTCCAATTCATGTATTTTTCGTCACCATTTGCCATTTTCCCTCTCAAACCCTAAAACGACTTTTTATACGCTTGTTTCCATGATTGTCCAAAGCGGTTTGGTCAGTTACCCAGATGCGCCGCCATAACACTTGGACGTAAACAACAGCACTGAGTGAATGGTAAATGTACTAACATAACAATAAAATTTGTTGTTCTGCTAATTTATGCTATCTAAACTATGGAAAAAACATGTGGAAGCTGCTAAATCATATAGAGAAGGACTTAGTAAGCAGGAAAGGGCGCAATATTTTGACAAGCTAAAGTTAATAGGTGGTAAAGATACATATGAGCAGTATTAATTAAGAACTTAACCTAATATTTCACCTACCTAACTGGAAATGATAAGAGCAAACATAAATGAGACTCTTGTCCTGGAATTCCTGGTTCAGTTTGGACAACCACAAACGCCTTTTGTTCTTCAGTTTTTTGCAGTCTCTCCTTGATTTGTTATAACTTTTGGCAGTCTATAGTACCGTCAAACGTGACAATATTTGACCATTTTTAGCAACAATAATCAGCAAAATAATCATTGGCATTGTTTATGCTCAGTGCCGCCAATACGGCAGATTGATGACGTATCGTGAAACACTCTACAGCCCCTTTCACACAGTAATACCAGTAAAATTACAGAACGACTTTACCGGTAAATACAAAAATGCGCTATTCCTACAAGCAACAATGTTCCTTTTTTTTTTTTTTTTTTTTTTTACCAGTAAAGCACCATTCACACATCAGTTTCAAAATACTGGTAGAGTCTTACATAATTAACCGAAAATGACCTCTAAATGGCTGTCTTCTGCTGCTGTGTTTGTAAACATGGAAAGATATACGTGGTCAGTGTTTTTGTTGATGTTTTTATTTTTGTGTCAAACATTCACATTTATGCAGGAGTAAATGCTAATTTACTGGTATTTTTGTAAAGGTCCTGTTCACACATGATTTCTTAATGGTAATTTACTAGTAATTTACCAGTAATTTTAATTACTTTATTTTTTTGTGTGAAAGAGGCTTTTGAGGCATGCAATTGGCTGTCAGTTGCTAAGCATCTAGCCATAAATGTATGGTTAATGGCGCAAATGTGGTGCTAATCCTGCTCCGGAACAGTTTCATAATGGGTTAAAAGCTGTGCTAACTGGTTTTAAAATTTTAAAAGTTTTAATCGTTCCTTTACCCCAGGTAAAAACAGAGATTTTACCTTATCTGCTCAACTAACATAAGGGCTCCAGTGACAGGAAAGGAAAAGGAAAGGAAAGGAAAGGACGTGACATGTGGCCAAGTATAGTGACCCGTACTCGGAATTTGTGCTCTGCATTTAACCCATCCAAGTGCACACACACAGTAGTGAGTAGTGAACAAAACCCAGGAAGCAGTTGGGGGATCAGTGCCTTGCTCAAGGGACTCACCTCAGTCATGGTATTGAGGGTGGAGAGACCTGGTTATTCACTGGTTATATAGTGTTGTTCTTTTAGAGCAAACACTCAGACAAGACTGAAGTATTCTCTTTGACTCGCATTTATTCACTGCTGAAAGTAGCAGACCGATTCAACGGCCAAAAATCACATGCATGTTTAATTCAATAGAAAGCACAAAAATACCAAGGTTACAAGTTTACTTCATGACAAGTTCAGTCAGTAGATGAGCACATCTTTCTGTTACTAAGCATATACATGTTCTACTGTTAGTTCTGCTAATCTACTTGTTTCAGACCTTGCACTGTACATCTCAGAGACTTTATCTGCAACTTTTCCTCCCATATGATTTCAGAGTATGGTACAGCTACAAATACAGTTTCGAGACGGTGTATCAGTATCTGTGGAAACATCATAAGTTTCTTCCTTATCTTCATGATACGCTGCTAATTCTGTATCAGCAAGACTCAACACAGCCATTTGGAAAACTGCCGTGTGATACCCAATGGTCAGCAGAAAGTTGTCTAGATTCGCGAATGACTTGATGGTCTTCAGGAGGCTCCTGGAGATATGAAATGTGCCGTATGGATCAAAACTCCACTTATCTTTGTGTGTGGTCACGTAAATTTTCCCAAACTTCCACTCTCTGTGATCGGTGACAATGATGCGATCCGTGTTTCCGTCTCGCTGGCCGGTGTTGTGTTCACGGATGTACTCCGGCAGCATGTCAGCTCCTGGTGAATTCAGATTGCCCAGCAAGTAGTACTGAAAGTTCACATCTGGAAGAAGTGTCTCTTTATGTTTAATGTGTCTGTTCTCAAAGCGGTGAAAGCCAAAATATTCCTTCGTCGGGTCAACCGCCAGAAACATGTCGTCGTTGTCGCTAACCCAAATACAAACTTTAGCAAACCAGAACAAGAGCTGGAGTCCATGTCTGGGCCAAGGTTGACCAAATCCACACTCTTGTAGCTGGGGTATAGTTGTGATTTTTTGCGGAATGGGCTTCATCTGATGGAGGGACAAAGATGTTAATAGAGTATGGGAACATGACATCAGCAACGCACTGCATTCTGGGACTTTCAGACACGGACACTACAGTCTACACTGGGTATGCTTTTATGCTTTTCAGCTTGAAACAACACAATGGCAAAAGCCACACAATGAAAATAAACAACTTCCAAATCTGGCTTTGTCGTTTGTATTTATTATTAATTGCAGATTCATAATTTCCGCTTACGCTGTGAATAACACGTGTGGAAATGTACACGTATACATTATAACGAATAACACGTGTGGAAACGTGTTTAATCTGTGATATGACTCTTTGTTCATAAAGCAACTCATCTGATTTACTGTTCAGCAGCTCTTTGTAAGAAACTGTGTATTTGTTCAATTTAAGTCCAGTAAAACTTATTGCACTTCATCCGTTAATGAAATTAGGGCGATATGATATATAATGAAATACATCAGCGTTTACTTAAGAATATTCTTTCGTGGATTTGCGCTACGCCACCACCTGCATCGTCTTTACACAGACTAAACTCAGAATCGTGACATAATATACCTCTGTAAATAAATGTAATTTAAATTCACACTTTAATGCTCGTTGAATGGAACATATACGCTGTCTTCGAACTGGAATCAGGGCGAAATATTTAAAGTTGGCAGGGCACTTACTTTTGAATAGAACCGACATCTGAGATACACACAAAATGTGCAGAGCGGTGGTTCACTTACATGATCAACTGGCTGAGATCAAGCTATCAAGCTCAAACCACCTAGTTATTAAAAACGGCAAAAAAGAATTTAATTCAGTTCTGTGTGTGGTACAGTAGAAGGCGGCCGTATGATTTCTGTGAGTGTGTATGTGTGGTGTTCTGGCCACATGACTCAGTGCTCGAATAAATGCGATGGATTCCAATATTAGTACAATTATTCTAAGCAAGTGCAAGCAGCTCTTAATAATATTAACGCAAATACAGTAGTTTTATCCTGTACGTTATTTAGCATGTCCTAAAACATGGTGGCGACTACCCAGAATGCAATGCGCAGTGACGTAGCTCTGTTATTAAATAATAATGCATAATTTAAAAATGTAAGAGTTTTGAAGCAAGCATTTGAAATAAACATTTAAAACCACTGCTAGATAAGACATTGTTTTATACAGAGTGTACTTTGATAAGCACTTTAAAATACTTAGAATCGGACAAAGGACTTTTTCATGGTGTGCTTTGACTCAGCATCATAAATAAATTTTCCAAGACAGCAGAATTTATTTATTTATAAAGATAAAGGTCAGTTTATTCATTACAATTGGTTTCTTTAGCAGTATGAGTAACCTACAAATACTCTAAGGAAATTAAATTATAAATGTCAAGATGTTTTTCAATCAAGGCAATATCAGTGATGGTTTTGGTGCTCTTAAGGTGGTCATGAAGCAACATCTGATGTCGCTGTCATCTTCACAGATATCTTCTGCATATTATTTACAGTTGAGGTCAAAAGTTTACATCCCTCTTTCAGAATCTGCAAAATGTTAATTATTTCACCAAAATAAGAGGGATCATACAAAATGCATGTTATTATTTATTTAGTACTGACCTGAATAAGATATTACGCATAAAAGATGTTTACATATATCTACAAGAGAAAATAATTTATAAATTTATATTAATTTATATAAATGACCCTGTTCAAAAGATTACATACACTTGATTCTTAATACTGTTGTTACCTGAATGAACTACATCTGTGTTTTTTTGTTTAGTGATAGTTGTTCATGAGTCCCTTGTTTGTCCTGAACAGTTAAACTGCCTGCTGTTCTTCAGAAAAATACTTCAGATCCCACAAATTCTTTGTTTTTTGTTTTTTTAACCCTTTCCAACAATGACTGTATGATTTTGAGATCCATCTTTTCACACTGGGACTCATATGCAACTATTACAGATAGTTCAAATGCTCACTGAAAAAAATTATGCATTAAAAGCCGGGGGGTGAAAACTTTTGAACAGAATGGAGATGTGTACACTTTTCTTATTTTGCCTAAATATCATATTTTTTTATTTAGTGCTGCCTTTCAGAGGCTACAGAAGATAGTTTCCCAGAAGACAGTAAGTTAAATGTACCCTGATCTTTGTTGTGGCAGAAAATAAAAATGACTCTCACCACGACGTCAAATGACGTCAAATGACGTTAAATGACGTCAAACTCACTCAGCTGTCTTATGCTAAGTTTCATTTCTTGCACAAAAAAGGTCGCAGTTGCACAAGTTTTCTTAACAGCGGTACTTTTTCACACATGGTAAGAAAGTCAAAACCACATTCTGCTGTATGGTACTTCTAAAGCTTGGACCCTCATATTTAGGGCCTAGATGACCTTTTAGGTCATAGACAGGCGGCTTTGGGTCTCCTAGTTGTTCCCCTTTGAGCTGAATTGTTCTTCCACATCTTCAAATTCAAAAAGTTTTCACCCCCCAATTCTTAATGCATCGTTTTTCCTTCTGAAGCATCAGTGAGCGTTTGAACCTTCTGTAATAGTTGCATATGAGTCTCTCAGTTGTCCTCAGTGTGAAAAGATGGATCTCAAAATCACAGTCATTGTTAGAAAGAGTTCAAATACACATAAATGCTGAGAAACCAAAGAATTTGTGGAATCTAAAGGATTTTTCTGAAGAACAGCAGGCAGTTTAACTGTTCAGGACAAACAAGCGACTCATGAACAACTATCACTAAACAAAAAAAACACAGCTGTGGATCATTCAGATAACAACACATAATCAAGCGAATGTAAACTTTTGAACAAGGTCATCCTTATAAATTCAGCTATTATTTTCTCTTGTGGACTATATGTGAACATCTTTTATGTGAAATATCTTATTCAGGTCAGTACCTAAATAAACAATAGCATGCATTTTGCAGATTCTGAAAGGGGGATGTAAACTTTTGACCTCAACTGTATAAAGTTGCTCTAATACATGTTTTAGTATAGTATAAATTCCCTTTGTGTCAACTAGCGTGGGTTCTAAACAGAAAGCTTACTAATGACACGATGTTGCTTACTTAAAATTTATCAGACGACTGGTCTTAGAAGAATCAGACAGCAGAAGTTACGACTGAAATAACTCTTTGAGCGTAAACAGAAAAGAAAGAATAAAACTCAAAGGCTACTGTACCTCTTTGTTATCAAATATAGTTGCAGAAATCTCTTCTGTGTTGTTGTTTTGCTCACCGATACAGGAGTGAAGTACAGGAAGAAGAGGAGCTCATTTGGGGGGGGATTCAAGAGAATGAAAGTAGGTGTGTCTTTTTTCAGACATTCTGGCTTCCTTTGATGGTTTTGCTTTGAGTGCCGTCCTGTATAACAAATACAATCACTATGCCAAGTCTAACTGATGAACTGTTAAATGGTGCAGTTGATATTATTTCCATGGAAGGTAAAGTTATGCACATTGCATAGTAAGATGCTGTAATTCTATGGCTGTATTTATTTAATCAGAAATACAGTAAAAAACAAAAACAAAAACAATAATATCATGCAATATTATTATTATATTTTAAATGTAATTTATTCCTGTGATGCAAAGCGGAATTTTCAGCATCATTACAGTTTTGAGTGTCACATGATTCTTTAGAAATCATTCTAATATGCTGATTTGCTGCTCTAGAAACATTTCCGATTATTACAAGTGTTGAAAACAAGTGTTGATTTTTTTTTTGAGGATTCTTTAATGAATAGTTTAAAAGAACAGCATTTATTTGAAATAGAAATATTTTATATCTGTATATCTTGCATAGTTTTACAGTCAGTTTAAAAAGATCATATAATGTTAATAAAGTCTTGTTAACGAAAAAGCAATACAATTTTGACAAATATAATAGGATACTGCACCTGTAGGTCATCCTTGACTGTTCACACGCTCCTGTTCTTCATGTCTCTGTTAGTGGGCAGAAAAAACCTTAAACCTCCTGCTGCGTATGGAAACTGGAACTGGATTTTTGTGTATTGTTATCAAGGAAGAATCTGAGAAATGTTTCTGTGGAACTAAACTACACTACACTCATGAATGTCTAAAGCTGAGTAAGAAATAACAGACCATTGTTTTAATAGGATAGATATCTACAAAATGTGAAAATGTAAATATAGCTTAAGTATGTAAGTGAGAAAATAATAAACAAACCATTAGTGCAGTATTTATTAGTGTCATGCAAATGAACTGATATATTGAACATTATAAATGGACATCTATATATGTCATACTTTATATGTACACACACACTGGACAAAGGGACTAATTTGAATCTTGTTTAATTTCATTAATCTTTACTTTGCCAGAATAGTAAATTGATGTTCTTCCATATTTTCTGCCCATAAAAATACAATGTAAATTTTAGCCCTAATTTAAGCGTAACATTTATACCATAGTCTTTACAAACACACAAAAACAGAAAGATTGTGCCAGGACCTTTTAAAGCATTTTTGCCGCAAGACCTATTAAATCAAGAATCAAGAATTCTAACCTAGCAAGAAAAGTAGCTGATTTTAAACATAAAATGTCTTGGTTCCCCTTACAGTGTTGCTTTTGGGCCTTCACTACTATCAATTATCTACTTATCTAACAGTTTTTAAAAAAATGTAATAATGTCATTATTTTACATTTACAGTTATTAAAAACATTAAAAACGTCTACACTCTAAAAAGTGCTGGGTAAATATTAGACAGAATACATGCTGGGTTATTTTGACCCAGATGGTTGCGTTAAATGTTTTTACCCAACATGCTGGGTTGTTTTATTTAACTCAACTATTGCTTAAAAATTATTATATTGCTGGTTTAAAATGGTCTGAAAATTAAAAATCACACAGGATTATAGAGGCAACAGCAATAATCAAAAAATGAACATTTATTATTAAGCAAGAACACCCATGTACAAACAAATAAGACAAATTGAATTTATTTGGGTGAGGAGCATAGTTTACAATATTACATACATTTAAACTTGTTCAGCAAGCATTATAGAAATAATAATGTAACATTTAAAAGTAGCATTTTAATTTAAGTGTATTCAACCATTCTCTGTAATCACTTTTCCCCAAAATAGTGCTAATTCTCATGTTGGTGTGTGGACGAAATCTGATCCGGTGATGGGTTATTGTTCACTGGGGGAACTATGAACATCAGACCGCTGCCTAGTGTTTAACTCGTAGCTGATAAAAACCTTTTTTTCGCTGAAGAATTGCACCAAACTGGCGGTGCTGAGAAATGCTCTCTCCTGTAGAGGATGCAAAAAGCCTGCACTCTGACTGTAACTCAACAGCTGTGTTGTTTCGTCTGAGACAGGCTCAACAGAGGTTGGGTAGAAAAACTAATCTAGCATTAAAAATGACCCAGCAAATATTAAAACCAACCCAGTAAAATGATCCAACAGGCTGAACCCAGCATTTGGTTTAAAAAAAAAAAAAAACAGCATTTTTAGAGTGTACTCCTTTTCATTTGAACAGAACTGCTTGTATTTGTGTGTGGTGCTGTAGTGATGAACATAAAATCATCAGTGTGTTATGAGAAACACATTAGATTTACTTGAAAGATAATTTAGATTAAACTTAGATTAAATTCAGATTTCATATTACATATTAAAGCATATTATACTGTATATTATTCATATTAAAATGTATTATCAAAAGTAAGATTTGTATTCATCACACAAACATAGACAATCACCATCATCGCAACAAATTTGAACACATATAGACATCACAATTTCATAGTGATTTTATTATGTAATCTTGAAGTTTTACATTTGGTACCTTTAATTGTTTCATATTTGTTTACATCATTACCGTGACCATTCAAAAGAAATATGTGATGCTCAATATTGTAAATATATAAAGTCAAGCATTTACATGTATTCAGATTGTCAATCCAAAATTTGCTGGGAAAAAACATACAGCAGTTGATTAAACTGTGTTTGCCATTTTGAAAAGAATGAAGACAAACACAAACCAGATCAACAGAGCGGAAATCAGTGCGCAAATCAGCTTGGAGCTGCAATCACAGAAATTCCCGGTAGATTGTTGTGACCTTTGATTCTGCAGTGACTGAAGTGAAGATGTAGACTGTGAGTGTATGTTGTAATTTTGCTGGGAATACATCTGATAAGGATGCATTTGTATATTCATCATTTCTCTGCGGAAGTGTTCACGCCTCAACATTCGAATTCTCTTCAGAAGATTAATGCTAATGCAGTAAGTGTGATTCTGGTCAAAGTCTGTCAGATCGGAGTGCTGCGTTACATAAATACTCTCAAATCTGTTCCACCTTGAGTTAAAAGAAACTATGATGCGATCTGTGTTACTGCTGTCTGACCATCCTGTGTAATATCTAGTGACATAATCAGGCAGTGAACCAGGGGTGTTCAGGTTGCCCACCTCATAGTATTGTAGGTTAGTGTAAGGAAGAAGTCTGCAAGCATTATGGAATCGGTGGAAACCAAACTCTCCGTTTGCAGGGTTGCAGCGTGCACTCATACGTTGATTGAGGTCAATCCGAACACAGTCATGAGCAAACCACCACAACAAATTCAGGCCATGTCTGGGATGTGGCTGACCAAACTTGACCTCTCTCAGATCAGACAAGTCATACAGGGTTCTCATCGTGTTCCAGACAACACTGTAGAAAAACAAGACTAATTTTACACACTTTTACATTTCCAAAATTTAATAACAGAGTTATTTTAGTATTTTGATACAACACATTTTCAAATATTGATCACTTGCACAGACCTTTGAAGCAGTAGAAAGACTGGCTCTCTGAGACTCTTGAGTGAGATGAATGAGATAAGTTGAAAATCTCAAAATGTACCTTGATTCTTCAAGCTTTTCTTTCAAGCTTCAAGACTAAAGTATGTTGAATTCACTTTTGCAAAGAGAGCGTCCTTGAAAGGATGTCCTTGTGGAAGAGAAATACAGGTGTTTAAAATGATTGAAAAACAAATAAACAAAAATTCAAATATTCAAAACCACTGCTAGATAAGACATTGTTTTATACGGAGTGTACTTTGACAAGCACTTTAAAATACTTAGAATCGGACAAAGGAGTTCTCCATGGTGTGCTTTGACTCGGCATCATAAATAACTTTCCAAGACAGCAGAATTTATTTATTTATAAAGATAAAGGTTGGTTTATTCATTACAATTGGTTTCTTTAGCAGTATGAGTAACCTACAAATACTCTATGGAAATTAAATTATAAATGTCAAGATGTTTTTCAATCAAGGCAATATCAGTGATGGTTTTGGTGCTCTTAAGGTGGTCATGCTCCAGAAGGAAAAATTATGTATTAAAAGCCTTTGGGGGGGGTTGGGGGTGGAAACTTTTATTTTGCCTAAATATCATATTTTTTTATTTAGTGCTGCCTTTCAGAGGCTACAGAAGATAGTTTCCCAGAAGACAATAAGTGAAATGTACCCTGATCTTTGTTGTGGCAGAAAATAAAATGACTCTCACCACGACGTCAAATGACGTCAACCTCACTCAACTGTCTTTTGGTAAGTTTCATTTCTTGCACAAAAAAGGTCGCAGTTGCACAAGTTTTCTTAACAGCGGTACTTTTTCACACATGGTAAGAAAGTCAAAAACACATTCTGCTGTATGGTACTTCTAAAGCTTGGACCCTCATATTTAGGGCCTAGATGACCTTTTAGGTCATAGACAGGCGCCTTTGGGTCTCCTAGTTGTTCCCCTTTGACCTGAATTGTTCTTCCACATCTTCAAATTCAAAAAGTTTTCACCCCCCAATTCTTAATGCATCGTTTTTCCTTCTGGAGCATCAGTGAGTGTTTGAACCTTCTGTAATAGTTGCATATGAGTCTCTCAGTTGTCCTCAGTGTGAAAAGATGGATCTCAAAATCACAGTCATTGTTAGAAATAAAGGATTTTTCTGATGAACAGCAGGCAGTTTAACTGTTCAAGACAAACAAGGGACTCATGAACAACTATCACTAAACAAAAAAACAGCTGTAGATTATTCAGGTAACAACACATAATGAAGCGAATGTAAAATTTTGAACAAGGTCATCCTTATAACTTCAACTATTATTTTCTCTTGTGGACTATATGTGAACATCTTTTATGTGAAATATCTTATTCAGGTCAGTACCTAAATAAACAATAGCATGCATTTTGCAGATTCTGAAAGGGGGATGTAAACTTTTGACCTCAACTGTATAAAGTTGCTCTATTACACGTTTTAGTATAGTATAAATTCCCTTTGTGTCAACTAGCGTGGGTTCTAAACAGACTGATCTTGGAAGAATCAGACAGCAGAAGTTACGACTGAAATAACTCTTTGAGCGTAAACAGAAAAGAAAGAATAAAACCCAAAGGCTACTGTACCTCTTTGTTATCAGATATAGTTGCAGAAATCTCTTCTGTGTTGTTGTTTTGCTCACCGATACAGGAGTGAAGTACAGGAAGAAGAGGAGCTCATTTGGGGGGAAATGCAAGAGAATGAAAGTAGGTGTGTCTTTTTTCAGACATTCTGGCTTCCTCTTATGGTTTTGCTTTGAGTGCCGTCCTGTATAACAAATATGACCACTATGCCAAGTCATCTAACTGATAAACTTAAATGGTGCAGTTAATATTATTTCCATGGAAGGTAAAGTTGTGCACATTGCATAGTAAGATGCTGTAATTCTATAGCTGTATTTATTTAATCACTCGTAGCTGATAAAATATCCTTTTTTTCGCTGAAGAATTGCACCAAACTGGCGGTGCTGAGAAACGCTTTCTCCTGTAGAGGATGCAAAAAGCCTGCGCTCTGACTGTAACTCAACAGCTGTGTTGTTTCGTCTGAGACAGGCTCAACAGAGGTTGGGCAGAAAAACTAATCTAGCATTAAAAATGACCCAGGAACTTAGTTACAGAAAAACTACCCAGCACCTGGGTAAAAATATTAAAACCAAGCCAGTAAAATGACCCAACAGGCTAAACAATATATTGGTAGAAAAAATATTTTTAGCAATTTTTTGGCAGTTTTTTTGTATATTTTGAAATATATTTAAAAATATATTTGAAAATATATTTTTTGTTGTATGGGAGCACCTGGGTAAAAATATTAAAATCAACCCAGTGAAATTACCCAACAGGCTGAACCCAGCATTTGGTTTAAAAAACTAAAAAATTTTTAGAGTGTACTCCTTTTCACTTTAACTCAACTGGTCTCCACCTTTGCACTTTTTTACAGAACCATAATAATATGAAACTAAAAATGCATGTCATTGTCTCTGTATTTTTACGCTGCACAATGATAATAAAGTTGAATCGAATGTAATTCAATCTTCAGCTAGATCTTTGCCCCTGAATGCATCACTGATAACAATGGAGGCCTACTCATGTCATTAACTCATAACAGAAACTACTCTATAGTAACAGACACTTGTACCACTAGTTGCTTGTATTTGTGTGTGTTGCTGTAGTGATGAACGTAAAATCATCAGTGTGGAATGAGAAACACATTAGAGCAGGTGTTAATGAGTGGATTTACTTAGATTAAACTTTAGAGTGTTTAGCACTTATATTCAGATTTCATATTACATATTAAAGCATATTATACTGTATATTATTCATATTAAAATGTATTATCAAAAGTTAAGATTTGTATTCATCACACAAACATAGACAATCACCATCATCGCAACAAATCTGAACACACAGAGACAATTTCATAGTGATTTTATTATGTAATCTTGAAGTTTTACATTTGGTACCTTTAATCATTTAATATTTATTTACATCATTACCGTGACCATTCAAAGAAATATGTGATGCTCAACATCGTAAATATATGAAGTCAAGCATCAATCCAAAATTTGCTGGGAAAAAACATACAGCAGTTGATTAAACTGTGTTTGCCATTTTGAAAAGAACGAAGACAACCACAAACAAGATCAACAGAACGAAAATCAGTGCGCAGATCAGCTCGGAGCTGCAATCACAGAAATCCCCGGTAGATTGTTGTGACCTTTGATTCTGCAGTGACTGAAGTGAAGATGTAGACTGTGAGTGTATGTTGTAATTGTGCTGGGAATACATCTGATAAGGATGCATTTGTATATTCATCATTTCTCTGCGGAAGTCTTCACGACTCAACATTTGAATTCTCTTCAGAAGATTAATGCTAATGCAGTAAGTGTGATTCTGGTCAAAGTCTGTCAGATCGGAGTGCTGCGTTACATAAATACTCTCAAATCTGTTCCACCTTGAGTTAAAAGAAACTATGATGCGATCTATGTTACTGCTGTCTGACCATCCTGTGTAACATCTAGTGACATAATTAGGCAGTGAACCAGGGGTGTTCAGGTTGCCCACCTCATAGTATTGTAGGTTAGTGTAAGGAAGTAGGCTACAAGCATTATAGAATCGGTGGAAACCAAACTCTCCACTTGCAGGGTTGCACCGTGCACTCATACACTGATTGAAGTCAGTCTGAACACAATTATGAGCGAACCACCACAACAAATTCAGACCATGTCTGGGATGTGGCTGACCAAACTTGACCCCTCTCAGATCAGACAAGTCATACAGGGTTCTCATCGTGTTCCAGACAACACTGTAGAAAAACAAGACTAATTTTACACACTTTTACATTTCCAAAATTTAATAACAGAGTTATTTTAGTATTTTAATACAACACATTTTCAAATATTGATCACTTGCACAGACCTTTGAAGCAGTAGAAAGACTGGCTCTCTGAGACTCCTGAGTGAGATGAATGAGATAAGTTGAAAATCTCAAAATGTACCTTGATTCTTCAAGCTTTTCTTTCAAGCTTCAAGACTAAAGTATGTTGAATTCTCTTTTGCAAAGAGAGCGTCCCTGAAAAGCATGTGGAAGAGAAATACAGATGTTTAAAAAGATTGAAAACACAAATATACCAAAAAAGAAAGAAATCCACACTTTTAGTGTTTTAAGCAGAAATTCACAATCAACAGAAAACAGGTCTTTTGTAAAATAACCAACCGATTTAGTAAAGTAAAGAAGACAAATAGCAATCTAAACCTTATACTTTAACAAGTGTCAAATTGTTACTTACTGTTATTGCAGAAATGTGTTTCGTGCTGGAGTCTTTTAAAGAATGAAAGCTCATTTCAACTGAAGCAGATACTGTGGGTGTGTCCCTAAAACCACCAACTTTGACTTCCTTGTAGCAGGAAGCAAGGATTCCATAGGCTTTATTCATTATTGGTAACAATGCATGTTTGCCGATGCCACTAAACTAATGACATGAAGTATGCTATAAACCCATTTGTTGACCTACAGATTGTACGTGTGTGTCCTGTTGCCGTTATGATAAACAGAAACTCATACTATGGAAAATGAAACTTTCAGGTAATAAGGAGATTTGCATTAAGGAAACACACATCACAACAAAAACATGATCTATTTATAACTACAAGAAGAAAACAGCGAAAGTGAATCAAATGCAAAACAGCACAATCTTATAACAGTAAAGTTTTTGATAGTTGCTTTGTTTGAAATCATGTCATGCAGGAATGGAACACTGCAGAAGAATATTATTTGTTTCTATGAAACAAATTTTATCTTTCCGTTTATAATGTTTATTATCAACACACTAAAAAGATCCATATTTGCCTTGAGGAAAATTCCTGATTCTGAACCAAACAATCCAGAATCAGAAATACTCACAGACAATGGGCAAAAAAATCCAAACCAGTAAACTGCAACCTTAATTGGATCAAAGCAAACCAGTAGAACGTCACAAACAATGTGAATACAAGAACGTCCAAAATAAAAAAAAAAACTAATAAAACTTCACACAATATAGCCACACTGAATATGATGGACATGAACATACATGTGATGCAGCTGATAGTCTTCAATGGAGCTGAATAGAAGCACATTATTTTCAATGGACAGAAATAGTGTATGTAGGATCCAGCTGAAATGATCAAATTAACTCAATAATGGCAGCGCTGTCTGATCTTAACATTTCTGATGAAACCTGGCCATTCCAAGCTTTGAATTTTGTCAATGAGGCCTTGGCTGATTTGGTAAGTGCAGGTCTCATTGAAGCACTCCTGACCTAAGTGACGTGTCACATAAATCTTTGTAAACCAGGTTTATTCCGTTTTGAGTTGACTGAAACAACAATGCAATCTGCGTTGCTCTCACATAAATATCGGTTATAATTCTTAGTAACTAAAGAGCCATTTTACCCGGACGGTGCAGGTTGCCCATTTCATAGTATGGTAGGTCAGTATCAGGAAGAATTCCTTCGGAATTATGGAATGGATTAAAACCAAATTCTCTGTCTTCTAGGTCGCAGCATGCAATCATCCTGGTGTTGTCAATCTCAACACATTCGTGAGCAAACCACCACAGCAGAATGAGACCATGTGTGGGATACGGCTGGCCGAACCTGGTCTCTCTCAGATGGGACAATTTAAAAAAATTAAAATTTAAATTAGCAACAATAAACTGTACCTTATTGTAAAAATATGAATATACTGTAAACTAGGTTTAATGTCTTTTTAAACACATCCTGAAAGGAAATAGTGCAAAAAAAGGATTAGTTGACTTCCATATTAAAAATGTCCTGATAATTTATTTACCACCATGTCATCCAAGATGTTCATGTCTTTCTTTCTTCAGTTGAAAAGAAATTAACTTTTTTAAGAAAAACATTCCAGGATCAATGGGTTGAAGGTCCAAATTGCAGTTTCAAGGCAGCTTCAAAGGGCTTTGCATGATCCTAGCCCAAGAATAAGTGTCTTGTCCAGCAAAACAATCAGTCATTTTCTAAAGAAATTAAATTTATATACTTTTTAACCACAAATGCTCATCTTGCACTAGCTCTGGAAAAGTTGGAAAAGTCACGCATGGTTAGTTCTTCATCTGTATACTTTGGCTCAAAAAGGTAAATCCACCTCATTTTCTCCTCCAACTTTCATTTTCTCCCATCATCGTTGTTTTACCATTTTTTTGTGAAGGGCGTTTTGTAAACACTTGGTCGGTACTTAGTCTATGTAATGCGTGAATTCGAGCTAGTGCAAGACGAGCATTTGTGGTTAAAAAGTATATAAATTTGTATTTTGCTTAGAAAATGGCAGATTGTTTCGTAAGCTAAGAACTTTATTCCTCGGCTGGGATCATTTAGAGCCTTTTGAAGCTACATTAGTTTGGACCTTCAACTCATTGGCACCCATTGTAGTCTATTATATGGAGAAAAATCCTAGAATATTTTCCTCAAAAACCATGTCCTTTTGACTTTCTTTTTGCAAATCGAGCCATTCTCAGATGGCTTCACACCGACAGAGGCCGCTCCCACAATAGTTGATTGACATGAGCGTCTTACCTTGCTAAAATCTCGCTAAAAGCCTTCCTTATTTGGACCTCCAAACCTCAACCTGTAAGTATGTTAATATGTGATGTATACCTAGTGCATGTACTTACTGAAATATTTCTGATAATTCGCTGTGAACCCACTCTTTCCTAAGAATGTGTTGATTAATGTAGACTTTGTTTAATAATAAAGAATGTAGATATATTTTGGTTTACAGTTATTGTTTTGTGAAGCATTAGTTTAACAGGAAGAGAGAGAGAGAATAGCTGACTATGTAGGAAACAGAAACTGAAGCGGACAGACTGTGTGCATCCAACATATTTTTTTTTGTTTAACATCAGAGGACGATTGTGTCTAATAATTAAAAACATACAACAATATTATCATTTTTGTGTGTCAATAGTTCCATCTTCAGTTATTAACATATTTGAATGAGCAATAAATGTCTTCAAGATTTCATATATATTTAATAGTAATAAATATTAATCACATTAAAATTCATTATAATGTATTCAGGTTTATAGTTTATAATATTAAATATTAAACTTATGGCAAAACTCATAGACAAGTTTAATTAAATTTAAATAATATCAAACAAGTCAAGTCAATTTTTGGAGTTTTAGTTCGAGGTAATACAGTCTCTGTTTGTATATGTCAAACAATTGGCACAACTAATATAAATAAAGAAACTAAATCACTACAAATCAGGGCAAAAATATTGATTAGGATGTGCCACCCAATATTCAGATTAATATTAATAATGTTATACTTTAAACATTAAAAGTATGCGGTAATAATCACGCAATCTTATTTCATTTAATTAACGTGTAAAAACGTTTAATTCATTTTATTCAAATGAATAAGCAACCCAAAGGAGACAAGCAGCAGATCAAAACTTCATAATTAGTTAGAATAACAAACAACGGTGGATAAAAACTATATTTTCATCATTTAAAATACCAGAATATAGCAGCAATAAGCATCATAACAAACAATGCACTAGATAGCAGAGCGCAGCATTCTTCACAAGTGGACTGACTCTGAAATGGTTGAATCTGCTCTGACTGAGGTATGTCTATGGATACATGTTCAGAACGATTTGTACGTCCTCTGAGAAAGTCTTTACGGCTCAACTTTCGAATGTCCTTCAGAAGATCAAGGCCAATGCGGTAGGTGTGATTCTGGTCAAAGTTTGTTAGATCTGAGTGCTGTGTCACATAAATTTTTTCAAACCTGTTCCAACCCGAGTCAAAGGAAACAATTATCCGATCTGTGTTGCTGTTGTCTGAATATCCTGTGTAACTTTCTGTGACATAATTAGGCAGTGAATCGGTGGTGTTCAGGTTGCCCACTTCATAGTATGGTAGGTCAGTGTAAGGAAGAAGTCTGTCCCTATTATGAAATCGATGAAAACCAAATGCTCCATTTGCAGGGTTGCACTTTGCAGTCATACGACCATTAGAGTCAATCCGAACACAGTCAAGAGCAAACCACCACAACAAGTTCAGACCATGTCTGGGACGTGGCTGACCAAACCCGGTCTCTCTCAGTTGGGACAAATTATTCAGGGTTATCACCATGTTCACCACAATCCTGTTGAAAAAAGTGCACTTTTCATGTTATGAAATTATGTTTTCAATATAAAAAAACTGCAAAATGCAAAACCAAGAAAGAACATGAATCAGTGCTTCATCAGGACTTCATTTGAATCATTCATTTCTTCATTACTTAAATTTGGAGAAATGGCACATGTGTTATTCATAAAGTTCAGTCAATCCCCTGCCATTAACATGTTCATTTATGAAATATTTAGGCTAATCTAATTTGATGCTGTTTTCAGCTAACAATAAGAGTACAGTACTCTCAGCTCTGTTTTGGTATCTATACATTTGAATCTTGAATCTATTCAGCAGTTGTTTCTCTCAAAGGCAACACGTTAAAATCAGTTTTGTCATTGACTGACCAAAACCAAACAGCAAGGTCAAAAGGAACGAGATAAAATACATTTATAGATACTGATCACTGATAGGTGTGTGTAAGTGTATATAGAAACATTAAAAAATTGACAGATCTTACCTTGTAGAAGTCAATCTAGATCTTTGGCATCGACTGCTTCATTTATATAACTCGACAGCATCGTATGTTGGCTGAGCAACGGAACTCATGACAGGAGCTACACTGATAAAACGCACTAGTTGTCCTATATTTGTACGTGTGTGCGTCTGTTTCTGTTTTGATGAATAGAAACTCATACTGTGGAAAGTGAAACTTGCAGAAACACATTAGAGCAGATGGGACAGATCTCATAATGGCTCACTCACATTTAGAATTTACATTAACCCTTTCACTGGTGAGTTTAAAATATTCTATCTGACCCCCGAGAGTGAGTTATTCTAGAACGTTCCCTTTATTGTTTCCATGGTGGCGGGTCATGATTGTCACGTGACACACCGCAACCACTATACCGCTGTATGACAGACGTATCGCTTTTATTTCGTTTTTCCTTTTTTTTATTCAAAATGTTCACACACTTGCTTACCATGTTTTCAGCTATCTGATATTCCGATTGTTATTGCTGCTTCCATATACATAATTGTGATTATATCACAAGCGCAGCCAACGCGCGAAAACGCAGTTTGAATTTGGCGGTTGGTGACTTCACCGAACGTTCTAAATCCCACATGTTGGACCGTACCGCTCAAAGGGTTAAATATTTATTTTATTATACAGTATTCATAACTGTTATCAACAACATGAGATGCAATTTATAGTTTATGATATATTATTTTATATAGAGAGAGATATATTGTCTTATCTCTGTTTTTTAACTGATAGAGTCTCAAAGTGTTTGCCTCCATCAGAAATATCTGTCTACATTATTGTAATAAATCATTAAAAGAAACCAGTGATAAAGCAAAGCTCAACAATATATCTTACATTTATAGAATGGTGGACATTATAATAAATGAAAAACAAACAGCATGAAAACTTTTTAAAAGCAAAAAAAAAAAAAAACAGTGTTCTCACCAAATTTCTGGTAATTAGGTTCTTAAACAAAATTGTTGTCTACAGTGTGGTGTACCACATGTACCACGTTAATATCTCTGGTTAATAGTAAAGTTTTAAATACATGATAAAATGAATCCAACTTACCTTACTGAAGTGATGGGAACATTTATACCCTGACATGTCTTTGTGTGGGTCATGCAAAGATCTGCAAACAGATACTGATGTTGTTTCATATCAGTGTCAGGGGAGGAGTGACTCCGTGGTGAAATATTTGGTTGGCAAATAGAGTGCAATCAAAGAATCAATCATTGATTCAAAAATTTTCTCACACACATTCACATATAATTAGTCACCTGTCAATTTCAAGAGCAAGAAACATCTACAGTCTATCTCCTGATTTAGTGCGATTAAAAAACTGTACAAATGATAATAATAATAAATAATATTTTTTGTTTGTTTGTTTTTGCTTTTATTAAAAACCAGACCACATGCCAAGTGTACACTTGCAAGTGTATTTATGAATGAACAAAAATCAGGAAAAGTTATTTTATGATATTTAAACATTCATTTGCATATGGTTACAGCAGTGGTTCTCGAAGTGTGGTACTCAGGTGTGGTATGCAGAGTAATCACTAAATTAAATATAAATTAATGTTAAAACACCATACTATATATCTATACATATCTATACATATCTATACATATATATATATATATATATATATATATACATATATATATATATATATATATATATATATATATATATATATAGTAGTCAACATTTGAAGTGAATCAAAAACTTTCATCAAAGTTGTCCTAAAACAAAAACAATACCCATTCTTGTCTTAGGTCAACTTTGATGAACTTTTTGATATATATATATTTATATATATAATAAAAGTTTTTATTATATATATATATATATAATAAAAACTTTAATTTATAATTATATATAAATTATTATTATTATTATTTATTTACATGCACAGTACAGTTTTTATTTAACTTTTAGGTACAACACATTTTAATTTAATCATTGTTTAAGTTTTTTATTTACCTGTTTGCACTGTGCAGTGTTAATGTAATGTTCAAACTGTGTATCTACGATGTTAGTGGCTGGCAACAATAAATATTCTTATTAGGAATCAAACTGCCTCGCTTTTGAACTGTGCAGAGCAGTAGGTGAATAGTAAGGCCTACTATGCTACCGTATTTTAATGTTGGTCATAATGGTGGTACTTGAAAGCCAAATATTTTCTGAGGTGGTACTTGGTATAAAAAGTTTGGGAACCACAGTTACAGTTTGTTCTGCTAGAGATAACAAATCATGAAAATTGTGCCAAGCAGCCCCAGTCTCCCTCACATTCTTTGTACTTGTTTTCAAGGGCATCTACAAGATACAAGACTACTGCATAAAAGAGAAGATTCATTTACACAAACAATAAGAAACAACCATTCAAAGTGTAAGTTTCCAGGTAATTTTAATTCAAACCAAGGTCATTTCATTTCAAGCGAAGCCAGAAAAAACATATATAATAGAAAGAAAGATCAGCAAATAACTAACAATGTGTGATTATAATAGGAGACAGAACATGAATAATAGTGATGGGAGAAGTGACATTTTTTGGGGGGAACTTGAACCAATGGGCATGTTAAGTGATGACGTAATGCGTCCAACAAACTCACCAATGAACACTGTTTCCGTGTCCAAACCCCAACTCATTTCACTTGAGAATATTATCTTAGCAGTCGTTTATGACCACTGTTTACTCATATTAAACATTTAAGCATTCATTGAACATTTAAACATTATGCATTAAACATTTTCATTGTCTGGAATTTCGGTATGGAGTTAAAGGGTAGGATTATAATTTTTTGATAGTGTTATATCACATTGTGAGTGCATAATTAGTACCGTTTGTTGTTTTCTCGTGTCATCTGGGCATTTGGACCCAGAAGTCACTGAAGAGGTGACACTTGACGTCGGACTTAACAAGCAAATCAGTGTTGTTTTTGACAACCATCTTAGATTTAGTCTTAGTCTTAGTCTTTTGGACTAAAATGCTTATTAGTTTTAGTCAAATTTTAGTCACTTCTATATGTGATAGTTTTAGTCCAGATTTAGTCGACAAAAACTCAAAAAGGTTTTAGTCTAGTTTTAGTCTAGTTTTAGTCAAAAAAAAAGAAAAAAGTAGTATAGTCTTTTAACAAATTAATTTAGGTCAATAAGTATTGGAGATTGCTGCTGGGCAGTGTCACACATAAGTTGTGAAAATAGCAGCCGATCTATAAGTTCAACACATTGTGAGCTTGCAGATCAGCTATTTTCACCAATAATTACAATAATAAAGGAATGGTTTTAGACATATAAGGTTTCCACCCAACTGCAAATACTTTCTGATCTAATGATTGTGCATTACACACAGATAAAGTGGTAACAGTGGAATCAATGTTCATTACTCCAAAAAGCCAAAAACAAAAACATTCTACTTCAGCAATTGTGGCTTTATTTCTCAGAATTTGCTAAAGTACAATGTGTGTGTGTGTGTGTGTGTGTGTGTGTGTGTGTGTGTGTTGTGTGTGAGTGCACAGGTCAGGTCGTGGTTAAGGCTGCAGAGCGTCACTTGTGGCTTTTAGGCTGAAGCTAGCAGACTCTACGTATAACAATAACTCGACCTGTTTAACATATCAAGTTACACGCTGACAGAACATAGACACACAAAGAGATGACCACACCGTCACTGAATGTAAACATGGCTAAACATGCTGCTAAAGTAACACGCACACAATGAACTGACGTTAGCGTAACAAAAGCTAACTTTAGCCTGAAGTTAGCAGCCCGTTTGCGGCAGGAGTATGTGGAAAACTTACTAATTTATAAGCTTACTATGAAATTTATCACGAGCCGATTGTCGAGTAACATTGTAACGTTACGTAGGCTATACGATATGTTAACAGCACTTGTAACTTACCTTCGAAAAAATATCCTTGTGGTGAGCCTTCAGGTGCCGCTTAAGGTTGGTCGTATTTTTTCCGCCTACTTTGTGGCCACATTTGTCACCGTCTTCCTTCACAATACACTCTGTTTTATTATCTGCTGGGTTATATTTAAAATACACCCATATGTCGTCTCTACGTTTGCGACCACCAAGCCCCTGTGTTGAAACTGCCGCCATTGTGGTCCATTGTCTGTGATGAGTGACAACAGTGTGACGTGTTGAGCACGTTGTGCGCTGCATGCCAGGTGATGGGCGTGACCAAACAAGGATAGAATGCAGCAACAGATACTTTTTAGGTTTTAATTGACACGCACAATAAGCAGAAATGTCATGCATTTTAAACGTCTGACAGACCACCCACTAACATTTTCGTCCATTCTCGTCTCGTCAACGAAAACTCACACAAGTCTTGTCATGTTTTAGTCATCAAAGAGCAGTGTTTATCTCGTCACCGTCTCGTTATCGTCATTAAAAAAAAGTGGCGTCAACGAAATGATTTCGTCATCGTCATCGTTGACAAAAACAACACTGAAGCAAATTACTTCACAAAATGAAACTGCACATGCTAGGGACATCTGCGTCATGTAAATGCACTCTTTTTTTAGTTAAATCATGAAAATGACTCAAGATCAGTTATATTTCCTATCGTCAAAACTGCTTTCAAACTAGCCTGGTTTGCTAAAATTGCGTGAATTGGTCACTTGATAGGCCTATCAATGATGTGATATACGCCCGCTGCACGTCTCAAACCAAAACATTAATTCAAGGTTTCGACCCTTCGTTCAGTCGAACTCACTAGTCAGTAACATACTTTAATAAGTTCAATATCAATATAAATTCAATATAAATATCATACTAATAACAACCATCATCATATAATATCCATAGCCAGAAAGAGGGAATGCTAAAGATAAGCAGCTCTTTATATTTAAAGAATGGTACACCACCAGGAATTGTCTTCAGGTGCTGTCACTTTACGTCTCTGCTCTGTGAACATCAACTCCTGCTCTTGAGTGTTGGATGTCTTTTTGAGATACTCCTCTTGATTCATGTTCTTGATGATGGAGAGGAGGCCCTGGCTCACTCGGTATGTTTTGCTGCTGTCGAATCGTTTCGGGTCGCTGTGTTCAGTTACATACACCCTGCTGAAGTTGCCACTGGCGTCCTGACACACAATAATGCGATCCTTGTTACTTTCACTAATGTTCTTGTTGTAGTTTGCCGTGACGTAATTTGGGAGCTTTTCTGCTCCTGGAGCGTTCAGGTTGCCCACCTCATAGTATGGGAGATTCTTAACGGGCACAATGTGATCATCATCATCATCGTCAATTCTGTTTTGGTACTTATGGAAGCCAAAGTCTCCATTTTGAGGACTGAATTTTGGGACAATATCAGCATCTCTAAAGGAGATGTAGTCCTGAGCAAACCAATATAACAGGTTCAGACCGTGTCTTGGCAGTGACTGACCAAAGCCAGATTGTTTCAGCTGGGACAGTTCATTCAGTGTACCGTTCACCATGATGGACGACTGTGCGAGAGATAAATAAAGAAATAGAAATAGACAAACTACATTTAAACTAATAAATTCAATGATACAGTAAATTAAAGTACAAAGTTCAAAATGTACCTTGTATAAAGACTAATCCTTCAAGCTTTTCTTAGAACTGAGTTTTCACTAAGAGAAAGTCCCTGAAAAGCATGTGGAAGAGAACTACAGGTGTACAGGTTAAATTTTATGGAAAACACAGCTACAAAAATGATCAATGCTTTTATTTGGCAAAAACAGAAATTCACAAAAACAACTGAAAGTGTTATGTAAAAATAAAGCAAATAATTTAGTTAAGGATAATGGACAAAATAAACTTACCTTACTGTGTACTTTTTTTCTTTGGCAAGCTGTAACTCTTATTGCAGAGATGTTCTGTGTGTTGGTGTCTTTAGAAGATGAGGAGAATGAAAAATTCCAGAAAACCGACTGAACCAGATTGACTGTACTGTGGGTGTGTCTTTCAAAAACATTTAATGTCTTTGTAGTAAGCATCAAGTGTTTGTGTGTGTGTTCTTAATTGTGTGTGTATAGATTAGATTACAAAACCAGTTGAAGTTTGTAACAAAACATCATCAAAAATAAATGAACTTAATATGTAATCTTATAACAGTGTATAGAGAATGTTACAGAGATGTTCTGTAAATGAGGAATTTACGTTCATCTAATGCATCGTATGCATTTGGCCCTGAAAGCATCATTGATGACAATGCAAATAACTATTCTATACTAACACCCATTAGTTGTACTTCTATTGTGCTTGAAATAACCGCACTTTGAATAGACTGTGACATATTTTTGTCGTCCAGCCCATAAGTGAGCATCACCCTTGTTCCATCAACAAAAACCCAATAGGATTTTTTTATTGGATTATTGCAGTTAATAAGCTCTGTGACCAACAAAAGTTTATGATTCCTACACATTTTGTTCATAATGATAATGATCTTCGCACATGAACACAACTTTTGAGTTAGAATAGCTTAATATGAGCAAAATTCTAAACATAATATGGCTGTGAAAGCAACTAGTGAGAAGATTTGTTTGCATGTGACCATGTTTAATGTCCCTATTATTCTCTGTAGTCCTAGTCGAACATGTGCGTGTGTTCCAGCTGATATAACTACAGTATTTTTAATCCCACAAGCCACCATGTCATACAATTTAAACCTATCATGTAATATAAAATATTATGTTATCAATACCTGTAAACTGCAGGGAACATTTTCTGGGTTGGCTTGGTTTTGAAATTCACTATAAATAATGACAGCATTTTCATTTTGGGGTGAATAATTCCTTTAATGCAGTGAAATTAGACAATTCATTAAAAATAAACAATTATGTAAACAGAGAGAACACAATGCATCATATTAATTATACATGAATAATCAATAAGCTTTTCATCCAGAGCAATGTAATGCACAATTAAGCCATTTATGACCCAAATCAATTTACAATTCAGATAGATTCATTTTTTATTTGTCATGAAAGTGTTACGAAGACACTTGCCGTTAAATGCATTTATATTGGATGAACAGGAATGTTTGATTTCAACTATGAGTGTCTGTAGGATCCAGACGGCATAGATGAGTGTGCACACGTAACACGAGCTCAACGACGACCACGCCGGTTACGTGGGATCTTCACTTCCCTAATGAAATCTGACCACTCCATTTTCTGAATGATCTCAATGAGGCCTTGGCTGATGCGGTAGGTGGAGTTCTCATCGAAGCGCCCCTGACCTAAATGATGTGTCACATAAATCCTGTCAAACCATTTGTCACTCCAGTCTGAAGCGACTGAAACAACAATGCGATCTGCGTTGCTCTCACGCACATCACTGTCGTAATTCTTAGTAACAAAATGAGGCATTTTGCCCGGATGGTGCAGGTTGCCCATTTCATAGTACGGTAGGTCAATATCAGGAAGAATTCCTTCTGAATTATGGAACGGATGGAAACCAAAACTCTTGTGTTCTGGGTCACATTGTGCAATCATGTTGCCGTCGTCATCAATCTCTACGCATTCATCAGCAAACCACCACAGCAGAATGAGCCCATGTCTGGGAGACGGCTGACCAAACTTGGTCTCTCTCAGATGGGCAAGTTCATTCAGAGTTCTCAGTCGGGGCATTCTGCGTCTAGAAGTAAACAAACAATCAAACAAGGCTTACAGGATAGAACAAACAGGACCAAACTGCAGGACTTCATCAAATAAAATGAATACCACAATGGCGTAATATGTATATTTAATAGGCTAAAATTAATAACTTAATATAGCCTAAAAATATTATATTATTTATATATTATGTATTACATTTGTCTTTTAATATTATGCAGTAATACATATTGTTTTTTAAAATTTAGACTGACCATATAATGCAATAAAATAATCAGCTGTCATTCATTTTAATATTTCTTAAATATTTGTCTTCAGCTTGGCACGTATTTAAAATGTGTTCTGTGTATCTTGAGATTTTTTTCAAATATACATCTTCAGATTTTGATCGCGTAAACAATTGCTCAGGGTAGGAAGACTGGGGACGGTTGTAACATTTTTGACATTTTTGTCTGTGTCTTTTATCTGTATCTAAAATGTGATTCAAAGTAGTTACAGTAGTAGTTAGTTTTTTTGCTACATTGTGGGGACCAAATGTCCCCACAAGGATAGTAAAACCTGAAATTTTTGACATTTACATTAGCATCATGATAATAAACCTGAATAACTTGCATGTGTGTGTGTTTAAGCATGTTTGTTAATGTCAGCAATAGCCATAATAAAACTGAAACTGAACACTTAAACATTCAGAGACACTCCTTAGTTTGACTTTCTCTTCCAAGACCTACAGGCATACTGAAATTCAAAGAAAACATAAATAAAACCAAAATAAATAAATTAAGAAAAAAAAAGCTTGGAGTAAGTCGTAACATTTCTTATTGATGTCACAAATAACTTAGAATGTGTAAAGTGAATTAGGTGATTTGGAACTTGTTCCTTATCTAAGAAACTGGAAGTACAACCATCCCCGGTTTAGCCTACAGACAAAAATGCAAAATGTAAAGCAAAAATATGAAACAAACCCTTAAGAATGTCTCTATTTGTTTATTTTGCCAATTTGATTTAGAGTTTATGTAAACAGATTTACAATTGTAAAATGTCTGGTTTTACTGTGTGTGTGTACTTGTTTTTGCTACATTGTGGGGACCAAATGTCCCCACAAGGATAGTAAAACCTGAAATTTGTCCCCACAATGTTAAAAAATGGTTAAAAATAGTAAATGATGTTTATCTGAAAGTGTAACAATGCAAACATGTTTTCTGTGAGGGCTAGGTTTAGGGTTAGGGTTGGGTTAGGGGATAGACAATGTCGTTTGGTCAGTATAAAATCTATAGAAGTCTATGGAAAGTCCCCACAATTCACAAAAACAAACATGTGTGTGTGTGTGTGTGTGTGTGTGTCTTTCTTTCTTTCTTTCTTTCTTTCTTTCTTTTTTTTACTTGACAAAGTTTACCCTTTTAAGAGCATGTATTTATTTATTTATTTATTTATTCATTCATTCTGGTAGTTAGTTAGTTAGGTAGGTAGGTAGGAATACAGTCAAACCAAAAATTATTCAGACACCAGATATAATTTTTTATACTTTTTTTTTACTAGTGGGTGCAGTACACTATAGCTCATTTATGTAAGTGAGCATAGCAAAAAAAAAAGAAAAAAAAAAAAAGATAAACTGTGACATATTATACCCAAACATTCTTCAAGCAGTGGACTACCAGTAAAACTGATCAAAATTTGGGACCAAAAATTAGCCAGACACTTTGACCTGTTTTGACTTTGACTATAGCAAATAAACTGTGATAATGGGAGAAGGTGACTGTACATTCGTCAGTCAGTTAGTTCGTTTTTCAGTCTAGTCTTATTAGACCAACAAGTGGTCATGTAGGTTTCGTTTCTCCGTAAACGCACACCCACAGAGCAGCCCATCTGTCTACTGACTATTGGCAACGCAATATCAACACAAAACATTTACGCCACAGCTGCTGGCCGTTGTTTAATAAAGCATATTTAAACAGCGATATCCCACGTAACGTATAAAACGATGTTATAATATAATTAAAGTTGGTCTTAGTAAGAAAATGTAATACAAATCAAACATACTGACAATGAATACTGTACCTTATTCATGCGTATGAAGGATCTGCGTCTGTCCAGCGCAAGCGCTCCGATTATTATTCATGTCTCTGTCGGTGGGCGGTGACAAACACAAACTTGGAGAGAAATATTTCAACAATAGCTACTACTCCTGGATCACGAATCTGAATTATGTAAGTAAGTAAATTAATAAATAAATAGTCCAGTTTTTTACATGATCTCCTAAATGAATAAAATGAAAATATAATTGTTTATTATATTGTTTATTATACACACATACACACACAGTGTTTAAAAATTTAAATACAGATATTTTTTTTATTGTTACTAAAGGAGTGTTTACTTCCACAGCTGCGGAAAAAGGCAATAACCAGGAAAGTGAAAGTAAAGCAAACAAGAAAAAAAAAACACAAACGAGCACACAAAACTTCCACAGATGTTAGGCTATTTGCGAAGGTATGGTGTCATGCAAAATAACTTTGTTATATTTAATGTTATACATTGATTTAAAATTAGCATGTGTGTCCATATATGGGTCATTTGGAGTTCAATAACATTTCAAATTGGAATATATTTATTTTTTCAGCTACATATGATTCATTTTCTAAATCCCTACATAGTTAAGCACATATCAAACCTCCAAAAACCTTTTATTATTTCAGTTTTATTTTTTCAACCCTGTAACGGACTAATGGGATTGGTTTAAAAAGGATTTTAAACAGAACTTGTTATAAACAAACATCTACTTACTGTTCATGTGTGATAACAATTTAATGATACGAAATGTATCATATTTTTCACATTTGTACAGGACTGAAACAAAAAATACACAAATTGTGTGTCTATATAGTCTTTATTTTTGTAAAACCTAACCTTTTAACTAAAACCACAATTTTATTGTTTTAGTCCTTAACATGCTAGTAATCAGCATAAAATGCTTTCATTCTTAATTGTCTTCCCTATTTTTCCAAAAAAAAAAAAAAAAAAAAAAAAAAAAAAAAAATAGTGTGACGGGGTTGAAGTCTGTAACACATTTGAGGGGATAGATTGCTTTAGATTTTAATTTTTGGTTTTGTTTCTCTCTCATATTGTCCCCTTATTTCTGGGTCAACATATCTGCATTGTCTTTCTCCTGCAAAGGTGAGTGCAATTGCTAATGTAGGATGCTTGTCAAAGTTTAAGTGGACGTATTACATCAAAAAATGTATTTATATAAAAAAAGAAATGAGTTGTCATGATTTTGGTAAGTATATATTTACTGAAACCATGTCTATGCTATATTTTTTTTTCATTAAAATTATTAATAAATGACGTAAATAACTCAACTCCGTCACAAGTTAAATGAGAAATACATATATTTGTGACGGGGTTGAGGTTTTTCACTCAAAAAGACCACTGCTCCTCATGTAGTTAGAAGAGCAGACCATAAATAGCACCAATAAAACAAGTATATGTATATACTTATGGATTAAAATAAAATGTTGAAAAATAATAATTTTCCATCTTAATTTTATGTGACAGGGTTGAGTTATTAAGCTTGACAATAGCCTCCCTGACTATTATATGCCTCAAAAATCTGAATAAAAAGTATGATGCTACTAACCATTTTATGCACCGCTATTTAAAAACAACCTGAAAGATGTCATTTGGAATAGATAATCTGATGGGGTTGAATTCAGACTGAGGGACATAACTTAAAAGTCTGTTTTTCATAAAATATCTTGCATTTTTTGAAAAACATCTTTTTTTCTTTTTAGAAAAATATTCTTCACAAAATAGGAACATTATTTACTTACAAAAAAGGACGTTATTTGCTTACATTATTGCAAAAAAATCACAGACACTGCACATTTTGTTATTAATTTTCTAACAAACTCTGTGAGGTGCTTTAGGGACATGACAAAATGCTTGGTTTAGGATAGATATAAGACATTATTTGATGCTAAAAAAATTAAAGTGCAACACTTATTTTTATTCATGATAAAGGGCATACCAAAATATTGTGAAAAGCTTCAAACAATTAATTTTGGTGTACCACCACTCTAGAAACTCTGGGAGACTGAAATATTACTGAATCCCAGGACTAACCCATATGTCACTGTTTATTTTCCTGAGTCAGTTTCTGTTCCAGACACTTAACGTTGTGACTACAAAAAGTTACTGAACATTTCCAACTGCTATTGTCCAGGAAAAAAAGGTACAATTCAGTGACCACATATGGGGATTTTGTGACAAAATACCCCAAGGCTGAAGAGGAGTTTTGTGTCAGTGAGCAGAGGTTAACCTAGTTCATCCATAGTTCAACAGGAAGAAAGAAAGCAACTGATTACGCAGGAAACAGAAAGTGAAGCAGACAGACAGACAGTGTGAGCATGTAGTTGAAATCCTATTTGATTTCATTTCTTTTTCCTTTGTCAGTAATCTTTTACATCCAAGCTTTTTGGGCATTCACTGTTAAAAAACAATACTGCAATGGTAGTTTTTGATCAATATCAGAGGTCTTGATCTTCAATTTATCTAACAATTAAAAACATACAACAATATCATCATTTTGAAACCGTCTATTGAAATAATGTCCAATTTGTTGTTGCATCTTTAAGCAGTAATACATTTTAATTAGCAAAACCTTAAAAGGAATTCAGCTAGATCTTTAGCACTGACTGCCTCATTTTTGTGGCATTGATAATGCATATTTGCTGATGTCACCAAACCCATACTCTATAGAAACACACACTTGTTGTCGTACAGGTCGAACTCATGTGTGTTTGTGTCCGTTTCTGTTTTGAAAAATAGAAACTCATACTATGGAATGCAAACTTGCAGAAACACATTAGAACAGATTGGACAGATAATGAGAAGATTTACATTAAATCTCCTACTTCATATTAAACTATAATGTCTCACTCACATTATTAATGTGGTTTAAAACAATAGAGTTTAAACAGTCTTAGTTGTTTTCTAAATGATAATCTTAAAGTTTTATCTGGTCTCCCTTGATCTGAAATATTTGTATACATCAGTGTAGTAAATCACTAAAAGATTCCAGTGATAAACATGCAAAGCTCAACATCATATCTTATGTTTATAGAATGATGAAAGTCTATTTATAATTACATTTACATACATCAGATTATAGGCCTACAGTTATTCATTTAGTAGACGCTTTCATTCAAATGAGCCATTTGTCCAAATGGAGCTGCAATACACGGCTTAAAAATGAAAACAAACAGAGTGAAAACTATATTTTCATTATTGAAAGTAAGGTTAAAACAGTGAAAATGAACAAAAAAATACAAAGCAGCATTCTGCAGCATTTTGCGCAGATGTTCTTAATAGATAGATTCGACTTTTGACTCTGGTAGGGTTCATTCTCCACCGACTGAGCTGTGCGTCTGCAGTGCCTCTGGAAATGGATCTGATACGAATCTTTGAAAGTTTCTGTGAGGAAGTTGTTCAGGGTTAACTCTTGAATGTCCCTCAGAAGATCAAGACCAATGCGGTGGGTGTGATTCTGGTCAAAATCCACCTCATCTAAGTGCTGTGTCACGTAAATCTTCTCGAATCTGTTCCGACTTGAGTCAAAGGAAACAATGATGCGATCTGTGTTGCTGTTGTCTGAATGTGATCCTGTGTAATTCTTAGTGACATAATAAGGCAGTGAATCAGTGGTGTTATCAGAGGTGTTCAGGTTGCCCACTTCATAGTATGGTAGATTAATGTCAGAAAGAAGTCTTTCCCTATTATAGAATCGACCAAAGTCAAATGCTCCGTTTACAGGGTTGCACTTTGCAATCATCTGACCATTAGAGTCAATCCGAACACAGTCATGAGCAAACCACCACAACAAATTCAGGCCATGTCTGGGATGTGGCTGACCAAACCCAGTCTCTTTCAGATGGGACAGTTTATTCAGGGTTCTGATCATGTTTCTAATAATTCTGTTGGGAAAAAAATGTAAAGAACAGGTCTGGTTTTACTCAAACAAACGTGCATAAGTAATGCAAAGAATGGTATACATTTAACATAAAACATACAATTACACAAGGCAAAAATGCAAAACAAAGAAGGAACATAAGCACATTGCTCTGCAAAACTGGAAAGCATGTTATCAAAAAATGTCTTCAGATTTGAATATTCATTTATTAAATTTGCATGGACTCATTTGATGGGGTTTTCAGGGTTATCAGTATTAGTGTAGTAAAATCAGCTCACTTTTAACATTTTTAAAACCATTCAACCTATTTTCTCTTAACATCAACAGAATAAAGTCTGTTGGGTTCTAGACTGACCATCTACATGCAGTGATCAATTACACAGAAATATGATCAGAAAATCTCAGAAGCAATAGAAAGACTGATTCTCTAAAAATAATGCAGTAAGATGAAGGGTTAATCTGTGAGTTGGAGTAAAATTTAAAGTAAAGTAAAAACAAACTGTCATATTGCAGCTAATTTGATTCTAAATAATATTGTATTATATTTTTAAATAAACAAACGCCTAGGACAATTCAGTGATCCTACCGTGTCTCTGGTAATGAACTGTTGGTGTATCCTGCAGTTCCTCGTATGTAGCAGCTTATACCTTGTCTTGTGTGAGGTCAAAGATACTCTTATATAGACACTCCTGGATTTTGTAACAAATAAATCAATAAACATTCGCTATATGAACATATGAAATAAGTTCCACTTACCTTGCAGAAGTGATTATGGTTTTTATGGATGGAGAAAAGCTCTGCAAACAGGAACTGATGCTGCTCAGTGGCAGCTATTTATAGCAGAGAGACATTCCTTAAGTGAACTAATTGTTTCTATTTGTTGCTTCCCTTTTAACACTAAAATCTTGTTTCAACAGAAACAGCCTGCTTAATAAGGAATAAAAACTGTGCGAACCATTCCCAGTCTCCCTCACATGCTTTGTAGGCACACCTGTTTTCGAAGGGCATCTGATAAAAAAAAAGAGAGATTACATTTGCACAAAAACAATCTGAATGATGAGTGTGAAGTTTAAATAGATCATATAATGTCAGTAAAGACTTGTTAACAAAAAAGGATATTGCACCTGTAGTTGATCCGTGACAGCTCACGCTCCTATTCTTCATTGCTCTGTTAGTAGGAAGAAAACAACTCAAACCTTCCAATCAGACAGACAGCGTGGATGCATATAACTTAATATGAGCAAACACTAGTCACACACGCACTGGACAAATGGACTAATGTGAATCGTGTTTGATTTCATTACTCTTTACTTTGCCAGTACAGTAAATTGAAGTTCCTCCATGCTTGCTGTTATAAAATACCCACATCAGAGATCTTGATCTTCACCACTATCTAACAATAAAAATACAAGCCATTATGTCATAATTTACAGTTGCGTAAAACATTATTTGTACTCCTTTTTGTTTGGACTCAGCTGGGCTCCATTTTGTCTACATCAAACTTTTATTTTTTCTTCACCCTTTTGCAGAACCATAGTAATGTGTTTACAAACATGTTGCTATTTGCACTTCTGGTTGGATGCCACTGCATTTCATTGTCTCTTTATTTGCAGGCTGCACAATGATAGTTGAAACAAATGCAATCCAATCTTCAGCTATATTTTTGGCTCTGAATGCATCACTGATAACAATGGATGCTTACTTATGTCATTAAACTAATCACAAAAACTAACACACACTAATTCTCCCGACTAGTTGCTTGTATTTGTGTTTGTTGCTGTAGTGAAAAACAAAACACTTATGAACACTTGCATTCAGATTTTGTATTATAAAAGGATATTATACTGTATATTATTCATATTAAAAATGTATTATCAGTAGCTAAGATTTGTATGTCCATATTGGATTTCATGTCCAAATATGTCTAATAACCAACATCACAACAAATATGAACACAGAACTAAAGAAGTTTAGATACTGAGATGATACATACACTGAAAAAAAGTACGATTTACTTTTGCACACATAAATTTTAAGTAAAATTTAAGTACTGAATTAAGTAAAATCTACTTTACTAAGTTAGGTAAAATTAAAAAGGAAAGGCAAAGGAATTAAGTAAATTTAATGTAGCCAGTAAGAGTTTGAGTATTTTCTACTTAATTATTTTAAGTTAAATCTGGAATACTCCAGAACATTTACTCAGTCAATGTAGCACTGATAAAAAAGCATGCTATTAAAGCATGTGGTTCACTTACAAACATGTGCAAATGCAAGTAGACAGCAACTTATTCTTTTTAAGGTAATATGTTGACTCGGTGTATTTACTAAACAAATGAACACAGAGACCTCAATACTTGGCACATGATACACAACGACGGTAACAATCAGTGAATAGTATTTCAGTATGAATGGGTCATTTTGAGTGGAAAATGAACTCTAGATGTCACAAAACAGCAAGTTACTAAACCTAACAACAAAAGCAACCATAAAACAGTGTAAATACATCTCGAAAACAGCAAAAATATTAACTTTATTCATGCCAAGTGCATGATGGGAGCAACGGGATCATGACTTTGATATCTACTTAAACAATCTTTGTGAAAATAACAAACAAGTCCAAGTAAAACATACTTATAAGTTCAAACTTTAAACTCTACACGCTTAAATTGAGTACTAATATTGATTTTTACTCTTTTTTTTTTTTTTGTAAATCTTGCCTGAGCTAAATTATTTAATTTATAAATTATTTAATTTAATATTAATATTAATATCAGTATTAAATAAATCAACCTGAAACAGAAGTTCTACTCTATCACATATCTGAGTGAAACCCGTTCTTGAATGAGAAAACAAGAAAACAGGATTTAATTTGGTCTATCAGGAACTGGATCTCATATGACTGTATTACAAGGGCATATGAATAAAAAAAAAATTAATGATGTGCACAGATAAATCAATATGGTGACTTTCATATGGTCCCTCTAAATGCTGAATATTTATTTCATGATTGCAGTGACCATTCGAAGAAAATGCTCAACATCGTAAACATATCATGTCAAGCATTTACATTTATTCAAATTATCCTATTCAAAATTTGCTAGAAAAACAAACAGCAGTAAACTAAACTATCTCTGCCTTTTTTAAAGCAAGAAGAAAACAAAGCAAAAAAAGAGCAACAGTGCAAGTACAATGCAGCATACACACAAATCCCAGGTAGATTGGTGTGTCTTTTGATTCTGCAGTGACTGAGGTGAAGATGGAAACTGTGAGCGTATGTTGAAATTTTGCTGGAAATTAATCTGATAAGGTCTTGGATCGTTCATAGTTTCACTGAGGAAGTTTACACGGTTCAAACTTTTAATTTCCTTCAGAAGATCAAGGCTAATGCAGTAAGTGTGATTCTGGTCAAAGTTTGTCAGATCTGAGTGCTGTGTTACATAAATGTTCTCAAAACTCTTCCATCTTGAGTTAAAAGAAACAATGATGCGATCTTTGTTGCTGTTGTCTGAATATCTAGTGTGATTCTCAGTGACATAATAAGGCAGTGAACTAGGGGTGTTCAGGTTGCCCACCTCATAGTATGGCAGGTAATTGTAAGGAAGAATTTCATCAGCATTATAGAATCGGTGGAAACCAAAATCTCCATTTGCAGGGTTGCACTGTGCAGTCATACAACCATTATCAATCCAAACACAATCATGAGCAAACCACCACAACAAGTTCAGACCGTGTCTGGGACACGGCTGTCCAAAGCTGGTCTCTTTCAGATCAGACAAGTCATTCAGGGTTCTCACCATGTCCATGACAATCCTGTAGACAAGAAGTAAGGAACAGGAATGCAACAATAAAATTGCAAAGATTTAAAAGCAAAACAAACAATTATAGAACATTTTTAAGGCAGTTTTGTTCAAACAAATTTGCAGATAATGATCACTTACAAGCAGTATAAACAGGAAGATCTCTGTCCTGATCCTCTGTGACTCTTGCAATGAGATGACTGAGATGAAGAGTCTGTGATCTGATCAGATCTGTCTAACCTGAGAGGTGATCTGCCATAAATAAAAAAAATAAATAGTCACATAACTGGGTTAGATCAGCGCTCTCACCAATTTTTTTTGGTAATTAATTTCTATGTTGTTTACAGTGTGGTGTACCACACTTCTAATGTTAATAATTATGGTTTAGTAGTAAATAGTGAAGTGATAAACTATATAAACACATGATAAAATGAATCTAACTTACCTTCTTGAAGCAAGGGAAGCATTTACACCCTGACACGTCTTTGTGTGGCTCTGCAAATGGCAATTAATGTTGTTCAGTTTCAGGGGAGGAGTGACTCCATGGCAAAATATTTGGTTGGCAAACAGAGTGCAATTAAAGAGTCAGTTATTGAGGTTTCAAATATTTTTTCTCATGCATTCACATATAATTAACCACCTGTCAATTTTAAGAGCAAATAACATTTACAGTCTATCGCCTGATTAAGTGATTAGTGATTAAAAAAAGGGAGAAATGCTTGCAAAATGGATGAACTTATTTACACATGAATCATAAAAATAACAATTATTATTTACTTTTCTGTTTGTTGCTTTCATTAAAAACTAGACAACATGCCAAATCAGGAAAAGGTATTTTATGATAATTAAAGTTTCATTTGCACATATGGGGTTGCAGCTTGTTCTGCTAGGGATACTTAACAAAGTATGAAAACTGTGCCAAGTCTCCCTCACATTCTTTGTACCTGTTTTCAAGGGCATCAATACTGTATGAAAGAGAGGATTCATTTACACAAACAATAAGAAACAATCGCTCAAAGTAAGAGTTTCCAAACTAATTTTGTTTCAAACCAAGCTAGAGAAATCATACATATAATAGAAGATGAGGAACATAAGCTAATAACTAAAATGTGCACCAATTGCTTTGCAAAATGAAACCCTGCATGCTGACATCTGCTGATTAGATGTCAAAGCCATGTAAATGCATTCTACTCAACTTTTATTAATTATAAAAAAATGACTCAAAATCAGTTGCATTACCCATTGCTTCAACCTGCTTGCAAAACAGCATAGCCTCGTTTGCTGAAATCCAGAGAAATCCGGGATACAACTATTTGAAAATCTGGAATCTGAGTGTGCAAAAAAATCTAAATATTGAGAAAATCGCCTTTAAAGTTGTCCAAATGAAGTTCTTAGCAATGCATATTACTAATCAAAAATAAAGTTTGATATATTTACGGTAGGATAAAAATATCTTCATGTATGTCACAAATGCGGTCTCTGTGGCTCCCCCTGTCTCACGCCAGCGGGAACCCTCGCCCGAATACTGACTCTATTTCCCACAATCCCGTGCCTGGGGACTCTCACTTCCGGTTCCGGGTCGCCTGGGTCACTTCCCCCCTGGCGGCCATTTTAGCGTGCCTCGCCGGCTCGCTCTTCGCGAAGTTTTGCCGGCTATGTCCCCAATCCTGAGCGTATTATTATCGGACTGTTTCTCTGTTGCCAACCGGACTGTTATTATCGTGTGTGAACCCTTGCTGCCTGCCCTTTTACGACCCTTGCTTACCCCACGGATTACTGTCTTTGATCGCCGCCTGCCCCGACCCCTTGCATGGACTTTGACCACTCTCTCGGATTTGTCTTCACCACGCCAGTCTGCCGTTGTTGACCACAGCCTGTTTACACTGTCCGATTCAATAAAGCTGTTGCATATGGATCCACTGTCTCACAATTCTTCGACCGCCGCGTCACAGAAAACTTCGCCGCAAACGGATCCAGCGACAGTCACCCGGATCGCGTCGGAGATGTCAGCACAGGCAACGATGCTGACTCATCACCAGCAGCAACTCGATCGTCTGACTGCTCTGACCGATCAGCTGGTTCAGGCCATCCAGGGCATGCGGACTTCTCCACCACCTGCCGCATCCCCTCCACCGGCACAGCCATCTCCTCAACCAGCCACCTCAGGCCCTGAGCCCATGCAACTAGGAACCACCAGACTCTCTGTGGAGGAGAGGGAGCGGCGGATCCGCAATCACCTTTGCCTATACTGCGGGGAGGCTGGACACATCCGGGCTACCTGCCCGACACGACCACCGCGTCCTTCTACCTCGGTGAGTTCACGCATACCTTGCCTGAATAAGTGTGAGATTTCAGCGCTGCTTTGCTTTGAGGGACGATCTATCAGAACCACTGCTTTAATTGACTCTGGTGCAGCCGGGAATTTTATTGACAAGGACTTTGTGAAAGCTAATCGGCTGCCTCTTCTCCCTTGTGTCTCCCCTGTGGCAGTGGCCGCCCTCGACGGGAGACCACTAGGATCTGGACGCATTGAACACACTACCACTGACCTCACCCTCCGCCTGGAACCTGGACATCAGGAAGTAATACGTTTCTTCACCATCACCTCCCCTCAGTCACCTCTCATCCTGGGTTTCCTATGGCTCAATCTCCACGAACCCACCATCTCCTGGGCCAGAGGCGTCATTACTCACTGGTCGTCAAACTGCCAACGATCCTGCCTGCAGTCAGCTCCCAAGACTCCGACCAACGCTATAACAACCCCTTTTAGCCAGACCATCCCGGCCGAGTATCATGACCTGCTCGAGGCCTTTAGCACTGTCAGGGCCACCGAACTGCCACCCCATAGGCCAGGGGATTGTGCCATAGAACTCACGCCAGGTGCGGTTCCGCCTCGTGGCCGCATCTTCCCGCTCTCACAGCCAGAGTCAGAAGCTATGGAGCGTTACATCCAGGAGGAACTCGCAAAGGGATTCATCCGACATTCCACCTCTCCGGCTTCAGCAGGCTTCTTTTTCGTTAAGAAGAAGGATGGAGGCTTGCGACCCTGCATAGACTACCGCGCACTTAACGAGGTGACAGTCAAGTATCGGTATCCCTTACCGCTCGTTCCCCCGGCCTTGGAACAGTTACGATCAGCACGCTACTACACCAAGCTGGACCTGCGGTCCGCCTACAACCTGATACGCATTCGCGAAGGGGACGAATGGAAGACTGCTTTCTCCACGACATCTGGGCACTATGAATACAGGGTGATGCCCTTCGGCCTGGCCAACAGTCCGTCATACTTCCAGGCCTTCGTGAACGAGGTCTTCCGCGACATGCTGAATCGGTGGGTGATAGTTTATATCGATGACATCCTCGTCTTCTCCAACACATACGCGGACCACGTTCAACACGTCAGGGCGGTTCTCCAGCGACTCATCCAGCATAAACTCTACGTCAAGGAGGAGAAATGCCAGTTTCATCAGGAGTGCGTCTCTTTCCTGGGGTATATCATCAGCCCTGAGGGCGTGGCCATGGATGACACCAAGGTTAACGCTGTACGTAACTGGCCTCGTCCCAAAACCCTGAAGGAGCTCCAGAGGTTCCTAGGTTTCTCTAACTTTTATCGAAGATTCATACGACACTTCAGCACTGTAGCCGCCCCGCTAACGTCCATGGTCAAAAAGGGAGAGACTCGCTTGAGCTGGTCATCCGATGCCCTGCAGGCCTTCCACGAACTACGTCAGCGGTTCACCTCTGCACCCATCCTCCGACACCCCGACCCGCAACGGCCCTTCATCGTCGAGGTAGACGCCTCCAGCACCGGAGTAGGGGCCGTTCTGTCGCAGCGTCAGGGACAACCACCCAAGACCTTCCCCTGCGCCTTCTACTCCCATAAGCTCTGTCCGGCCGAACGAAATTATGATGTGGGTAATCGGGAGCTATTGGCAATTAAGCTCGCCCTGGAGGAGTGGCGGCATTGGCTGGAGGGGGCCCGGCATCCTTTCACCATTCTGACGGATCACAAAAATCTGGAATATCTCCGTGCCGCTAAGGTCCTCAACCACCGTCAGGCCAGGTGGTCGTTGTTCTTCACCAGGTTCGACTTCGTAATTAACTACCGTCCGGGTTCCCAGAACACCAAGGCCGACGCCCTGTCTCGGGTGCACGAGTCTGAAGATGCCACCCAACCACCCGAGACCATCCTTCCTTCTTCAGTAATTGTCGCTCCCATCGCCTGGGATCTCATGACGGAAATCACGGAGGCCCAAACCCAGGACCCTCCTCCAGCAGACTGTCCCGGGGACCGCACCTACGTCCCTGCCGCCCTCCGTCAGAGAGTCCTCTCCGAAGTGCACTCGGTCCCCAGCTCCGGCCACCCAGGTATTGAGGCCACCCTTCACCTCCTCCGAAACCGATTCTGGTGGGCCACCCTACGTTCCGATACCATCACGTTCATTAAGCAGTGTATAACCTGTAACACCTCCAAGGCTCAGCGTCAACTGCCTGCAGGCCTGCTACAGCCCTTGCCTGTCCCCAAGCGTCCCTGGTCGCACTTAGCGGTGGATTTCGTTACAGATCTTCCATCGTCCCAGGGGCATACCACGATCCTCTCAGTAGTGGATCGGTTCTCCAAGGGCTGCCGCTTTATTCCATTCCCCAAGCTACCTTCAGCCATGGAGACGGCCGAGGCCCTGTGTAATGCCGTGTTCAGATTTTATGGTCTGCCTGAGGACATTGTCTCTGACCGGGGGCCCCAGTTTACCTCTCGCCTCTGGTCCAGCTTCTTCCGGCTTCTGGGAGTCAACGTTAGCCTCACGTCGGGCTATCATCCAGAGGCCAATGGGCAGGTAGAGAGGCTTAACCAGGAACTAACCCGTTTCCTCCGCTCATACTGCCAGGACCGTCAGGGGGATTGGAGTCGCTACCTTCTCTGGGCCGAATACGCCCAGAATTCAATCCGGAAACCCTCCACCAACATGACACCCTTCCAGTGCACACTGGGCTTCCAACCACCCCTGTTCCCCTGGTCTGGGGAGCCCTCTGATCTGCCAGCTCTAGACTCATGGTTTCAGCAGAGCGAGGCCACTTGGAACCAGGCCCACGTCCACCTCCAAAGAGCCGTCCGGCGCAACCAGAACCAGGCAGATCGCCGGCGCCGACCCAACCCTCCCTACGAGCCCGGCCAGTGGGTCTGGCTCTCGACCCGGGACTTACGTCTTCGTCTGCCCTGCAGAAAGTTGAGCCCCAGGTACGTTGGTCCATTTCAAATAGTCCGTCAGATTACACCTGTTTCCTTTAGACTTGCTTTACCCCGTGAATATCGTATCTCACCCACTTTCCATGTGTCTCTGTTAAAGCCCGCTGGTCGCCCGAGCAGGACGGAGGACCTAGACGAGACCGCTCCACAAGGGCCCGGCCCCCTGATCATCGATGGCGAGGAGGCGTACCGAGTCAACGGAGCCAGCCGGAGCGGTCGTCTACAGTACCTGGTCGACTGGGAGGGTTATGGTCCCGAGGAGAGGTCTTGGGTGTCCGCCGAGGATATTCTGGACCCTTCGCTCACCACAGATTTCCACACAGCTCACCCAGATCGGCCAGGTCCCCGCGGTAGGGGAAGACCCCGGCGTCGGTTGCCTCCTCGCGCCAGGAGGCACTCGCAGGGGGAGGGCTCTGTCACAAATGCGGTCTCTGTGGCTCCCCCTGTCTCACGCCAGCGGGAACCCTCGCCCGAATACTGACTCCATTTCCCACAATCCCGTGCCTGGGGACTCTCACTTCCGGTTCCGGGTCGCCTGGGTCACTTCCCCCCTGGCGGCCATTTTAGCGTGCCTCGCCGGCTCGCGCTTCGCGAAGTTTTGCCGGCTATGTCCCCAATCCTGAGCGTATTATTATCGGACTGTTTCTCTGTTGCCAACCGGACTGTTATTATCGTGTGTGAACCCTTGCTGCCTGCCCTTTTACGACCCTTGCTTACCCCGCGGATTACTGTCTTTGATCGCCGCCTGCCCCGACCCCTTACATGGACTTTGACCACTCTCTCGGATTTGTCTTCACCACGCCAGTCTGCCGTTGTTGACCACAGCCTGTTTACACTGTCCGATTCAATAAAGCTGTTGCATATGGATCCACTGTCTCACGATTCTTCGACCGCCGCGTCACAATGTAACATGATCTTTACTTAATTTCCTAATGATTTTTGGCATAAAAGTAAAATCAATCATTTTGACCCATACAATGTATTATTGGCTCTTGCTACAAATATACCCGTTCTACTTATGACTGGTTTTGTGGACCAGGGTCACTTATAGAGAATGCGATGTTCTGTAAACAAGGAATTTACTTTCATCCAATGCATCATATGCATATTTGGCCCTGAAAACATCATTGATAACAATGTAAAGAACTATTCTGTAGTAACACCCTGCAGTTTTACTTCTATTATGCTTGAAATAATTGCACTAGATAATGTCTAGATAATGACATATTTTTGTAGGGCAACCCAGAGGTTAGCATCACCTTTGTTCATCAACAAAAATTGGATTTTTTCCCCATTGGATTATTGCAGGAAATAAACTCTGTGACCAACAAAAGTTTATGATTCTTACACATTTTGTTCATAGTACAACACAGTTGTACAGCTCAGAATAGCTTGAAAGAGCACAATTATTAACACAATGAGGCCGTAAAAGCTATTAGTGAGTAGATTAGTTAACCTTTTCTATGTGATCATGTTTAATGTCCCTATTAATCTCTTTTTTAACCATCTTTTTTAGGACAAGTAAAAGCTTTCAAAAATTCATAAGCGGGTACTACTGTTGTATTTTATGTTGTAGATTAAAAATATTTTTTTTGGCCTACAAAAATATTAATTATAAGCATGGAATGATCGACATGAATGTGACCCAGCTGATATAACTATTTATTAACTCACAAGCCACAGTGTCATACAATTTATTCCCATTATGTCATATTAAATAGTATGTTATTAATATCTGTAAACTGCAGTGATTGGCTTGGTTTTGAAAGCTGGTAAATAATGACAGAACTTGCATTTTTGGCTGAATAATTCCTTTAATGCAGTGAAACTAGACAATTAAGTAAACAGACAAGACACAATGCATTGTATTAATTATGCATGAAGAATCATAAAGCTTCTCATCCAGAGCAAAGTAATGGCACAGATGAGCCATTTATGGCCCAAATTGATCATTTGTTATGACAAGTTCTTGAAGACATTTGCTTTTATTTTGGATGAACAGGAATGTTTGATTCAACTATGAGTGTCTGCAGGATCTAGACTGCATAGATGAGTGTGCACACATAAATCGAGCTCAACGACGACCGCGCCGCTTCCGGATCTTCACCTCCCTGATGAAATCTGATCGTTCCGTCCTCTGAATGATCTTGATGAGGCCTTGGCTGATGCGGTAGGTGGAGTCCACATCGAAGCGCCCCCTACCTAAATGATGTGTCACATAAATCCTGTCAAACCATTTATCATTCCATTCTGAATCGACCGAAACAACAATGCGATCTGCATTGCTGTCACGTACATCTCTGTTGTGATATCGAGTAACATAAGTAGGCATTGCACCCGGATGGTTCAGGTTGCCAATTTCATAGTACGGTAGGTCAGTATCAGGAAGAATTCCTTCTAAATTATGGAACGGATGGAAACCAAATTCTTCTGGGTCTTCTGGGTCACAAAGTGAAATCATTTTACCATCGTCATTGATCTCAACACATTTATTAGCAAACCACCACAGCAGAATGAGACCATGTCTGGGATATGGCTGACCATACTTGGTCTCTCTCAGATGGACCAGTTCATTCAGAGTTCTCAGTTGGGTCATTCTGTGTCTAGAAAACAAACAGGGGCTAAGTAAATAAATTAATAAATAGTACTGGATTGCAGGATAAGACAATGTGTTGCACAAAATTGCAAGACTTAATCAAAAGGTTGTTTTTATTTTCTTTTTTACGTATATACAGTGAGGGTAAAAATTATTTGATCCCTGCTGATTTTCTATAGAACTTACTTAGTACAACTTAGTACATTTCAAGTTGAATAAACTTATTTTAGTTGACTGAACTTAACATTTTAAGGCAGCAGGGTAACAAATTATTTTAAGCTGACTCAACAAATTGTGTTTTTTAATTTTTACAGTGTATGTTTGCCCACTGACAAACAAAATGATCAGTCTATAATTTTAATGGTAGGTTTATTTGAACAGTGAGAGACAGAATAACAACAAATAAATGCAGAAAAACGTATTTCAAAAAAGTTATAAATTGATTTGGAATTTAATGAGTGAAATAACTATTTGATCCCATATCAATCAGCAAGATTTCTGGCTCCCAGTTGTCTTGTGAGAAGAGTTGGTGCGATTATTCGCAAATGGAAGAAACCAACACATTTTCACTCCCAACTTGTGAGTAAGAATTGGTCAGGACCCTTTGGCGTCACTTTTTGACGTGCAGGGTCCTTCATTCCTTTAAATAAGAATGAAAAAGATTAAATAAAAATTTTAATGCTGACGCAAAAGGCACTAGGAAAAGGCATTATTGCATATATGTTGGAGTGAGATTTTTTTCAATGTAAACAGTCACAACAGTTTTATTTACATTACATTAATTACACATTTACGAGCGCGTAACCCAATCCTTGCCCCTAAACCTACCATTTGTCAATAAAACACAATATACAACAGGCAGATACAGCTACAGTCATAATTTATTCAAAAAAGGTATTAATATTGCAAGTCTTCCGAGGCAAAACGATTGATTTGTGAGAGGAATAGATGTGATCGCCATTTCCGTCCGCCGTAAAGCTCAGTCTGTTTGTGCGTAAATTCAAGAAATATCAAGCTCTTTGGCATCAACTCAACTCGCTGTGTTTGGAGGAGGAGGAATGCTGCCTATGACCCCAAGAACACCATCCTCACCATCAGACTTGGAAGTGGAAACATGCTTTGGGGGTGTTTTTCTGCTAAGGGGACATGGACGACTGCACCGCATCAAAGGGACGATGAACGGGGCCATGTACCGTCAGGGCCAGGGCATTGAAGCCAGCCAGGGCATTGAAAATAGGTCATGGATGGGTATTCCAGCATGACAATGACCCAAAACACACAACCAAGGCAATAAAGGAGTGTCTCAAGAAGACCTTAATCCCATAGAAAATCTGTGGAGCGAGCCGAACGTCAGCTTCGAAAGTCATGTTTTGTGAAGGGGTCAAATACTTATTTCACTCATTAAAATGCAAATCAATTTATAACTTTTTAGAAATGCGTTTTTCTGCATTTATTTGTTGTTATTCCATCTCTCACTGTTCAGATAAACCCACCATTAAAATTATAGACTGATCATTTGTTTGTCAGTGGGCGAACTCACAAAATCAGCAGGGGATCAAATAATTTTTTCCCTTACTGTATGACAGATATTGATAGCATAAACAAGTGTGTAGGGTATCCATGAAATCTATTGATTTTCTAATTTAGAGTTTACATAAATCAATTTACATTTGTAAAATATCAAAGTTCACCCTCTTAAGAGCATTTATTTTTTTTTTTTTTAAATTTATATAGGTAGTTAGTTAATTAGGCAGGTATACATTAGTTAGTTAAACAGCCTTGTTGGACCAACAAGTGGACATGTAGGTTTCGTTTCTCTGTAAACACACACAACAGTACAGCCCATCTCGAATATCAATGCAAAACTTTATTGCCACAGCTGTTTGTCGTTGTTTAATAAAGCATTTTTAAACAGCGATATCCCGCGTAAAGTTTAAAACAATCTTATAATCTAATTAAAGTTGGTCTTAGAAGAAAAAGCAATTAAAATCGGACAAATTGACATAAAATACCTTATTCATGGGTATGAAGGATCAGCGTCTGTGCCGCGCAAGCGCTCCTGTTATTATTCATGTCTGTCAGTGGGCGGTGACACCTACACCTGCATCAGGAATTACAACCTAAAAATGTCCAGTCTTTTAAATGACCAAATAAATAAATAAATATGTATGTATGAATGTATGCCTATTTATTTAATTGTTACAGAAAAACGGTTTTAAAAATAATTGTTTTGTTTTGTTTTGCTTTTCTTTTTTATTTTTACAGCTGCGGAAAAGGGGAATAGCCTATAACGAGGAAAGAGAACGTAAAGTAGACGAGGAAAAAACACACACACAGAAACTCCCACAGATATTATTATATTTATAAATTGATCTTTGGCACTCATTTTTTTGTGACATTGATAATGCATATTTGCTGATGTCACTGAACTCATGACAGGAACTACACTATAGTAACACACACCAGTCGTTCGACAGGTTATTTGCATTTGTGTTTGTTGCTATAGTGATGAAAACCCATCAGTGTGGCAACACATTATAGCAGAACACAAGGTAATACAAAGACTTCAACAAATAAACACAAAAAGTTTAAATACAGAAATGATTATAAATCAAGACAATGATTGGGATGTGATGTGTCACTTAAAATGTTAAAATATATTTGAAGAGTTTATTTGCAAAAACAGATAAAAGCTTTTTTATGTATTTTCAGAAATCATCTTTTTTTTTTTTTTTTTTTTTTTTTAATTGTGCATTACAGGTAATATCAATCAAACTGGAGCTGGGTTATTTTGATTAAGTAATAATAACTGAAACAAATACAGGTAACTTACAAAATTAAAGTTAATTGAAAGTATGTTTATGTATATATATATATATATATATATATATAATATATAAAGTTAAAAGTTTGTTGAACTCTTCATTTATTGCAATGAATCATTAAAAAGAATGCTATGATAAACATGCAGCCCTCAACACTGTATATTATTCTACATCAATAAACAATAAACCTGTTAATAAATGTGTTAAATTTCATTTAAATAAGCAACTGATTTAAAGGAAACAAACAGCAAAATAATCAGAATAACAAACAGCAGCAGATGAAAATATTTCATTTCTTAAATGAAAAATAGAGTTCAACAGCAATGATCATCAGCAGACCACAGCAAATCAGCGCACAGCAGCATTTCTTACTCAGACAGGTGTTTGAGTGATTGTGTTGCACTGAAGGAGGCATGCTTATGAAAAGCTGCTCAGGACGATTTGTGCGTCCTCTGAGGAATTCTTCACGGCTTAACTTTTTAATTTTCTTCATAAGATCAAGGCTAATGCGGTAGGTGTGATTCTGGTCAAAGTGCACCTGATCTGAGTGCTGTGTCACATAAATATTGTTAAGTCTTTTCCCCGAGTCAAATGAAACAATGATGCGATCTGTGTTACTGTTGTCTGAACGTGATCCTGTGTAATTCTCAGTGACATATTCAGGCAGTGAACCATGTTTGTGCAGGTTGCCCACCTCATAGTATGGCAGGTCAGTGTAAGGAAGAAGTCTTTCCCTATTATGGAATCGTTCGAAGCCAAACGGTCCATTTGCAATGTCACATCGTGCAATCATTTGACCATTAGAGTCAATCCGAACACAGTCATGAGCAAACCACCACAACAAGTTCAGACCGTGCCTGGGAGGCGGCCGACCAAACCCGGTCTCTTTAAGATCAGACAAATTATTCAGGGTTCTCATAATGTTCCTGACGATCCTGTTGAAAAAAGTGCAATTAATGGAATAAATGGAATTTTAATGGAATTAATGTTATTATAATGGGTTTTTTTATATATAAAATGTACAATTACAGAAAACTGCAAAATGTGAAACTAAGAAGGAAAATGAAAAAGATTTTCATCAGGACTTTTTTAAATTATGTACGTTTATCAGTTAAATTTGCAGAATTGGAATGCCTGTTATTCATAAAGTTCAGTCAATCCCCTGCTGTTTACATGTTCATTTATGAAATATTTGGGCTAATTTGATGCTGTTTTCAGCAGCAGAGCTCTTAGCTCTGTTTTTGAATATATGCACATTAAAGTCTGCTTTGTCATTGACTGACCAAAACCAACCAGCAGCCCTAGGAACTAGATGAAATACATTTATAGATACTGATCACTTACGCAAAACTGAGAAAAAATGACTTTCCAAGAAAATTGCAGCAAGATCAGGGGTCAGTCTGTTTTTCTATAAAAGTATAAACAGTTCAGAATCAATAAAAAGTATACATATGTGTACACGTATACAGAAACATTAAAAAATGATACGTCTTACCTTGTGGAAGCCAAACTAGATCTTTTGGCACGACTGCTTCATTTATATGCTATGACAGCTTTGCATGTTTGCTGATGTCACTGAACTCATGACAGCAACTACGCTGTAGTAAAACGCACTAGTTGTCCTACAGGTTGTACATGTGTTTGTTGTTGCTGTTTTGATGAATAGAAACTCATACTATGGAAAGCGAAACTTGCAGAGCAAAAAAATTCTTCAGAGCGCTGTGACCACAAAAATGTTGTGACCACAAAAAGCTATTAAACATTTCCAACTGTTACTGTCCAGGAAAAATGTACAACTGACCCTTCGTTACTGTTAATATGTCCGACAAGCCATGGCGCTCTAAGGCAAAATGCCTTGTTCTCACACAGTCAGAAAAATGAATTGCAAAATGTCCTTATCATATTCAGATTTCATAATAAATATTTATTGATATTATATTCACATTAAAATGTATTACAATTTTTTCAGATGTGTATTTAATGACAAAAATATTGTTGACAAGTTTACATTGTTAAATGGAAAAAAAAAAAAACTAAATCGTGTAAGTCAATGGTTTTTGGAGTTTTTGTTCTACACCAGGTAATACAGTCTCTGTGTGGTTCAAAGATGAAAACACAAAAGAATATGACTGCAGAAACTAAATTACTATAAATCATTGATTGGGATGTGATGAGATGTGTCACCCAATTTTTCAGATTAATAACAATAATATTGATTCTTTTACATTTGGTCCTTCTAAATGATAAAATTGATCTAATTCATTGCACTGAACCATTGTGATAAACATACAATGCTCAACATGGTAAACTATTCTACATATTAATAATCATGTTAATACGTGTGTTAAATTTCATTTAAATAAGCAACTGGAAACAAACTGAAACATACAGCTTCAAAATGAGCTATATTTTCATTTCAGCAATAAATAGACAGTACCAGCAATAATGAGCAACACTATCAGCAGACTGCAGGAAAGCAGCACCCAGCAGCAATTCTTACTCCTGCAGATTTTTGTCTGGTTGTCTTGTACTGACTGAGGTATGTCTATGGAATGATCTGTAGGTTCGCTGATGTATTCTTCAGAGCTCAAGTCTTGAATGTCCTCTGTGAGTTCATTGCTAGTACTCTGAGAGATATTAGTCTGCGCTGGCTGATGTATGCCTATGAATACATTTTCAGAACGATTTTTGGGTTTTCTGAGGAATTTGCGCAGGCTTAAGTCTTGAATGTCCTTTATTAGTTCAGTGCTAATGCGGTAGGTGTGATTCTGGTCAAAGTTCACCTGATCTGAGTGCTGTGTCACGTAAATATTCTCAAATCTTCTCCGCCTTGGGTCAAAGGAAACAATGATGCGATCTTTGTTGCTGTTGTCTGAATATCCAGTGTGATTCTGAGTGACATAATCAGGCAGTGAATCAGTGATGTTCAGGTTGCCCACCTCGTAGTATAGTAGGTCACTGTAAGGGAGAAGCCCATCCCTATTGTGGAATCGATGGAAACCAAAAGCTCCATTTATAGGGTTGCATTTTGCAGTTATATGACCATTGAAATCAATCTGAACACAATCATGAGCAAACCACCACAACAAGTTCAGACCGTGTCTGGGAGGTGGCCGACCAAACCCGGTCTCTCTCAGACCTTTTCACTTTTGTACCTTAGGGTATCGCCCCAGCGACAGAACTGTACCTTTTTTTCTGAGAGTGTGAATACAGAAACTAAATAACTATAAATCAAGACATTGGTTGGGATGTGATGTGTCACCCGATATTCAGATTAATAACAATATTACAGTAATGTTGAGTCTTATCATTTTACATTTGGTCCTTCTAAAAAATTATCAAATTTATTTACATCATTGCAATGCCCCATTAAAAAGAATGCTGTGATAAACATGCAACCCCCAACATTGTATTTTTATTCTACATAATAATAAACGTGATAACAAATGTGTTCAGTTTAATTTAAATAAGCAACTGACACAAAGGAAAAAATAACAATTAGAAGAACAAACAGCAGCAGGTGAAAACTATATTTTCATTTTGACAATAAATAGACAGCAATAGCAATAGTGAACAATATCAGCAGACTGCAGCAAAACAGGACACAGCAACATTTCCTACTCTGGCAGGTGCTTGTCTGGTTATGTCGCTCTAAGTGAGACATGTCTATGAGGAAGTCTTCACGGCTCACCTCTTGATGGTCCTGTTTGAGTTCATTGGTAGTACTCTGACAGCTGTTAGTCCGCACTGACTGATGTTTGTCTTTGGATACATGTGAACGATTTATAGTTTCTCCGAGGAAGTAATTACGTCTCAACTCTCTAATTTTCTTCATGAGAGCATTACTAATGCAGTAGGTGTGATTCTGGTCAAAAAGGTTTGTCTGATTTAAGTGCTGTGTCACGTAAATCTTTTCCAATTTTTTTAAGCTTGAGTCAAAGGAAACAATGATGCGATCTTTGTTGCTGTCGTCTAAATGTCCTGTGTAATTCTCAGTGACATAATTAGGTAGTGAACCACATTTGTGCAGGTTGCCCACTTCATAGTATTGCAGGTCAGTGTAAGGAAGAAGTCTTTCCCTATTATGGAATCGTTCGAAGCCAAACGCTCCATTTGCAATGTCACATCGTGCAATCATTTGACCATTAGAGTCAATCCGTACACACTCATGCGCAAACCACCACAACAAGTTCAGACCGTGCCTGGGAGGCGGCCGACCAAACTTGGTCTCTTTCAGCTCAGACAAATTATTCAGGGTTTTCATAACGTTCCTGACGATCCTGTTGAAAAAAGTGCAATTAATGGAATGAATGGAATTTTAATGGAATAAATGTTATTATAATGGGTTTTTTTATATAAAATGTACCATTACAGAAAAGATTTTCATCAGGACTTTAAATTACGTTTATCAGTAGTTAAATTTGCAGAATTGGAATGCCTGTTATTCATAAAGTTCAGTCAATCCCCTGCTGTTTACATGTTCATTTATGAAATATTTGGGCTAATCTGATGCTGTTTTCAGCAGCAGAGCTCTTAGCTCTGTTTTTGAATATATGCACATTAAAGTCTGCTTTGTCATTGACTGACCAAAACCAACCAGCAGCCCTAGGAACTAGATGAAATACATTTATAGATACTGATCACTTACGCAAAACTGAGAAAAAAAGACTTTCCAAGAAAATTGCAGCAAGATCAGAGGTCAGTCTGTTTTTCTATAAAAGTATAAACAGTTCAGAATCAATAAAAAGTATACATATGTGTACACGTATACAGAAACATTAAAAAATGATACGTCTTACCTTGTGGAAGCCAAACTAGATCTTTTGGCACGACTGCTTCATTTATATGCCATGACAGCTTTGCATGTTTGCTGATGTCACTGAACTCATGACAGCAACTACGCTGTAGTAAAACGCACTAGTTGTCCTACAGGTTGTACATGTGTTTGTTGTTGCTGTTTTGATGAATAGAAACTCATACTATGGAAAGCGAAACTTGCAGAGCAAAAAATTCCTTCAGAGCGCTGTGACCACAAAAATGTTGTGACCACAAAAAGCTATTAAACATTTCCAACTGTTACTGTCCAGGAAAAATGTACAACTGACCCTTCGTTACTGTTACTATGTCCGACAAGCCATGGCGCTCTAAGGCAAAATGCCTTGTTCTCACACAGTCAGAAAAATGAATTGCAAAATGTCCTTATCATATTCAGATTTCATAATAAATATTTATTGATATTATATTCACATTAAAATGTATTACCATTTTTTCAGATGTGTATTTAATGACAAAAATATTGTTGACAAGTTTACATTGTTAAATGAAAAAAAAAAAACTAAATCGTGTAAGTCAATGGTTTTTGGAGTTTTTGTTCTACACCAGGTAATACAGTCTCTGTGTGGTTCAAAGATGAAAACACAAAAGAATATGACTGCAGAAACTAAATTACTATAAATCATTGATTGGGATGTGATGAGATGTGTCACCCAATTTTTCAGATTAATAACAATAATATATGATAATAAATGATAAAATTGATCTAATTCATTGCACTGAACCATTGTGATAAACATACAATGCTCAACATGGTAAACTATTCTACATATTAATAATCATGTTAATACATGTGTTAAATTTCATTTAAATAAGCAACTGGAAACAAACTGAAACATACAGCTTCAAAATGAGCTATATTTTCATTTCAGCAATAAATAGACAGTACCAGCAATAATGAGCAACACTATCAGCAGACTGCAGGAAAGCAGCACCCAGCAGCAATTCTTACTCCTGCAGATTTTTGTCTGGTTGTCTTGTACTGACTGAGGTATGTCTATGGAATGATCTGTAGGTTCGCTGATGTATTCTTCAGAGCTCAAGTCTTGAATGTCCTCTGTGAGTTCATTGCTAGTACTCTGAGAGATATTAGTCTGCGCTGGCTGATGTATGCCTATGAATACATTTTCAGAACGATTTTTGGGTTTTCTGAGGAATTTGCGCAGGCTTAAGTCTTGAATGCGGCCAAATGCGGTCTCTCTCAGATCAGATAAATAACTCAGGGTTCTCACTGTGCTCATGATGATTATGCTGAAAAAAGTGAGGAACCAGATAGATTTGACTTAAACAAAAGTGCATAAGTTATGTTTTTTATTATCAAACATACTTTTACAGAAAAAAATATCTAAGACCTAAGAGCTCTTACCGTATATCTGGTAATGAACTGTTGTATCCAGCAGTTCCTTGTTATGTAGCAGCTTACACATTGTCTTGTGTGACCTGATTTTGTAACTAATAAAGCAATTAAAATGAGCTAGCCTATATTAACACACAAGTCCACCTTATCCTGCAGAAGTGATTGGAGTGTTCACACTCTGGCTTTTGTAGGTGGAGAAAAGATCTGCTAACAGAAACTGATGCTGCTTGACATTAATAATAATAATAATTGTGGAATAATAGTTTCTGTTTGTTGCTTCCCTTTTAACACTAAAATCTTGTTTCATCAGAAATAGTCAATAAGGAATTCAATTTGTGTCAACCATCCTCAGTCTCCCTCACATTCTTTGTAAGCACACCTGTTTTCAAAGGGCATCTGATATTAGGCTACTAAAAGTGATTCATTTGCACAAACAAAAAAAGAACAGATTCAGGCATTTGCCAAGTCATTTATTTCACACCAAGCCAGAGAAACCATACATTTAATAGAAATCAAAGGAAACCAGAAAATGAATCAAAATGTGTGATTATAACAGGAGACATAACATTAATAACAGTGACTGGAGAAGCAATGCTTTCTGAAACTTCGATTCAGTCGAACCAATTGATTCGCAAAATGAATCACTACTTCTAAGCGCTTAAATATCCACGCACTGGTAACATCTGCTGGTTAAAGTCATATAAACTTTTATGAACTTAAATTATAAAAATGAGCCGAGATCATTTACAACCACACATTTAGTGAATCAACATTTTTATGACAATAACAATTAATAACATTAATGCTTTTTGAAACTTCGCTACAACTGAATCAACTGCTTCGCAAAATGAATCACTACTTCGAAGGGCTTGAATCTCCGCATGCTGGGGACATCATGTTTATGTAGATGCTTTTTAATCAACTTCGACAATCAACAAACACTTCGAAGTAGTGATGGGTGCTTGCAAAACACTTCATGAAGCTTCAAAACCTTTGTGAATCATTTGTTTCAAAACAGTGGTTCGGAGCGCCTATCAAACAGCCAAAGTCACGTGATTTAAATAAAGCTGTTTCATGTGGTGTTTCGAACGCTTCGAAACAGTGAATCGTATTGCGAAGCAATTAATTCAGTTGATCCGAAGCTTCGAAAAAGTTAGTTTCTCTCATCACTACGTCGAAGCGCTTGAATCTTCGCACGCTGGTGATACTTTCTGGTTAAAGTCATGTACACTGTAAAAAACAATTTGTTGAATCAACTTAAAATAATTTGTAACCTGGCTGCCTTTTTTTAAGTTCAGTCAACTCAAAAAACTTTATTCAACTTGAAATGTTAAATTATACTAAGTGACAACTTAGATATTTGAGTTGAATCAACTTAAAATTTTAAGGCAGCTGGGTTACTTACCCATCTGTTAAGTTTAGCAAACACAAATATCTAAGTTGTTACTTAGTACAACTTAACATTTCAAGTTGAAGAAAATTATTTTAGTTGACTGAACTTAAAATTTTAAGGCAGCAGGGTAACAAATTATTTTAAGGTGACTCAACAAATTGTGTTTTTTATTTTTTACAGTGTAATGGTTTTTAATCAACTTTTATGAACTTAAATTATAAAAATGACTTAGATTTATAACCACACGTTTAATTAATCAACATTGTCAACAGTGACGGGAGAAGCATGCTTTGTGAAACTTTGATTCAATCAAACCAATTGTTTCGCAAAATGAATCACTACTTCGAAGCCCTTGAATCTCCGCACGCTGGTTAAAGTAATTTAAATGCACTTTCATCAGTTTTTAAGAACGTAAATTATAAAACTGACTACAGATTATTTACAACCACATGTTTAATGCACGTTTGAAAACAGCGAAGCCTCGTTTGCTGAAATCACGTGACTCAGGTTCGTGCTTCGATTCACTCCGAAACAAGATTCATTAAGGCTTCGAAGCTTCGTGAAGCAGTTATTCGAACTCGCCAATAGATGATTTAATCAATTCACCATTACATAAAGATAAAATGTATAAAATATTCAGGTTTATAATGAGAGCAGGTTAATGTCAGCAGCTCTTTGAATGGCTCAAAGAATAGTACACCAGGAACCGTCGTTGTCAGGTGCCCTCTCAGGAACGTTATGATTGTATTGAGTGTAAATGAGAGGCTCCTCTCGAATGTTGATTGTCTGTTTGAGAAACTGCTCTCGACTCATGTTCTTGATGATGGAGAGGAGGCCCTGGCTCACTCGGTAGGTTTTGCTTCTGTCGAATCGTTTCGGGTCGTTGTGTTCAGTCACATACACCCTGTTGAAGTTGCCACTGGCGTCCTGACGCACAATAACGCGATCCCTGTTACTGTCAGGATCGTTCTGGCTGTAATTTTCCCTGACGTATTTTGGGAGCTTTTCTGCTCCTCGAGCATTCAGGTTGCCCACCTCATAGTATGGGAGATTCTGCAAGGGCACAATGTGATCATCATCATCTTCAATTCTGTTATGGTACCTGTGGAAGCCAAAGTCTCCATTCTGAGGCATGTAGATTGGGACAATATAATTGTTACTGAAGTGGATACAGTCCTGAACAAACCAATACAACAGGTTCAGGCCATGTCTGGGTTGTGGCTGACCGAAGCCAGAGTATTTCAGCTGGGACAGTTCATTCAGTGTGCTCACCATGATGGACGACTCTGTGTGAAAGAGACAATAAAATATATACTTAGAATAACAGTAAAACCATGGCTACAAACTAGTTAGTTATTTGTTTGGAGGGAAAGTGCATTTTCTATGCTGCAGTTTGTCAGTATTTATGTTTTCCACCGCTTTGAAATCATTCTTGTTGCCTACTTCATTTCAATGGTCATGTTATGACAATTTAATTTTTAAAAGTATTAAATATAAAATGCAAACATTCTTATTTTTTAATACAATATATAATGCAAACAGGAAAAAAAAGAAGCAAAACAGTGGAATTAAAGTTTAGCTAATTAATAGCTTTGAAAGTAACAGCATTAATCATATTTTGGAGTTTTATTTTGCTACATAAATGCAAAATGTTTTTGTTTTTTTTAACTTTTCTAGAATTTTGAGGGTCATTTTAAATTAAGTTGTAACAGTATTTTCAACAGTATAAACAGAAAAAGGCCACATCAGAAGTGTGCACCTTCCTTATGAAAAACACAAATATCTTAATTTTTACCTTGCGTGGTGAAGACTGATCCTCCAAGTTTCTAGCAGTGATCCGGTTATTGATCTGTAGTGAGTTGAGATCAGCAGAGAAAGCTTCAGTTCTTTTTAAAATGTTTCCTTCAAGACACACCTCCTTTGAAACGCTCACGGCTGGGAAATAGAAACTTAAGCTGTTTGGAGGGGAGTAGTCTAGTTTTCAGATTACTGAATAATGCAGTATGCAATGTATACTAAAATAGTATTTTGAATAGTATTAGTATGCTATGTCGTCACATGACCACATTGCATTTTAGGAAATACAATTTTTCAAATTTTGGGATTTTGGAAATTAAAAAGCTGGTTTGCTTTTCTAATGCACATTTGCACTATAAAAAGACGTAATATGAGTATGCTATAGTGACTATTTGAAGTCTCTTCTGCTCACCAAACCTGCATTTATTTGATGCAAAGTATAGAAAAAGTACAATTCTGAAATATTTTTACTAGAGTAACTGTTTTCTGTTTGAATATATTTTAAAATGTAATTTATTTCTGTAATTTCAAAGCTGAAAAGCAATTTTTAGCATCACTTTTGAATGGTGTAGTGTATTTTTTTTTTTTTATTTTGGATAAATGCTAATCTTTGGATTTTTCTATTCATCAAAGAATCCTGAAAAAAAAAATGTACTCAACTGTTTTAAATATTGGTAATAATAATAAAAATGTTTTTTGAGCAGCAAATCAGAATATTAGAATGATTTCTGAAGGATCATGTGACTGGAGTAATGATGCTGAAAGTTCAGCTTTGAAATCACAGGAATAAATTACATTTTAAAATATATTCAAATTCAACACAGTTATTTTAAATAGTCAAAATATTTCAAAATGTTACGGTTTTGCTGTACTTTGGATCAAATAAAAGCAGGCCTGGTGAGCAGAACAGATTTAGATAAAAAAACATTAAAAAAAATCTTTTGACTGGTAGTGTACGTATAAACTTGTTCCTAAAAAGAAGGAAAAAAAATTGTTGAAAAAAAAAATAAAAATAAAAATATTAAACCTACTTCAAAATCATATGCATCAATTTAAGCATTTTACTATGGCACATTTCACTGATTGTGTTAGCCAAGTGTATTTTACTAATTTACTCTTTTTTTTGATCAGATATTATATATATATGAACAGCTTAAATATGCATTTTACACTATTTTAGCAGCTTCAGAGTAAATTAAAAACTGAAGACACTCTGACCCACGAATTTCAATAACTCTACCAGATACTATTGCTTGAAATGAACAGATTTAAATAATTATACTTCTTAGGGTGCAATATTTAGCGAATCAAATATTTTGGAGCAAAACAACTAGGAAGAAAAATAAATAAAATCAGGTCTGGAAATCTCATGAGAAGTCTGCCTCAGTTACATAACTTAAGGAGTACAAAATGTTTTCCTGTAAAAAGGGTGGCGGTCCTCCAGAGCAAAAGACAGGAAACCGAAACTTACTATTTATCAACTGCTTTTCAGTGATAATCTCCAGGAACAGCGATGCAAAATATGTAAAGGGTGAAAATTCCTAATGACAGGCGTGACAGATTGTTGTTGTTTGATCATTTCCTTTTCAAACCAGCTTTTATTACACCATCATCTGCACCATGACGACAGTCAAGAGCAATTCTGTGCCGTAACACAATGATCAGAGGCCAAGAGAGGGACGACACCAACAGGACAAACAAAAAGAAGAATGACAACCAACGGCGGTGAGGAAAACTGGAGGACAGGTAAAGAAAAATAAAGAAAGAACAAGTTTTACAGTTGTACAAATAAAAGACTGCAAACAAAGATTCTGCAATTATTACACAAACAGCAGTAAAACTGTGAATTCACATCGAAACCGCTGTTTTAACGGAATAGGAGGGTGATGGGATAGATATACACATATATAAAATTTCCTTTAGTCTGGATCCATTCAAGGACAATGAGCAAACGCTTTGTCTTTGATATGAAGATTTTTGTCCCATATCAAACAGACAAAAAAACACAAAAAAAGAGATAAAAATCAAAATAACTGTGCTGAACCCTCAAACTACATCAAGATTACCATCATAATTATAACTCTAGCTGTCAGTGTCAGCATAAGAAGAATTGGTATTAATAGTATGAATATTTTACTTCATTATTTGATATATATACACAAATATCCGCAATGTTTTTGCATTGCTGTACTCTTGCTTTTTTACCCCCCCACGTGTGTAAGTACACTTGAAAATAAAATGCGATTTTCTCTTTTTTGTTTCACTGGAATATACAACAAACCCCAAATACGTCACTCGTCACACACATACACACTGGTTTGAGACACCCTTGACCTCATGTGCCCATTTGAACACACACTCACTCACACACACACACTCGAGCGCCTCAGTTTGTGGACACTGTCCATCTCTTTACACGAGCAAGAGCAGACCATAATGCATCTGTGCCCAGGCTGAAAGGAAACATCAGTAATCGGGCGGGTCCTTCGGTGTCACGTCACAGCGACTTGTCAGTTTTAAACGCTGAAGCTAAATTCGGTTCCTCTGGCTACATTGGCGCTTTTACGTGGCTCTCCTGCTTGAAGCAGCACAGTCGCTTGAGAACGTCGACGGATATGTTGTTCTGGAGGTTATAAACGCTCTGGACAACTCATTAGTCATTTTAAGTGATTTTAGCAAGTGTTAGTAGGATCAAAATAATGCTTATATCGCATAGAGAGGACTGTACCGATGTGACGGGATTTAAAGAAAGTTCATGCAAAAATGAAAACTCTGCCATTGCGTACTCGCCGTCATGTTGAGATTTTTTTCTGTAAAACAATTAATAAAAGCACCAAAACATAGACTTAAAGGCACCATGAAAGTAATGCACACAACTTGATTTATATTTCAAGTAATATGAAAGCTGAAATTTGTTATTAACTGATAATCTTTCCATCTGTTAAAGCTCTGACATCTCATTTGTGAAGAGTCTGTGCGGTTTGACAGTCCTTGACGCTATTGGTTTTTGCGTTTTATAATTGCCACACCAGATCGAACAAATGAAGAATAACTTGCACAAAACACACATCACATAAATTTAATTATCGTCACAACTCGCATAGATTAAATTATGGTGTTTCTTTTCTGTAGAACAGTTTGTAGACTGTCAAGCTACAAAAAGGACCAAAATAATAACTTAAAGCACCATAAAAGTGAAGCATAAGACTTACAATAATACAATGGCTTATTGTAAGAGGAAAGACTGAAATTGACATCATTCACTGATAATTCTCCCAATCTACCAAAGCTATGAAATCTTATTTGCGAACCGTTTCAAAAATTTTGCAATTTAACTATTGACTCCAAAACGCCAATGCTTCGGCAGTTTGAACAAGTGGAGATTTTTAGGCACAAAACTACAGTATCGATTCAGAAAGCATGTAACATCTCAAATCACATAGGCTACTTTCATGATGCTTTTATGGTGTTTTTTCCCTGTAGAACAGTTTCTAGGTTGTACAGTTCCAAAACAATGACTTACAAGCACCATAAAAGTGATAAATATGACTCGTACATTATATTTTTAGTAACACAATGGCTAATTGTGAGGGGAAAAACTAACAATCTTTCCAATCTGCCAAAGCTCTGAAATCTTATTTGCAAACAGTTTCGAAAATTGATTGACAATCATTGACTTAAAAACGCCAATGTACCAGTTCGAACAAGTGGAGAATTTCATGCACAAAACTGCTGTATCGATTCAGAAGGAATATAACATCTCAAATCACATAGACTACTTTCATGATGCTTATGTTTTTTTTTCTTTAGAACAGTTTATAGACTGTCAAGCTCCAGGACAGACCAAAATAATGACTTAAAATATAACACGTATTTATCACTTTTATGGTGCTTTTAAGTAATTTAATGGCTTATTGTGAGGGAAAAGACTGAAAGCTACGTTATTCAGTGATAATATTCCCAATTTGCCAAAGCTCTGAAATCTTATTTGCAAACAGTTTCAAAAATTTTGACAATCATTGACTCCAAAACACGAATGGTTCTTCTGTGTTGTAACTGGCATGCAAGTTCGAAAAAGCGGAGTATTTCATGAACGAAACTGCTGTATAGATTCAGAATATAACATCTCAAATTGCATGGACTACTTATATGATACTTTTTGTTTTTTTATTTTCTGTAGAACAGTTTATAGGCTGTTAAGCTCCATAAAGGACCAAAATAATGACTTAAAAGCACCATAAAAGTAATAAATACGACTTGTGCCTTATATTTTAAGTAATGCAGACTTACTGATTTAAAAAAAATTGTGACTTAGCTCTCACTGACTACTTTCATAATACTTTTTATGGTGTTTTTATGCCTGTAGAACAGTTTCTAGGCTGTAAAATTACAAAACTGACCAAAATAATGAATTAAAGTACCATAAAAGTGATAAATACAAGTTGTCTGTTATACTTAAAGTAATTCAATGCCTTATTGTGAAGGAAAAGAGTAAAATTTACATTTTTCACTGATAATTTTTCCAATCTGCCAAAGCTCTGAAATCTTGTTTGCGAACCGTTTCTAAATTGTTGCAGTTTTATAATCAATGACTCCAAAGGTTCTTGTGTCGTAACTAGTGTGCCAGTTTGAACAAGTGGAGAATTTCATGCACAAAACTACTGTATAGATTAGAAAGCACATAAATTGCAGACTAATTTCATGATACTTTGTATGGTGTTTTTTTCCCTGTAGAACAGTTTATAGGCTGTAAAAGCTCCAAAACTGACCAAAATAATGACTTAAAAGCACCATAAAAGTGATAAATATGACTTGTGAGTTACCTGTCAAGTACCTATCAATACAATGGCTTGTTATGAGGGAAAAGACCAAAATTTACATCATCCGCTGCCAATCTGCCAAAGCTCTGAAATCTTATTTGCCAACGGTTTCAAATATGTGTGGTTTGACAGTTGTTGGCTCAAAAACGCCAATGGTCCTTGTGTTGTAACTGCTCTACCAGTTACCAGTGGAAAATTTCATGCGCAAAACTACTGTATCGGTTCTGAAAGAATATAACATCTCAAATCTCATAGATTACTTTCATGATACTTTTTATGGTGGTTTTTTTTTCTGTAGATCAGTTTCTAGACTGCAAAGCTCCAAAACTAACGAAAATAATATCTTAAAAGCACCATAAAAGTGATAAATATGACTTTTACATTATATTTTAAGTAACGCATTGGCTTACTCTGAGGGAAAAGACTGAAACTTACATTAGAAATTCACATTATAAACAAAAATGTACCAATCTGCCAAAGCTCTGACATCTAGCTTCTGAAGAGTTAAAAAAAACAATAGTGCAGTTTGATGGTTTTGTCTCAAAAACTTAATTGGCGTAATTGGCATTCCAGTTGAACAAGTGGAGAATTCCTCGTAGAAAACTATGGTATAGATTCAGAAGGAATCATAGCGCCTTAATCACATTGTACTTTGATGGTACTTTAATTGTGTATTTTAGTGCTTGACGCATGTTGTGTGCTAACATTAATGAAAAAAAGCTTGTTTTGGAAAAGAAATAGGGTGGCGAATAAGCAATGACAGATCTTTTATATTTGTGCGAACTACTCTTTTAAAATCCACAAACCAAGGCGAGCTCTTAAACTACATCTCTCACACAAACACGCTCAATGCAAAGAAAAAGCAATTACAGCGCTTCTCTAAACTCTCACACACGCTCATGAGCAAACAGGCCTTCATATCCCCCGGGTGTTTAAGGATGTGACGTCCACAGCTTGAGGAAGACGTGTGGAGCGGGAAAGGGATTCGGAAGGATACGTTCTTTTTTTACCTAACGCTAGCGTTTACTGAACCATGAAACCTATGCATTAATAATCCCGTGAACACGAGGAGAATAGAGAGAGACACACAGTGGATGGTGGTGGGAGGACGTTCCCGGACAAGTGTCCCTTATTGTCCACTGAGTAGAGCACGGCTGGCGAAAGAGAGGACGTGTGGCTCAATATACTACGATACGGGAAAAGAGAAGGGGTGATTTTGTTTTTTTTTTTTTTTTCCGGGAAACAGTGAGGGCATCGTGGGGCATGTGCGTGATTGGGATCAGAAGATATCTGGGCAGGAGTCCCAGCTGCCCTGCTCCTTGGCCTCCCAGTATCCTCCTCTGTAGATGTGCGTGGGCTCTCCTGTCTTCGGGTCAACCTGCCGCTCGAACCACATGGGCCTGTAGTTGTCCTGGTGACCACCTGATCGAAGATAAGAACAAGTACACGCAAAAGCAAACAAATAGTCACTTCATTAGAGAACAGCAGATACGAGGATTTAAGTAAATCAATAGTCGTCTTTTCTACAATGCTATTAGGAACTATTTCAAATACAGCTAACAAAACAAACGATGACTAAACTATTACATCTATACTTGTACAATCAGCTACAATCTCTGATTCAACACATCTTGCTTTCTGTATTCACACAACAGGATGATAAACAACAGCTAAGATAGGCACATGGTCAACTCAGGAGGAAAAATAATAAAGTGAAAAAAGGAACAAATATTGGTAGAGGTGGACGGCATGACCAGCATTTTATATCACAGTCCAAGTTATATGATAAAACTTTATATTACAATAATGGGAGGATACATAACAGTGCAGTTATTTTTGCTGACAATTGATGATATGCATTACATAATGCTCATGAATAAATTCTGCACATGAATAAAAAGATACAGTTGAGGTCAAAAGTTTACATACACTTTGCAGAATCTGCAAATTGTTAATTATTTGACCAAAATAAGAGGGATCATACAAAATGCATGTTAGTTTTTATTTAGTACTGACCTGAATAAGCTATTTCACATAAAAGATGTTTACATATAGTCCGCAAGAGAAAATAAGTTGAATTTATAAAAAAAGTTTACATATGCTTGATTCTTAAAACTGTGTTGTTACCTGAACGATCCACACCTTTTTTTTGTTTAGTGATAGTTGTTCATGAGTTCCTTGTTTGTCCTGAGCAGTTAAACTGCCTGCTACTCATCAGAAAAATCCTTTAGATCCCACAAATTCTTTGGTTTTTCAGCATTTTTGTGTATTTGAACCCTTTCCAACAATGACTGTATTATTATAAGATCCATCTTTTCACACTGAGGACAACTGAGGAACTCATATGCAACTATTACAGAAGGTTCAAACACTCACTGATGCTCCAGAAGGAAACACAATGCATTAAGAGCCGGGGGTGAAAACTTTTGAACAGAATGAAGATGTGTACATTGTTGTCATTTTGCTTAAATCTCATATTTTTTTTCATTTAGTACTGCCCTTCAGAGGCTACAGAAGATACTTACATTTTTTCTAGAGGACAAAATAAGTTAAATTTATCCTGATCGTCAAATTCCAAAAGTTTTCACCCCCAACTCTTAATGCACGGTTTTTCCTTCAGGAGCATCAGTGAGTGTTTGAACCTACTGTAATAGTTGCATATGAGTCCCTCAGTTGTCCTCAGTGTGAAAAGATGATCTTATAATCATACAGTCATTGCTGAAAAGGGTTCAAATACACAAAAATGCTGAAAAACCAAAGAATTTGTGGATCATTCAGGTAACAAAACAGTGTCAAGAATCAAGCGTAACTTTTGAACAGGGTCATTTTTATAATTTCAACTACTATTTTCTCTTGTGGACTACACGTAAATGTCTTTTATGTGAAATATCTTATTCAGGTCAGTACTAAATAAAATATAACATGCATTTTGTATAATCCCTCTTATTTTGGTAAAAATTAACATTTTGTAGATTCCGCAAGGTGTACGTAAACTTTTGAACTCAACTCAACTGCACATATTGTAAACAATCTACATGTTCACACTGGATTTGAATGGCATGACATGTCAATTAAATTGTTTAACTGCAATATTCCGCTTGATCATACCGCCTAGCTCTATTAGATGTGAGCGATGGAGGGGCTGGAAGGGTTTTGGGTGGATGTTACTTGCTTTTGACCGGAGCTCCATAAGGACCCTCCACTAGAGCGACACAGAGCAGATAACGAGACAATGAGTGTCTCATCCATCAGCTCACAAATCCACAACTCAAAGTTTGACCCCATGTTTTATAATGTATAACATGATGCATGTGTGTGGAAGTGTATGATAGTGTGCAATTTTATGTGACAATCAGTGTATAAGCTGTATGTGCATTGCAATAGTTAAAATATTCATATTATGCATATATCTCTGTGTCAATTAAGCGAGTGTGGTACTTGCTTGAGTATGCTGGCGGGTGTGAACCATGCAGTGTTTCAGCTGCAAAAGCAGAGATGAAGATGGAGGGACGCAGGCAAAGAGAAGAGGAGTGAGAGATGTTAGCATGCACGGGAGAACTGAACTGAAGAAATGAATTGACTTCAACACTGACTGCGTTTATGACGCTCTCTATACTACTGCAGTTTATGCATTTACACTGCCCACTAGTGGACGTCTGATTTAAAAATGCTTACACTTAAATATGCATGATGCAAGAATTAATTCAAATAACTTTCTATTGTTCTGCTCATTTCTATCTAACAGCGTTTTTTTTTACACCTAAATGTCCTCAATGCGAATGCAATCTAGAAGATGGACAATCAGAAAAGAAGGGGTGAAACTGAACTTAGGTCAGGACTAAGCAATCAAACCAAGTGTGAAAACAGCCTAAAATGACTAAACTACACTACACAGCTATAGTCTGTGTTGATTCTGCTACTTGCTTGATAGCGAAAGATCGGAGGAAGTTTCATCTGTGTCAGCTGACAGAGAGACAGACAGATGGAAAGTGAAGATGATTGGATGATAAATATAAGTAACAAGAGTGATTAGGAGAGAGGGATGGGATGGTACTTGCTTTTGTAAGTGGTCTCAGAAGGCTCACTGGCAATCTCGACTTCTTCAGCTGATCAGAGTTGAGAGACGAGCAGCCAAAAATTAAAAAGGGGGATGCAAATTAAGACAAAAAAGAAAGAATACAATGAGTGAATGGCATAATGGAGGCGGGGAAAGTGATCCTGGATATTAAAGGGGCAGTTCACCCAAAAATAAAGGTCTTGTCATCACTGACTCACCTTTATATTGTTCCAAACCTTGATATGACTCTTTCTTGTATGCGTGGATCATAAATGGCCAGTTTTTGACGAAAAACATGACCAAAGTATTACAAAACTAGTGTGCTACTACTTTTATAGCACTTGTTTGTCTTTTTGGAGCCAATGTTATTAGCATTATCTAAAACTATTTTTAAAAAAGTACATTAACTGAAATAAAATAAATGTTAAAACTTAAATTTCAGTTAGTTGTCAAGGCAAAATCTCTATTTATGATCATTTTAGTTAAGTACTCAATTTACTATAACTAAAGGTAAAAAAAAAAAAAAAAAAAAAAAAAAAAAAAAAAAAAACATAAAAACAACAAAACACCAAAAATTACAGAAACTTAAACTGAAACTTAAAAATAAAAAATGAAACTTAAAATTTATACTTACAAAAATTCATCATAATATAGTCATTTAAAATCTTTTAGCTTTAATTGTTTTAAAATTGTTCGTTTTTAATTATATTTAATTCAATTCATTATTAATTATAAAAAATCTAAGACATAACTTTCAATAATACTACTGTACTATAAAAAAAACAACAACTGTATTTAATTTTAGTTAAGTACTAAAATTACTACAATTAAAAATAACTAAAGGTAAAAAAAAAACAACAAAATACAGAAACTTAAACTAAAACTTAAAAAATGTAACTTAAAAACTACACTTACTAAAATTAATCAAAATATAGTCATTCATAATCTTTCATTTTTCATTGTTTTAAAATCGTTTGTTTTTAATTTAAATTTTATTTAGTTATATTTAAAATTAATAAAAAAAAAATTAAAAAAATTAAAGAAATACTACTTGCAATAATACTACTGTACTGTAAAAAAAAAGCTGTATTTAATTTTTTTGTTAAGGACTAAAATTACTAAAAATAAACATAACTAAAAAAAAAAAGTAGACATTTAAAAAAAAAATAAAACCATCAAAAACACAACAAAATTACAGAAACTTAAACTGAATCTTTAAAATAAAAAAAACTCAAACAATCAAAAAAAACTTACTAAAAATCATCATAATATCATTCAAAATATTTTATTTTTAATTGTTTTAAAATTGTTTGTTTTTATTGGTATGTAAATATATTTATTTTTAGTATTATTAATTATAAAAAAGAAATATAACTTGCAATAATACTGTATTAAAAAAAAATAAAAAATTAAATCACACTTACTAAAATGAATAATACAATCAATTAAAATAACAGTTTGAAGCTGTTATTTCCAACTTTTTTTTTAGTCCCTTTCATTCACTTACTATATGGAAAAGCGCTACACAAGAAAATTAAATCAAGAAACGTCATACAGATTTGGAATAAAATGACAAAATGTTCATTTTTAGGTGAACTATTCCTTTAATGTCATGCAAATAAGCACTATTACAGTGTCTGCATGTGTGTTTGTGTGTGTGAGATGGGAGAAACGTAGAAGATGACAGTTAAAAAGAGTAGAGAAAGAGGAAGTAGAACAGGAGTACTTGCTTTTTAGAGGCGAGTCAGATATGGAGTCCTCAATGAGAGCTTGAGGGAAAGACAGAGAGACAGACAGACGGGAGTAAACGAGAGACGCCGAGAAGGCGGAAGAAACGAGGAGAGATGAGCAGAATGACAAATAAAAGGAGACTTTACCCCCGTCCGCTGGCTCCTTACCCTCTTCTGAAGGGTTGGTGGCGCGGTTGGCCTCTCGCTCCCTCTCTCGGCGGGCTGTGCGCTGCTTCTCCTCCAGTCTTTGTTTCTCAGCGTTGGCCTCCTCCCAGCGGCCCTGTTCCATCAGACGTTGGTCCGGACGCCTCCTGCTATCCGTGGGAGCGACGCCCTCCTCCTGCTCGTTCAATGTCAAGGCCAGGGTCGAGAAGTAGTACATGTTTTCAGCGCCTTCCCTACACAACACAGAGAGAGAAAGGACAGGAAATTAAGGAGAGATCCAGAAATTCCAGTTTAATTCATACTTGAGTACCACAACACGACGTGCCAGAGAACATGCACTAAATACTAAGTCACAGCCCCAATTACTCATGAATATTAATTATGTAATGGCAATTGCTTTGTAACTTTCCTTGGATGTATTCTAATTAATATTCAGCAATTAAAGGAATATTTTTGGGTTAATACAAGTTAAACTGACAGCATATGTGGTATAATGTTCTAATAACCACAGAAAACACTTTTTTTGATTTTATATTTGAGTATAAAATAATATTCAATTTTTGTCATTCAAAATATTTTATTTTTGATTGTTTTAAAATTGTTTGTTTTTAATTTTCAGTTTATTTTAAATATATAACTGTTTTATCTAATTATATTTAATTATATAATTAATTATAAAAAACATTTTTTTTTTTACTTGCAATAATACAATAATAAAATTGTTTGTTTTTAATTAATTTTAATTTCATTTTTAATATTTAATTGTAAAAAAAAACTATTGTAAAAAGCTGTATTTAATAATAATAATAATAATAATAATAATAATAATAATAATATGTAAAAAATTAAGTATAAAATAACAATAATAATCATCATCCTTCAAAATCTTATTTTTAATTGTTTTAAAATTGTTTTTATTTTATTTTAATTTTTAATATTTAATTGTAAACATAATAATAATAATAATAATAGAGTATAAAATAATAAGTCAAATTCCAAATCATTATTTTGAATTGTTTTAAAATCGTTCGTTTTTAATTTTAACTTTATTTTTAATCATTGTAAAAAATCTGAGAAATATAACTTCCAATAATACTACTGTACTGTAAAAAAGCTGTATTTAATAATAATGATAATAATAAACAAAAAAAAACTTTATAAATAACAATAACAACAACAACAACAGAGTATAAAATAATAATCATTTTCAATCAAATTTTTTTTATCAACCATTTAAAAATGTGTTTTTAATTTAATTTTATTGTAAAAGATTTAAGAAATATAACCTGTAATAATACTACTATACTGTAAAAAAGCTGTATTTAATAATAATAAAAATAATGAAATAATTTTAATGACGATGATTATTATTTTATACTAAAATTTTATTTTAAATTGTTTTAAAATTGTTATTGTTAATATTATTAATAATTTATTTATTTGACAGAACAACAGTAAAATTAATATTTAAGTCTGTCTTAATTTCTTTGCTTTCAAACATGAAATAACAGCTTTTATCTTGGCTCAAAAGTAAGAGGAGACCTTCTAACAGATTTAAAACAGATTCATGAATTGCTCTTATTACTAGTTTAAGGGAAGATATCAGCAGCTTGTGCATTTTTTTTGTTGTTTTTTATGTTTACGCTCACTGTGCTCACATTTTGTGGCTGTACAATTAACGATTACAGATTGGCCCAGTTCACTTTGGAGGGACAAATGCTATCGACTGATCTTAACTTATGAAATATTCCTTTAATTATGCATGTCAAGGAATATCTTACGGCAGCGGAGTCTTCCTCCACAGCTCTTTGGCTTTAAGCGTCTGATAGACGGTTTTCTGTCGTCCGTCGGCCCCGTTTTCTCCTCCTCTGCTGCTTTGCATCACACGAGAGCATTCCATCTTCTCGTCCCACGTCCCGGACAGAACATAGTGCGCTTTCCCATCCTTATCCGTCACCACCCCCGTGACCTTACAGAGAGAGGCATTGCACAAGAAGGAAGCGAAAGCAGACATAAATTACAGAACGGGCAAAAAGAACATGAAAAGCTGCAGAGGGTGACGAATGAAAGGGGAAAAAAACTGACACGTCTGCATTCTGGGAGAAAGAAGTCAGTGGAACAGCTGCTGACTCACCTTTCTGGCCACGTCTCGGGAGAAGTAGCTGTACGGGGCGAATTTGAGATGACAGCGGTCGCCCGTTCTGTGATTCACAACATCTATTTCTCCTGACTGAATCCGGAGAGAAAGACAGAGACACACAATTGAGCCTATAAATTTAATGAAATGCCACTCTATAGGTTTCACGGCTCTACAGTGTGACCACTTTGAAAAAATGTTTAGGAGCACAAGTGTGACTGACCGATCTGCATATTTGTGTTTGCGCTGAGGGGAGATTCAAAAGTTTCGATGTGTTTTTGCAACATTGAGTAATGTATCATAAACATATCTCACCAATCCATTCACAAACAAAGAGTAGAGAAAGTGTAAACAAGAGATTGACTGTGCAGTGTAGACAGCTTCGTTGATTATAATGGAACTTTGTGAGATTGTGATGAACTAAGATGAGTGACAGCTTTTAATGGTTTTTAAGGGAGTTTGTAAATGAGATATTGATTTAATACAACAGTTAAATAAACAAGAAGTTGATATTAAGTGACTTACATTGTCTTGACTATAACACTATTGCCGGATTTTGCTCTATTTTGTCATCAAAAATAGTTTGAAAAGTCACAATTGAGCCGCTGCGCATCTCCAATTAAACACAGCGGAGTTTCGTTTATGAATAAACGTGCATTTTGAATGAATCTAGTGAGTCAATGATTCAATTTCTCCATTCATGAATGAAATCAGCCATTCGAACGAATCAAATAAATGAACGTATTTAAATCAGTGACTTGCCGCCATCTACTGGCAGTTTGAGTTTCATTTTTAAAGTATCTTTTTAGTTATTTAAATCATTTCTATATTCAAAATGTTATATTTAAAACATTAATCTCAACATGAGCTTATGAATTTAACTGCATTCATGCCAACACTGAGCCTCATTAAACATATGATAATACACCTACAAGCCACTTTTGTGTTCTTCTGTGCCATCTCTGTAGTACAAATTAAATTTGTTACATACTAATACTAATTTCATTTGACTGGTAACATATTCTTATTACTTAGAAATTTTAAAAGCTTATAAATTTTTTTTTTTTTGTTTTTTTTTTTTTTTTTTAAGTTTGACATAAAAGATGACATACTTTTAATAAAGTTAGAAAAATGCAAATACAAAGGAAAAAACAGAATTCCCCTATAAATCACTTTAAGGAGTCAAATATCACCTTGTAATGGGAAAGCTGATTTTTGATTAGAAGGTGCTCCTAAAAAGAAAAGTAAGCATAGAGCCCTGGGTTTACATAATGCAAATGTATCTCATAAAACCACCAGTAAGGCTAATGATTTGGGGGAAAATTAAATGGACAAAAAATAGGTGCTTTTGCACCACATAGTTTTAGGAACTAGCCAGCATGGTGGTTCCTAGAGAATCAATTTCTCCGCTCGTTTTCCTGGTTGCATTCGCACCGGCAGCAGGAACTCTGAAGTGACCAACAGCGACATCTTGATTCGCAGCATTTACAAACGTCAACAACCGGCAAATGGAGGATGCCGTGATCAGAGCTTTTTTTATTGTGTGTTGTGGGTTTCATGATAATGGAGACAATTTCTGTGATTTAAAAAGCAAGAAAATCTGACTAAATCTATGTCAACCTGCAGCATTACATAACATCAAGGCTGAGAAAAAAAACACAACGCTGCAGACAACAGATAGCTAAATGCTATTATCCATGTGGAGTGGAGTAAATATTATTACATGGCTTTTTTAAAATGCCTGGTAGCCGTTGTTACATATCCATTTGGCCAATCAGCATACACTTATATAACTGGTAGTTCCCATAGAACTGTTTTAGACCCTCCCTCTGAAGTAGGAGCTAATTTAGTTCCCCTAAACGCAGTTCCTAGACCTTGAACTGTTCCTAGTTCCTGGCCAAGAACGTCCGTCAGTAGTTCCAGGAATTATGAAAAGGTTCCTCTAGTGCGAAAGCCCCTAATGAGTGATAAGGATGCTATATAAATAATGTAATTTAAATGATGTAAGCAAATGGGATGTACTAAAAACTGCTGAAATTAAATAAACCACATTTTTATTTGGGGTCTAACCCAACCCTAACAACATTTACAAAATAATAACTTAAAAAGAAATTAGCATTATCCACTGACAAGTTCATCAGTTGATTTTGTAACAGACACAAACGACGTAAAAGACAGACTAATGCTAATAATATAAAATATACATGTGTAAATAAGTAGACTGTGTTCTGACCTGATCTATCCAGAGTTTCCCGACAATGATATTGTGCACTGTGGTTGTGACTTTCTTCCAGGTGTAGTGATTGTTGCTCTTCTCAAAGATACAGTGAATAGAACCTGGAAAAACAAACAACGAGTGTGTAAACTCTTGCTTAAAGACATAAATGTATGTACGAATAAGACATTTAAAATCTCTTTCATATGAACAAAATTTTACATAAATGTATTTTAAAATGCATTTGACACTTTGCGGATATCAAATGTTAGTGGAACAAGTTCATAGTTAAGTGATTAAGTGTTTTTTTTTTTAATTGCACTCAACATTATGTTTCTAATGGTTTTTTGCATTACGCTTCCTGTTTTATAATATGCTTGTTTTTATTAAAAGGAACTAATGGGAAAACTCTTCCCTGTTAAATTAAAGCTGCACATACTATTTTAAAGCTTAAACATTGTGATAAGGTCAAAAATGCTATAAATAGTTACCCAGGGGCATGATGGAAAGATATTTTCCTCTGAACTTGCTGGCCAGAGCGATCTCCTGTCTCAGGGTCCAGCCTCGCTCGGAGATCGCGTGATGGGCCGCAGCCGGAGGGTGATGACTTACCTGAAGACAGACACGGAAAGAAGAACCGATTGATATCAAACACAATTCACTGCAATTCAGTTCTTCCCCTATCTCAGGCTAAACAAAGGCTCACCTGCTCACAGAGGGACCTGTAGCCGCTCTCCTGCACACGGTCCAGCTCAAATGTCTCTCCTAGCAGAGGGTTGAAAGGTTTGCCCGTGCGGTGAACTGTAGTGGAGTAAGAGGAAACGGTGAAAGCTGCCACGTAGCACATTTGCTCCAGGGAGCTCTGGCACTTGGCGGCCCGGTCCAGCAGCTCGTAGTACTCCAGATCCTCGGAGAGACGCTGCAGCATGGACAGGGGCTCGTTGAAGTTCACCTGTAAAAAGAAAGGAAGAGCTGAAAACCAATGCAATGAATCTGGGCTGTTTTGCATTCTTGTAAAGGTACGGATAGGCGTACAGGCATAGGGATTTTGGAGAGTTCTTTTCCAATACAGTTCTTCATGATGCTCCACAGATTGAGAGAGTAATTTGGTTTATCTGGGATTCGGGTCCGCCTCTTTCTCACAGGCACTACTTCCTGGGACTGAGGAGATTCGGGATTGGATGCCAGAGACTGCTCGTCTAGCTGTGAAAGACAAAAACAACACCTTTAGTACTTTTTTGACATATAGACATGACGTGTAATCAAATTTGGCTCTCATACAAGGGTGGTCAAAAGTTTGGAACAATTACAATTTTTAATGTTTCAGAAAGTCGTCTCACCAAGGCTGCATTTATGTGATCAAAAAATACAGTAAATAACAGTAAAATTGTTAAATATTTTTACAGATTAAAAGAACTGTCATCTATTTAAATATATTTTAAAATGCAATTTATTCCTGTGATGCAAAACTGAATTTTCAGCATCATTACTCCAGTCTTCATTGGTCACATGCTCCATCAGAAATCATTCTAATATGCTGATTTTACTTTATTTTGGTCAAATAAATGAGCCTTGGTGAGACTAAGAGGTTTCTTAAGGTTTCCAAGGCTGCATTTATTTGATAAAAAATACAGTAAATAACAGTAAAACTGTTAAATATTTTTACAGATTAATAGAACTGTTTTCTGTTTGAATATATTTCAAAATGTAATTTATTTCTGTGATGCAAAGCTGAATTTTCAGCATCATTACTCCAGTCCTCAGTGTCACATGATCTTTCAGAAATCATTGTAATATGCTGATTTTGCTGCATTTTGTCAAATAAATGAGCCTTGAAGAGCCTAAGAAGTTTCTTAAGCTGCATTTATTTGATAAAAAAAAAAACAAACAAAAAAAAAACAGTAAAACTGTTAAATATTTTTACAGATTAAAAGAACCATTTTCTGTTTAAATACATTTTAAAATGTATGAATATATTTAAAACATATTTTAATCCTGTGATGCAAAGCTGAATTTTCAGCATCATTAATAAATAATAAATAAATAAATGAGCCTTGGTAAGCTTAAGAGATTTCTTTCCAAAAAAATGTAAAATCATGATTATTCTGCCAGTGTACTTAAACGCTATGAACGTAAAGCCTTACCGACGTCGTTCCGTCGTCCATTCCCAGCTCGCTACTGATTCCGCTGACATTGCTGCCGGATCTCCTGAGACAAATGCAAAGAGCGTATGAGAGAGCCAGAGAGTAAGAGACAGAGAGAAGGAAGGGGAAGGGAAGGCAGAGGACACACACTTAGGTCCAGTAACACTCATATGAGAAGAGTTAAGGGACAGAGAGGGATGTGAGTATATGACAGGAGCGAGGCAGTACAAACAGACCTGTGGTATTTGGGGTCTGCTGGTACAGTGATAAACTCTTGAACGTCCTCACACGCGTCGAAGAATTCATTCTCCTCGTCCTCGTCACTGGCGTCGCCCTTTCCTGGAACTGGGCCTACAGGACAAGAAAACAGGAAATAAAATATATACAGGACATCGGTATGTTATATCCAAATGTATTGCCAGAGTTTAAAAATATAGTAATGAGTTAAAATGATCAGTGTTTACAGGGAATTGGCTGACAAATTAAAAACTAAGGAATACTTTGAATATTGTAATGGTTTAAATTTAAATTGATTCAAACATCTGATTTAATGACTCATTTGCATTACCAAAACATTTTTAAAAGAACTTTGTTATTAAAATGTTGTAAAATACACTACTAAATTGATACTTTTTAAAATACATTAATACTTTTATTAAGCAAGCATGCATTAAATTGATCAAAAACGCTAGCAAAGACACACAGTTGAAGTCGAAAGTTTACATACACCTTGCGGAATCTGCAAATATTATGTTACCAAAGTGTCCGCTGTTCTTCAGAAAAATCCTTCACGTTCCACAAATTCTTTGGTTTTTCAGCATTTCTGAGTATTTGAACCTTTTCAAACAAGGACTGTATGATTTTGAGATCCATCTTTTCAAACTAAGGACAACTGAGGGACTCATATGCAACTATTACAGAAGGTTCAAACACTCACTGATGCTCCAGAAGAAAAAACAATGCATTAAGAGCTTTTGAATAACTTTTGAACAGAACAGAGATGTGTACATTTTTTTTTTACTTTGCCTAAATCTCATATTTTTTTCATTTAGTACTGCCCTTCAGAATCTACAGAAGATACTTACATGTTTCCCCAGAAGACAAAATAAGTAACATTTACCTTCAAATTGCAAAAGTTTTCACCCCTGGCTCTTAATGCATCACGTTTCCTTCTGAAGCATCAGTGGGCGTTTGAACCTTCTGTAATAGTTGCATATGAGTCTCTCAGTTGTCCTCAGTGTGAAAAGATGGATCTAAAAATCACACAGTCTTTCTAGGAAAGGGTTTAAATACACAAAAATGCTGAAAAACCAAAGAATTTGTAGAACCTGAAGGATTTTTTTATAGAACAGCAGGCAGTTTAACTGTTTAGGACAAACAAGGGACTCCAGAACAACTATCACTAAAAAAAACAAAAAAACAACACAGCTGTGGATCATTCAGGTAACAACACAGAATTAAGAATCAAGCATACGTAAACTTTTGAACGGGGTAACTTTTTAGAAATTTAACTGCTATTTTCTCTTGACAAATTCATTTAAAATGAATTGCTTACAAAAGTCATTTATGAGTCAGACACTACTAGAAATCTGTCTCTATATATTTTTTTTGACACCTCTTCTTTTTGTGTCAGCTGTATTGTACCTTTGCTGTCTATAGCAGGGTTGCTCTGGGAAGGAGGCAGTACGGTCGCTCCTCTGAAGGCTCTCTCCAGATGGTTGTGTTGTTTGGCGAGCTGCTCCAGTGTCTCCTCCAGTCGCACTCTCTGCTCTCTCTCGGCCTGTAGGGCTTTCTGCCAGCGCTTACTGTGAGCCTGAGCCAACGCCAGGAAGTCCCGACAGGCCTGGTTTATCAGATTATTAAAGCATCGTTAAGAATACGTTTAACTGTGGTGCCAAGCTGAAAACCACAAGTGAATGATGTAGTGAGTTTTCTGTAAAGCAAATGTATTGCTTGGTCTTACGTTGATCATGGCGTTGGAGGTGATGCGGAAGAGAGTGGCTCGCTCCGTCACCTGTCGAATCTTTTCACTCGTCTCTCCTCCAAGCCGAACGCCCTCCAGCTCAGATAAGGACCTGAAAGAAAGCATAAGAAAAAGAACAACAAAATTACTATTTATAAAATTATATTCATATTATTCAAATAACATATAATAAATAGCTAAATAAAAAAAACAATAAATGCTAAATCAAAATATGAATAGCATAAATAAATAAATATAATTATTTTAATTATAGATATAAATAGTATAATAATAATAATAATTTGTAAATAATATATAAACATTGAATTAATACAAAAAAAAAAAATACATTAGTAAATTATGAGATAATAATAATTGTAAAATAAAAAACACATTCATTATATAAATTATATAATAAATAGCTAAATAGAAAAAAATCCAAAATAAAAATGACAAAGGAACAACAAAATTACCAAAACTTTAACTAAAATGAATGAAGCGAAAATATAACAATAAAAGCTAAATCAAAATATTAACAATATAAATAATATACAAAAATAATTATATTAACGTATAACTTTTTTAATTATAGATATAAATAGTATGACAACAATAAATTGTAAAAATATATAATTAAAATAATTAAAATAATACTAACATAATACAAAAATACACTGATAAATTATTGCATAATAATAATAAAGTAATAATAATAATAATAAATTCATATTATAATAAAAAGCTAAATAGAAATTAAAAACTAAAAATGACAAAAGGAACAAAATTACTTAAACTAAAATTAATGAAGTGAAAATATAACAATAAAAGCTAAATGAAAATATTAACAATATAAATAATATATAAATCTATTTTAACGACAGATATAAATAGTATAATAATAGTTATTGGTAAATAATATATACGCATTAAAATAATACTGACTTAATACAAAAACACATTGATTGAAATTTTGACATATAATAATAATAATAGTAAAATAACAATAACACAATTTATATTTTCATATTATATAAAGAATATATAATAAATACATTTCAGGCAAAGGTTATTAATGTCTTGAAAGCCATAAATTTAGTCAAGTGTGTTAGAAAAAATGTTGGACTGACCGCTGAAGAGCAGAGCCGTGTTTGGCGATGAGGTCGTTGCAGGTGCTGAGATCCTCCACCTTGCTGCCCAGCGTCCGGAGGGTGGACTGCACCTCTGAGTTGCGCGAGCCTGCGCCCTGACCTGCCGCTGGAGGAGTGGAGTCATCCCCAGAATCATCTGCAGAAAAAGAGGAACGAAAACCGTCAAACAGAAACCCCAAAGCGTGCATTTCCGTGCTATTCTCAAATGTGGTTTCCTTTCCGACTAACCTGACTCAGCCTGCATGCGGAAAGCTTTGGCTTTGGCCAGCTCCAGTGCTGTGATCCACCGCTGCCGTTCCACCTCCGAGCTGGCCTTCAGGTGATACGTCTGCGTGCCCCCATTAGAGATGACAAAATTGCATGAATCCTCCACCGCGATATTGGCCGTGGCCAGGTTTATGGTGCCCCGACATGTGTGACCCATCTCAGCCTGGGTCCTGGAATAGCAAAAGCGATGGAGATAAGATGATGTGTTTAAGATAAAATGCTTTATTTGGTCAGAGTTATATCCTATTTTAGATTCAAATAAGGTTTTCAGTTTACATGATGCCTCTTCCTCGTTAAACAGGTGGCCAGCATAAGATGCAATGTGTTTCAGAGTTCATAATGACAGTCAGTGGCTGGTTTTGTGAGGCTAGAGGAGCATTCATGAGGTTCTGTCTAAACTCAGAGTAAAAACTTGAACAAAAGCCCCCTGACAGCTGTTTTTCAGCGTCTGATGCAATATTCATGAATTAGCACTGAAAGGCAAGCATTCGAGAAATGCCGTCAGCTAGAGTTTCTTTCACTCTTGAGCATTTATGTGACAGAAGATAGCAGCAGTAACACGTTGTATCACAGTATCTGGTATCAGACTGAAAAAGAGCCTCATGTTTACTGTCTTGGCAGATACACCGAAAAATATTGACCTTAATAAACATTTCTGAGCCATGAACTAAACCAAGCAGCACCAAGATGTATAAACCAAATGACAAACAACTGTAAACGATATAAAGCTATGGACTGTAAAACTTCAATTGCAAATACAAAATGCAATATATAAAAATTTATTGACATTCAATAAACTCTATTTATATTCATAAAGAGGCAAGTTGTTGGAGAGTGTAAGAGGAAAAAATATAATTAGCAAACTTTATGAAAGCAAAAATATGATTTGTGGCTTATACAGAAGTAGATATCAATTCTTAACCTCAGTGCTCATGGCTAAAAGTTTGTATCTAGCAGTGTTTTTATTGTTAACTAAAACTGTTAAGAAACTGAAACAAAAATAAGCTGAAGTACTTAAATTACTAAGTCTAAAATAAAAACATATTAAAGCTAAAAATGTAAAAAAACAACAACAACAACAACAAAATAATAAAAATGACTAAAGCACATACAAAAAGGCTAAAACCAAAAATATTATACTATAATAGTATATACACTACCAGTCAAAAGTATTTGGACACTAAGATGATTTTTTAATTTAATGATTTTTTTTTTTATCTCTTCTGCTCACCAAGCCTGCATTTATTTATTTGATCCAAAGTACAGCAAAAACAGAACAATTTGGAAATATTTTTTACTATTTAAAATAACAGTTTTCTATTTAAATATATTTTAAAATGCAATTAATTCCTGTGATTTAAAGCTGAATTTTAAGCACCATTACTCCAGTTGAAAACTGAAAAGAGTTGTAAATAGCTGAGTAGAATTTTTTCAAGTTTTCTTTGATAAAGCTCAGAAGAAAAGCATTTATATGAAATAGAATTATTTTGTAACATTATAAATGTCTTTATCATCACTTTTAATCAAATTAAACCATTCTTGTTAAATAAAAGTACTCATTTCTATAATCTCTTTCCCCCCTACAGATACTGACTACTTTTGAATGGTATAGTGTTATAAAAAGCTCAAAGAATCAAAATCAAAGAATCCTGGAAAAAGGTACTCGACTGTTTTAAACAATATTGATGATAACAATAATAATAAAAATGTTTCTTAAGCAGCAAATCAGAATGATTAGAACAATTTCTGAAGGATCATGTGACACTGAAGACTGGAGTAATGAAACTGAAAATTTAGCTTTGATCACAGGGATAAATTACATTTTAAAATATATTAAAATAGAAAGCAGTTATTTTATATATTTTAAATATTTCACAATATTACTGTTTTTGCAGTATTTTGGATCAAATAAATGCAGGCTTGGTGAGCAGAAGAGTATACTTTAAAAACATGAAAAAACATTTTGACTGCTTTTGCAAATAACAGTAAAATACACTGTTGTATTTTATAAAAATGAGCAGTAAAAAAACAGTAGTTAATATGTAAACAGTATCAAATATATAAAATATAAATAGAGTTTCCATCTCTAACTGTAATTTGCCAACACTGATGAATCACCACTTCCAGGGTTTTCATACTCGGCAGGAAAAAATGAGGCAGGACCAGTTTGGACGGGCTACGACATGGCACAAGACCGATGCCAGGCGATTTCACAGAGGCACAACAGACCTGAGCCTGTAACCCGTGAAACTGTGAAATCTCTTACTCGCCCTCTACATTTCTTGATGAATCTTTCACACACACACACACACACACACACACAATTAGAATGACGTGAAACCATTGAGGTCTGCCTGCAGGGCCAGAGGAAGTGCTGAAATCAAGCCTTAAGTCAAGCGTGTGATCCTCCTGAACAGAGATGACCTGTTAAGACCGTCACGTGACCCAAACTCACTCAGTCAATCACAATGGGCACTTGTGTCTTTTATTTACACCGTAGTGCTACAGTAAAGCTTGACACACTGTTTGACTCATGCATTTCCATGACTTTTCTTGATTATGATTAACGGATATGGATTTTTAAAAATTACATCATAGAGATCACAAAGAACAATTTTAGTATTCAATATTCACAGGCTGATGTTGGAAGAAGTACTTAATGCCTTAAAACTGCATTACACACAATGAGTGGGTTGTTACCGAGTTATTTTGTGCAAACATTTTATATTTTATGACAAATGCAATGCACTTCCTGCTATATTTAATAACATCAAACTGTTTATGCAATGCACTTCTGGGTTTATTAGACAAGCATCTCAGTTTCAACCGAAATTCAGTACTGCAAGATGAATATTTAATAAAATATTTTCTATGTAATAATATTTATGTATGGAATTATATTTAACATTTATTAGCAGTTACTACATTAAAAAGTAATGCAAAGCCAAATGTGATCAGAATTTCATGGTTTTACTCACATGCACAAGTCCAAAAGCTGGGTTAGTAAGATTTTTACAATTTTACAAGTTTCTTTTTTTTTTTTTTTTAATTTTTTATAATTTTTTTTTTTTTTTATTTACTTCTCTGCTGCATTTATTTGATCAAAAATGCATTTAAAAACAGTAATATTCATGAAATATTATTGCATATAAAACAAATGTTTTCTATTTGAATACATTTTACATTTCTTGTAACGCAAAACTGAATTTTCAGCATCATTACTCCAGTCTTCAGTGTCACATGATCCTTCAGAAATCATTTTAACATGCTGACCTGGTGCTTAAAAACATGTCTTGTTATCAATGTTGAAAATAACTGCTTAATATTTTTGTGGAAATCATACAACATTTTTTCAGGTTTCACTGATTAATAGAAAGTTTAAAAGAACAGCATTATAAATGCTTTTACTGTCACCTTTGATCAATTTGCATCCTTGCTGAATAAAAGTATTAACTTCCTTTAAATAAGCAGTCTTTTTAATGCCGCTTTATCCATTCACAAAGTGCCAGTAAGCATTGTCAAATATTACATTACCAAATGTTTAATAATAGACCGCATATATTTCTTTAAACTTCTTTGGAAATAGGATGTTTCAACACCACACACACATCATTTTTTGCTCATTTTCAGCTTGACCTGAATATATTTTTACTGATGTAAAACAGATCTTTTTTTATTTGCTTTGGTGCACATTCAACACCGTATTTATTTAATGACGTTTACATTTCATTTCCGCATTCAAGAAACAATTACAACACAAGCAAAGCAGTCAAAAATAAAGCACATACTCTCACTAGCCAACTGCTGAGGCGTTGGACCTTGCTGTTTTATCATACATTTAAACATTAGATGACGAGGGTGGATTTTAAAGAATGTGTTATCCCCTCATCTCAAACTGTTGAGCAAACAGTAAGAATCGCACAAGCAAACAGACAGACATGCGGGTGCTCTTGCACGCCCTCACATGCAGTATTAATAATTGACAAAGCGCAATGAGATGAATGCAGCTTCACCACCAGATCAACTCCAACTCAAATCTAATTACGTAAAACGGCATCATCTTACAGACAGACAAACACCAGAAAGTGTTGAGGTTTTTTTTTGCCCATTTAGCATCCATTCTAGGGTTATTATCGATAACTAAAACTATTAAAACTGTTGAAAGGAAAGCTGAAATCTAAAATAAATATAAATATTACATCATAAACTTTTATTTTGGGTATTTCAGTAAGTTGGAGCACCAAAGTAACTAACTGTAAATTAAATAACTAAAAACAAAAAAAAAAAAAACAAGATAAAATTTTTAAAACTTATCAATAAAAAAGTAATAATAATAATGATAAAAAAATGACCAAAGCACATTACAAAATTCCTAAAAATGCAACTAAATTTAAACCAAAAATTGTAAATATTAAAATAAATTCTAATTTTGAAATATTAATAAAAACTGTAATAGTATATAAATAATACTAAAATAACACTGGTCCATTCAGTGCAGTGATTTAAGACCTCATCAAAAAAGCAAAAAAATATGGTAAAGTTTATATGCATAAGTTTAAGGGGTTTGCATGAGAAAAAGCAAAATCCATGCTTGCCATACCAAGAATATCAAGTTATTTTACTATCTGACTCTTTGCACCTTATCAGATATTGGTGAAAGGCCAAAGAACACTTGACAGCATCACAAAGGGTTCATTAGGACATCAGACGTTCCCATCAACCATTGGGAGACCAGCTGTCTGACAGAAACGATAGATGATAACTTTTTTTGTGCCGACAAGTGGTTAAACAACAAAAACATGCCACAAACTCACCTGTAGTAAGACAGCAAGCCATTGCTCAGGACAAACCATCGCCTTTGGTATCCCTTGATGTAATTAGTCCATTTGAAGAGCCAGCCTTTATAGGTGTCCCCAGGGGCCGGGGTGGGCGCTTTGGGCTCCGACATCACGACAGCCCGTGGCTTCACAGTGTCTGACGGGGGTCTGGATGAACACAAAGAGTTAAATGAGTTAGTTGACACCTATGCCTGTGTGATTCACACACCTTGATGGACAAGACTTTCTCTTGCGCAGTTGTTTACGTACACACCCAAGTTGTGTTGTTCCCCACCTAGACAGCATTTTGGGGGTTGACAGCCGCACTAGGTTTTGAAACACAGCCCAAATCTTCCACATCAAGGCTGAAACGTGTTATACTCAGTGGATATCATGTCAATGGGCTCGTTTCGCCTACGTGTCACTCTGTGAACCCACTTTGTGACATCTACAAACACGAATTAAACCAAAACTCCATAATTAGCAGCGTTTACGAGCGTAATAAATGAAATCAAACACATCTTGATCTATTTTAAACTTTGTTTAGATAAACGAGGCCTGTATGTAGGAGTCATTCACACACAGTTACGAGTCTAAACGACGTTAAAACGACAAACTTTACTCCAACCGCCATGATATGCAATATAAACACTCTTAATGTTTTATTAAAAGCCCAGTTTGCTTACACGCATGTGCATAAACGTAAAATGACTTTGACGGCTAATTCAGCTAACGGCTAATAAAACTGACGCGCTATCGCGAGACATGAACGCTGAAAGTCAAAAACGCCAAAAAATCTGTAAATAAAGCACTTACGTGATGACAAATCAACTATAAGCCTCTCAAATGCGCGTTTATCCTCCAAAGTCTCTTTAATAATATCAGCGTGCGGGGAAATGTGTGTTAAACTGAAGCTAACTAGCCTGTGCTAACCTTCAAGCTGTGTGGAATGACAGAAATCCCGTCAATTCGTGCATAACATCAGATGAAACCAATGGAAAATAACGCAAAGCGACATGTCAAAACATGGAAATATGAAATCCCCAATGCTGAAATGATTTAAAAAGTGTGTTGTGGGTGCTGACCAGCTCTTACCTGATCTCTCAATGATCCCCTCTGAAGAAGGAAGTCAGTGACATGAGATCACAGGAGTGACTTACTCCACACAACTCGCATAAAAGTCACATTATTGCATCTTTCCCCTTTCACACAAAACAGATACCGTCTTGATTCTGATCAGTGCGTGTGCGGAAATCATTAGACTTGCTCGTTAATGACATTTCAGTTCAAATGGGATTTGTTTTAGGGATTAAGTGAGGTAAATATTGTAAAATTCTTAATCAATAAAGCTGCCCCCGTTGATACAGTTAGTTAATACTGTTTTATGCATGACTTTGAGTGGTTTGTTGCTTTTATAAAACGGTGTCAGCAGTAATATGACAGAAATAGGCCTACAAATGTTCAACAATCATCTAGCCTGCATGTATTATTCATAATAACCGGAATAAACAGTTCTTCCGAGTAATTTTGTTCATTATCTAATTGCAGGCTGTTTACGGTTGCCATGCAACGTAGCATTTTTAATTTTTTTTCAACTCTACTAAACCTCTTTAACAACCAGTTATTATTATTGTTAAACACCAGCACAATAAATCCAAGCAGCATTCATTGAATGAGAAAAAAGTAAATATAATTAGTTAAATAAAACTAAAATAATTGCTTACAAATAATCTACTTAAATAAAATCAGACGTTTAAGGGGGTTAATTGACATACAGTCAAAAGTTTTTGAGCAGTAATATTTTTTTTTGTCTTTTCTTATTTGTACTAGTTATAAGAACTGCTTTTTATTTGAATATATTTTAAAATGTAATTTACTGTGCTTTCAAAGCTGAATTTTCAGCATCATTTTTCCAGTCTTTAGTGTCACTCTTCAGAAATTATTCTAATATGCTGATTTGCTGCTTAAGAAGCATTTATTATTATTATTATTATTATTAAAACAGCTGAGTAGATTTTTTTCAGGTTTCTTTGATGAATAGAAGAACAGCATTTACTGAAAGCATTTGTAACATCATAAATGTCATTAAATATAATAGTAATAAATATAATAATATAATAATAATAATGGCTTTTGAACAGCAAATTAGGATATTAGAATGATTTCTGAAGGATCATGTGACACTGAAGGCTGAAAATTGTAAAATATATTCAAATAGAAAGCAGTTATTTTAAATAGTAAAAAAAAAAATCACAATATTACTGCTTTTGCTGTATTTTGGATCAAATATTACAAGCTTGGTGAGCAGAAGAGACTTAAAAAAACATTAAAAATCTTTTGACTGGTAGTGTACACTGAAACACTAAACCTCTTTAACAACCAGTTATTATCATTGTTAAACACCAACACAATAAATCCAAGCAGCATTAATTGAATGAGAAAAAAGTAAATATAATTAGTTAAATAAAACTAAAATAATTGCTTACAAATAATCTAATTAAAATCAGACGTTTAAGGGGGTTAATTGACATACAGTCAAAAGTTTTTGAGCAGTAATATTTTTAATGTTTTTTTTAAAGTCTCTTCTTATTTGTACTAGCTATAACAACTGCTTTTTATTTGAATATTTTTTAAAATGTAATTTATTGTGCTTTCAAAGCTGAATTTTCAGCATCATTTTTCCAGTCTTCAGTGTCACTCTTCAGAAATTATTCTAATATGCTGATTTGCTGCTCAAAAACATTTATTATTATTAATATTTTATTATTAAAACAGCTGAGTAGAATTTTTTCAGGTTTCTTTGATGAATAGAAGAACAGCATTTATCTGAAAGCATTTGTAACATCATATATGTCATTAAATATAATAATAATAAATATAATAATATAATAATAAGAATGGTTTTTGAACAGCAAATTAACATATTAGAATGATTTCTGAAGGATCGTGTGACACTGAAGGCTGAAAATTTTAAAATATATTCAAATAGAAAGCAGTTATTTTAAATAGTAAAAAAAAATCACAATATTACTGCTTTTGATGTATTTTGGATCAAATATTACAAGCTTGGTGAGCAGAAGAGACTTAAAAAAACATAAAAAATCTTTTGACTGGTAGTGTACACTGAAACACTGAAAGAGAAAATAAATACATTTAAATAGTTAAATAAAACAAAAATAATTGCTTACAAATAATCAAAATAAAAGCAAAAGTTCAAGGAGGTTAACAGCATATAAATTTGAGAATTTGAGAGGCGTTTAAGTCATTTTGTCAGCTGATTTAATACAATTTTTAGATATTTTTAAATGTCACAAAACTTGGGGCAGAATGAACTAATCTATATTTGTGTAAATAAAACTTACCTATATTATTTTATTCATAAAAGCTCTTGATAACATGATATTCAAAAGCTGCTAGCCCATTATTTGGTTGTTTTTTGTCTGCACTGAATGTAAAATGCTGCAGTAAAAACTGTGAGATACTTTATTATATATAATAAAATTATATTACATTCCACAAACTCCAGCAAATCTTTTTTCTAGTGTAAGGTAATAGCGCTTTATTCGACCGATAGGTGTCAGTACGTACGCGTCTTTTTGTTAGTTGACGTCCATGAAGAAGATTGTGCGTCATGTGCTGAGGTGTTCAGCTTCCAGTGTTTTGTTTTCAACTACAATACATACTGCTCTAGATATATTACACATATTAACCAGCAGGGTAAGTGGTGAATTCATGAGACGCACTTTAGAAAAGTATGCTGTTAATTTCACGAAAAGTCAGCTCATATTATTCTGTGTTTTCAGGGAGATGCCTGTGTGCTTACTAGTAAGTGAAGATGATGCACATAAACCCATTCAGCTTCATCATCAACAATCCGTGATTCTTGGTCGAGGACCAGAAACTAAGATAAAAGACAAAAAGTGCTCAAGAGACCAAGGTAGAGATATTACTCCATATGGTCCAGTGAGAGATCCAGGCTTTAAGGAAGCTACAACTAATGTTTTTTTTTCTTTTTTTTCTTGCAGTTGAATTGAAAGCTGATTGCAACAGAGGATTTATCACTGTTAAACAGGTATGCTAGGAATATTTTAAAAAATATTATAACAGTCTGTAATCGATATAATATAAAAGAAAACAAACCTATAAAATAAAGTTTTTGAACAGTAAGATTTTTAACTTTTTTTTTAATAAAGTCTATTCTGCTCACCAAACCTGCATTTATTTGATCCAAAGTACAGCAAAAGCAGACAAATTTTGAAATATTTTTTACTATTTAAAATAGCTGTTTTCTATTTGAAAATATTTTAATATGTTATTAATTTCTGTGATTAAAGCTAAATTTTCAGCATCATAACGGCAGTCGTCAGTGTCAGTAATTATCAATATTTAAAACAGTTGAGTATGAAATAAAAAGCTTTTTTTTCTATTTCAAACTGTTCTTCTGAACTTTCTACTTATATAAAAAAAAATTCTACTCCGCTGTTTTCAACTTAATAATAATAGCAGCAAATCAGAATATTAGAATGATTTCTGAAGGATCATGTGACTGGAGTAATGACGCAAAAATTCAGATTTAAAATCACAGGAATAAATGACATTTTAAAATATATTAAAATAAAAAACTGTTATTTTAAATAGAAAAATATTTTAAAATTTTACTGTTTTTGCTGTACTTTGGATACAAAAAAATGCAGGCTTGATGAGCAGAAGAGACTTCTTTTAAAAAACATTAAAAATCTTACTGTTCAAAAACTTTAGACTGTAAGTGTAATAATACATATTTGAACCACTTGTTTATTTTTTACCAGCTGGGTGTGAATCCTACAAATGTGGACAATGTGGTTGTGGGCAAAGGCAATCAGGTAAAATGGCATCTTTTTGGCAACAGCTTTTTGACAGTATTTCATATACTTTATCTTAGTATTTATCATTGCTTTGAATAAAGAAAATGAATCATTTATGTATTATTTGGCATCTGACAAACTTAATATCCACAGATGTCCTGTTCTCTTGTAATTGAGGCTGTATTGCACAGGTTACTGGTCTTAACTTCCTACAAACCACATGTCGCCCACCTCTACAATCAGGTGACCATAAAGCCGGGCCAGAAACTTTACATGGTCAATCAGATGTATCCTTACACAGTGAAGTTCGTTGAGGACACGTCCACACCCAGATCTGCCACAGAGTTGAGCAAACCTTTAAAAAGAGCCCATCAGATGAGCTCTGAGGGGAACGGAGAGAAGATCAAGAGCCCTGCAAACAAAACATCAACATCACATACAGACCATCACAGAATGTCAGACGATTCACCTCCGCCAAAAAAGACACCGCCATCTGGATCTGATAAATCAGTACGTTTTATTTGGCTTTACAGATATAATAAAATTCAAATACGTGACCACAAAACCAGTCATAAGGGTCAATTTCTTAAAATTGAGATTTATACATAATCTGATCTGAGTAAAAAAAGCTTTCTATTGATGTATGGTTTGTTATTATGACAATATCTGGCTGAGATACAACTATATGAATACCCGGAATCTGATGGTGCAAAAAAATCGCCTTTAAAGTTGTCCAAATGAAATTCTTAGCAATGCATATTACTAATTACTAACTAATTTTGATATATTTACAGTAGAAAATTTACAAAGTATCTTCATGGAACATGATCTTTACTTAATATCCTAATGATTTATGGCCAAAAATGAGAAAAATCGATAATTTTGACCCATGCAATGTATTTTTGGCTATTGCTGCAAATATTCCCGTGCTACTTAAGACTGGCTTTGTGGTCCAGGGTCACATATGTGATAGTTTATTACATTGTAATACTATTTTTGCCTGTTTTTGAACGGGTTAAAGAAATGTCGAAGGTCTTTATTAAAGATTTTTTTAATTCTTTTACTACATTTTGAGTTTTAACTTTAGACTTAAACACTGAAAACATTCTTGTTTTCCAGGAATCTGCTGGCCATTGGAGCCAAGGGCTTAAAGTGTCAATGCAGGACCCTAAAATGCAGGTATAAGTTGTTCACTTCTATTCAGTCCTATGAATCAAAAACTGACAATAAAGACTTTTACATGGTTACAAAAGATTCCTGTTCCAAATGCTGCTGTTTTGAACTTTCTATTCATCAAAAGAGTCCTGAAAAACATCACTGATTCCTCAAAAATAGCACAGCTGTTTGCAACATTGATAAATGTTTCTTAATAATCAAATCAGCATATTAGAATAATTTTTGAAGGATCATATGACACTGAAGACTGGAGTAATGATGCTGAAAATTCAGCTTTGCATCACGGAAATAAATTGCATTAAAAATATATTAATTTTTGTCTTCAGGTGTACAAAGATGATAGGGTTGTGGTCATCAAGGACAAGTACCCAAAGGCGCGGTACCACTGGCTGGTGCTGCCGTGGGACTCGATCTCCAGTCTGAAGGCTCTTCGCTCGGAGCACATCGAGCTGCTCAAACACATGCAGCGTGTGGGAGATCAGATGGTGCAGCAGTGTCCTGATGCTCACAAACTGAGCTTTCGTCTGGGATATCACGCCATCCCCAGCATGAGGTACAGACGTCTGCATCCTGATTGGCTGCTGAAGTGTTATGTTATGAATTAAATGTTTAGGCTGTTTATTTCTTCTCAGTCACGTCCACCTGCACGTAATCAGCCAAGACTTTGACTCGCCATGTTTGAAGAACAAGAAACACTGGAATTCCTTCACTACTGACTACTTTGTGGAGTCTCAAGGTACATTACACACGAAAATACACTGTTATTTTAAATCAAAAATAAATGTCTTTGTAATCCTTTAATCAGAATTGAATAACTTGCTCCATCACATTGATGTAAATCATTAAAGGAATAGTTGAAAAATGAATTTTGTTGAAAATGTACACACACTCAGGCTATCAAAGATGTAGATGAGTGTTTCTTAAAGGAGTAGTTCACTTCCAGAACAAAAATGTACAGATAGTGTACTAAGAAGGTTGTTATCTAGTGAAATGGTTATTTTCTAAAAAGAAAAAAAAAAAAAAATTACAATTTATATACTTTTTAACCTCAAATGCTCATCTTGTCTAGCTCTGTGTGAACTGTTTTTTATCGATCATGACAGTTAGGGTACGTCTAAAAACTCCCGTCTCATTTTCTCCTCCAACTTCGAAATCGTCCTATATCGCTGTTTTACCTTTTTTGTTAAGGGTGTTTGATCTTCTTTGCATGTTCACTTTGTAAACACTGGTTTGGTACTTCTGCAGCGATGTAGGACAGTTTTGAAGTTGGAGGAGATTGGGAGTTTATAGACGTACCCTAACTGTCATGACCAGAAAAAAAGAGTTCACACATCGCTAGACGAGGCGAGTGTATGAGGTTAAAAAGTATATAAATTGTAACAAAAAAAACAAAAAACCAAAAAACAACTTTACTAGATAAGATCCTTCTTCCTCAACTGGGATCATTTAGAGCCCTTTGAAACTACATTTAAATTGCACTTTGGAAGTTCAGATTTGGGGGCACCATAGAAGTCTATTACATGGAGAGAATTTCCTCAAAAAACATAATTTCTTTACGACTGAAGAAAGAAAGATATGAACATCTTCGAAGACAAGGGGGTGAGTACATTATCTGTAAATGTTTGTTCTGGAAGTGAACTAATCCTTTAATCAGATTCAGTGAAATGTAGCATTACGTCATTTGTTAACCAATGGATCCTCTATAGTGAATGGGTGCCGTCAGAATGAAAGTTCAAACAGCTGATAATAAAATAATCCAGAAGTAATTCACACCACTCCAGTCCACCAGTTAACATCTTGTGAAGTGAAAAGCTGCATGTTTGAAAGAAACATATCCATAATTTGTGTGTTTTTAACTTTAAACCATTGCTTTTTGGCTAAAATTTGACGCTCTATCCATAATATTGCTTTCTCCAGTGAAAAAGTTGTCTGGTCTGAAGAGAGAAATATGCGCAGGTCAAGCACTGTTTATTAGTAAAAACAGTTTTAAGTGGTTGGATTTTCTATGATTGTGGGGTTGTAATTTAGCCAGAAGTTAAAATACCTTAATGATGGATTTGTTTCTTACAAACACGCAGCTTTTCACTTTACAAGATGTTAACTGATGGACTGAAGTTGTGGATTACTTGTGGATTATTGTGATGTTTTTATCAGCTGTTTGGACTCTCGTTTTGACGGCACCCATTCACTGCAGAGCATCTATTGGTGAGCAAGTGATGTAATGCTACATTTCTTTAAATCTGTTCTGATGAAGATACAAACTCATCTACATCTTTAATGGTCTGTGAGTGCATATATATATTCTGCAAATTTTCCTTTTTGGGTGATCTATCCTTTTAATAAATTATATAAAAAAAAGAAGCTCTACAAGCTGTTTAATAAAGCAGAGCATTCATGCTTATCTTTTCCACAGATGTCATTGCGATGCTGGAGCATGATGGGAAAGTGACGGTGAAAGAAGGCACTAGTGAATTACTGAAGCTGCCTCTGCGCTGTCACTTGTGTCGTAAAGAGCAGCCGACGATACCCAAACTAAAAGAGCATCTCAAAACTCATCTGCCTTCTTAGATATGCTACAGATCCTGTATGGGACAGTCATATATATTTTGTCTGTTAAAAGTCAATTTTGTAAACAGCCCATTGAATCCTTTAGTAAATTGGATTTGTTCTGGATATCTCGATATATTGTTTTCATTAATTCATTCAGTCCTCATTCACTTCCATTACGAACATCGCTAAAGTAATGAATCAATAACAGTTTGCACATCTCTTTGGTTTTATTGAACGTGAGTGTTTAAAGATGGTAGTTAAAAGTAAATTGTTTTCCTTTCACACACACACACACACACACACACACAACATTCACACAAATGCACTTGATTGAAGCTAAAATGTAATTTCAGCACTAAATGAAATTGCACAAATAACACTTTTCAGACAGTTTGTTGATTGCTGGAATAAACAGGCCATCACAGTCTCGTTCTCCTCAAACGAACAGATTGCAATTCCATTTAGCATGGTTTGTGATGTTGTATAAATTACACACTTCAGCGTATTGGCACGAGGGAAATGACAATCACTATGCTGTTCATTTAGATGTTGAGAGCAAAATGTATACTGCTGCACAAAATATATGCAGGAACTACTCTAGAATAATAAAATAAGACACTCAAAGAATAACCTGAATCTGAAACATTGATAAAGGGCTCCAATAATATTGCTTACATAAAAAAAATTAAAAAAAACAACGACAGTTTAAGTCTCTGCAGACAGGAGTGTATTTCACATCTGTTATGAAAGAAAATATTTCAAAAACATAAAAAAAAATACAAAAGCATGTTTAAAAAAAAAAGTTTGACAACTAAAACAGGATTTTATGACAATGCTTTTTAAACCAAAATATATAAAATACTAAGGCAACTATTGCTAGTCTGTAACTACTCTATAAAATTTACTATACTAATAAAACAAAAATCCAGAGTTGGAAAAAAAAAAAGATATTTATTGCTCCTACGTTTTTATTTTAAATAACTTGTACATATTCAATCTCTCAACTCTTTTTGTTTGTAGAAAATCCTACAAGCGTTTAGATAAAAATTTAGGAGCAAATATATTAGCACTGCAGATACCTACGTCCAGCTTGTTGTGTTTTTTTTTTTTTTTGTCTTGTGCATGTACTCAGCTCACTGTCCTAGAGCGTTTCTATTGTCAGATGCCCTGTAGTCATGATGACAGATGTGTCACATTAGAATCCCTGAAGAGAAGTTTTTGTGCATCTCGAAAGCACTTTTTTGGAGTGTAAGGTGATGTAAAATGACGTCGGTCTTCATCAAGCGAGCGTACCTCCAGTCTGAAATATAATACATGATACGAGTAAATAAATAAACCAACGTATATTTAACCTTGTGTTAGTTTTGCTAGAATTTCCAAGTTGGAACTTTTTGGAACTTTCAAAAATGAAAATTCTGTTATCATTCATACATCATGTATGAGTTTCTTTCTTCTGAAGAAGATACTTTAAAGAATGTTGGTGACTAAACAATTGACGGTAGCCATTGACTTCCATAGTGTGGGGGGAAAAAATACTATGCAAGTCAATGGCTACCGGCAACTGTTTGGTTATTCACATTTGTCAAAATATCTTCTTTTGTGCTTAACAGAAGAAAGACAACATGAGGGTGAGTAAATGTTGACAATTTTCATTTTTAGGTGAACTATTCCTTTAAGGTTGGCTTTTTAATAAGAAACCTGATCAGCTGAAAATAAAACAATAATTGTCCTTTTAAACTCACCATAGATTTCATTTCCCCACTCTCTCCTTCTGATTTGTTGTACCGCTCTGTCGCTCTCCGGGTGTTTTCTACAAACTCCTACATGGATGGTCGTATGGAGACATCAAAAACATTTTTAATTTGCCGTACAACAACACAAGGCTCTCATAAATGACTTTTTCGTTGACCCTGAGGTCAAAGAAAATGAATGGGAAACTTTCTCACCATAAGGGCCTTGTCCATGTAGTACTCTTTGCCCGGGCTGCCATCGTTGTACTTGGTGTCGATGGCAAAGCAGAGGAAGAGAACGTCTACTACGATCTCAAAGATGGAGAGGAAGCAGTGCGCCACCAGGAAGGCGAAGACGCACACGATGATGAGCGGCAGCACCCAGACGGTGTATTCACGCTGATAGTTCAGCGAAAGCACACCCGCAAACGCCGTACATGACACGATCAACACCTGCAGCGACAACAAACAGCTTTTAGGCAGTCTGGAATCACAATTTTAGTTCATTTTAATATCATTATTATATCATTATACTACTTTTAATATTGTGAATTAGATTTTAATTTTCTTTCATTTGAGTAGTGTTTTGTGTGTCATTTTATTTTTACTTTTTTAAAATGTCTATATAGCTTTAATTTCAGTTAATACTTATTTTATTTCAAATATATATATGAACATATATTTTTTGGTTTTAGTTAACAATAGTAACCATGCTTAGGGTTCTTTTGCACATAAATTGTCCAATGTTTGTGTTAAATTAAAAATTAAAAATATAAAAAATAATTTTTGTTAACTGAAATTAAGTGTAATGTAAGAATTAGATTCCATTAATATATATATATATATATATATATATATATATATATATATATATATATATATATATATAGTTAATTAACAATAATAACCATGCTTAGGGTTCTTTAGCACATAAACTGTCCCATGTATGTATATTTATATTTATATATATATATATATATTTATGTGTATGTATCTATATATATATATAGATATATAGATACATACACATAAATATATATATATATAAATATAAATATACATACATGGGACAGTTTATGTGCTAAAGAACCCTAAGCATGGTTATTATTGTTAATTAACTATATATATATATATATATATATATATATATATATATATATATATATAAATTAGTTTTTTTTTTAAATAACAATAACCATGCTTAGGGTTCTTTAGCACATAAATTGTCCCATGTTTGTGCTACAGATATGAATGATACCTCAGATTAAAACAATGAAAAATAATGTGGTAAAATGAAATTAAAATTTCCAAAACAAAAAGAAAAAAATATATTAAAGCTATACATAAGTATATATAAAAAAAAAAAAAAAATATATATATATATATATATATATATATATATATATATATATACTAATAAATATGAAAAAGAACATAATATTACTAAAACAAACTAAAATTAGAATGAAAATTAAAAAATAAAATATTAAATAAAAATGTTAATAAATACTATAAATAAGTATATAAATATTCAAGTAAAGTAACAAATAAGTAACAATGAATATGCAGTACAAAGGGAAGTTGCGAATCTGTGAATAAATACCTTTCCTAAAAACAGGACAAAGTCCCCGACACTGTTGATAGCTGCCACACGGAGAGCGTTTTCGGCGAGGATGAAGAAAGCGTCTCGTGCAGACGTGCAAAAGTTGGTGCTGTTGATGGCCGTTGCTATATATGCATTCTGAAGAAAAGACAAAATGATTAATGCATCAAATTGAAATAAACAAATTCATCTTTCTGCTACATATATTTGACTCACCATGTTTAGGTAAGCAAGGCACTTTTCTAGACACCACAGACAGCAGATGCACGCCTTCAGCATACAGCGCGCACAGGCGTTCTCCTACAGCAACAACATAGGGTTTTACTGATCAACGATGCATTCAATTAATCAAAAGTAAACGTAAAGACATTAATGTTACAAAAGAGTTCTGACAGTGACTGACTTTTCCTTTGAGCTGACTGTGGATGTAGGTGAGGATGAGTCGGGGAATCTCCACTAGAGTGATGATGAAGGCTCCTTTCACCACAGTGCCCAGATGATAGCGCATCAGACGCAGCATAGACGACACGATGGGCGTGAAGGGCATCTGAGACTTATCTCTACAGTGAGACAAAGAAACAGTGGAAATCACAAATGTTGTTCTTCGTAGACAGATGGATGGAAGCAACTTTTTTCTGTGCGAATGACCTTTGACCTCTGACCTGGTGAAGTAGTATGTGACGACAGCTCCGGCTACGGTCATCTGCTGACAGGCGAGGATGAACTCACTGATCCAGATGAGGCCGACGGCGTGGTACCACACCATGTACTGCAGCGACCCGTCCATACGAAACTCCACCAGACCCGTCTGGTTATTCAGCACTGGACTTCCTGTGGGGAGAAAATTATATCTGAAACGCTGTGCCTAGTGAAACACTGAAATATAATACTAAAACCATCTGATTAAGGCTGGGAAATATATTGAGTGTTCATGATAAATTTATGATAATATTCCTTCTGACACAAAAAAAAAAGCAATTTGTTTTACACAATAGTAAATAACAAATCTATACATAATAAATATATTTTATATCTACGTTTTTTTAAAAGAAAACATACTATATTAATTATACATACATAAACATTGTATAATACATGTATGTATGTATGTAATAAAATATAATAAACATATTTTATAATAAATCTTTACTTTTTTGTAAATAAAATATACATATGATAATAAATATATAACTTTTATATATTAAATTATATATTATAATTTAATATATAAAATTGTCTTATAAAATTGTCTTATATATATTATATATATAAATATATATTGTCTTATTGTTACTGTATTCTCTCCACAAATATATATATTCAAATAAATGAATGTTTGTGTGTATATGTATATATTAATTTTTTTTGTAATATATAAAATATAATAATACAAAATTGTATTAAATATTACAAATATTATAATATAAATACTATAAAAAAAACATTAAAAATATTAAATAAAGAAAACGCACACATATACATATTCATATATATTCATATATATATATATATATATATATATATATATATATATATATATATATATATATATATATATATATATATATATATATAAACATGAAATTATTAAATAAAATGTATATTAAATAAAACGCAAATAATATATAGCATTTATATATAATTTCATACATTTTTAATTAATAATATTAATATATTAAAATGAATAATAAACTTTTGTGTGTGTGTGTATATATATATATATATATATATATATACACACACACACATATATACATAAATACGTAATTAAATAAAATTATTACATAAAAATTACATTAAATAAAATGTAAATTTAATTTAATTTATTTGTAATTAATAATATTAATATATTAAAATAATACATGTATTATGTCTACATTTACTATAACATCAGCACATTAAAATTATTATATATTTCATATATGTAGCAATATTTATGTATATGTGTGTGTATAATATATAGATAGATAGATATAGATATATAATATAAAATTTTACTTTATTGGAGCAAATACATAAGAACTGAGCCCTGAGACTGAGAACCTGAAATGCCGCCCACCCCAGACCTTTATTTGTTTGCTCTGACAGACCTGCGGTTCCGAGCAAGAGGAGCACAGTGATCCAGTAAACCCAGAAGAGCATGAGCGTGAGGAAGGTCCAGAAGGGCTGCAGGGCCAGCAGAGGCAGATAGGTGAACACTTTACCGGCCACGTGAAAGAGAGCGATGGTGAGCGCCACACGCTTCCTCATGAAGAACATCAGCAGCAACAGAATCACCTGAGGCGGACCGTTATTCAATATTACATATTTGCATATTAAAAATTCTTGCCATTTGGCAGTTTTTATAATAGTATGTGACTCTAAACGTACAGTGAAGACAGTGGCAGCGATGGCGTAGATGAGCAGGGCTTTCTGGTTGTCTTTGGCCACCTCCAGTTCCACAGCCGGTAGAGTGGCGTTCACAGATTTTGACTGATCCACATAGAGCCACCACAAGATCCCCGTCCCACCTGCCACAAACAAAACGCTTTATGACTTTCAGCTAGTGAGTGCTTGTCCTTTCAGTTATTTCTATGTAATACTAAAGTCTCACCAATCGACCCGACCACCACAACAGCTGTAAGAATCCAGACCAGAAGCACAGAGATGTAGCGGATCACAACCATCAGGATCAGAGACAGAACTGCAGCACAAAGAAAAGACAAAACGGTGCTTTAAACCTCGCTCTACTGACCACTGGCATTCACGTTATTACAGTTAACTAAAATGAAAATAAAACCATTAAAAGAAAAACAGTATTTTAACTGAAATAAAACTCAAACTTATTAATAAAAACTATAAAAATTATATTAATAAATTATTAATAAAAACTATATTAAATAAAAAGACATTTAATAAAAATCAAAACAAATACAATTATGAAAACACAACAAAAAAGAAAGTTGTTTAATGTGAAGAAAGTTTCAAATAAAGTCTAAAGTTTGATAACTCGAAATTAAATAAATAAATTAAAGCTACATAGTAGTGTTTAATAATAAAAACTAATAAAATTGACGAAAACAAATAAAAAACTAATGACTAAAATTAACTAAAATTAAAATGAAAAATAAAAATCAAACTTTAGCTAGTAATTAATAAAAACTTTACAGACATTTAATAAAAACAAAAACTAATAAAATTATGAAAACAACAAAAAGAAAGTTGTTTAATGTGAAAAATATAAAGTTTGATAACTAAAAATGAAACAAATGTATAAAAAAAACCCTACATAGTAATGCATAACAAAAACTTATAAAATAGAGAAAAATGTAAAACAAAATGCTGAAAAAAAAAAAAAAAAAAAAAAAAAAAATGTGAACAAAAGTAAAATGAACAGGAAGTAAAATAAAACTTATTTAAGCTAGTTTCCAAAGAAACATTTCTCATTTTAATTTAGGTTAAATTAATGTATTAAAATAACTAATAATTACATTAAAAATAATAAAAACTATATAGTCATGTTTAATAAAAAGCAAAAAATAATAAAAATGAGAAAAACACAACAGAAAAAAACTCCACTACAATTAACTCAAATTAAAATAAAATAAAGTTACATTTAAACTTATTTCAGCCAGTTGCCAAAGAAACATTTCATATTTTAATTTAGGTTAAATTAATGTATTAAAATAACTAAAAATTACATTAACAATTAATAAAAACTATATAGTCATGTTTAATAAACAGTAAAAACTAATAAAAATGAGAAAAACACAACATTAAAGAAAATACTAAAATTAACTCAAATTAAGTTAAATTAACTCAAATTTAACTAGTGGCCCAGGAAACATTGGTGAAATTTTAATTTAGTTTAACTTGATGTACTAAAACAAATAAAACTTAAATATATTTTTTTATAAAATACATATTTAATAAAAATTAAAATTTATAAATAAAACACAAAAAAATTACTAATACATTAAAATTAACTTTAAAAAGTATATAAATAAAAAATAAATAGCACTGAAATAGCACTGATGCAAATCAGGTTTTATGTTTAATCAGTGCTATTTTAGTATCACTGAGATACTTTTAAAGTTTGTATGAGTTTTTATTTATATATTTTCCATTTTCATTTTAATGTAATTTTTTTGTTTTGTTTTATTTATTAGTTTCTGTTTCCTTATGAAGCTAAGACTTAAGGATGTTAATGAAAGTTAAAAGTATTGTCATTTGTATTAATGTCGGTTTCATGAGAAAAGTCCCATGTAATGAGCTGACCGAGAGCGAGCAGACACAGGCCCATGATGATCTCTTTGGAAGTCATCACTCCAGCGATGACCCGGTGCACCACACTGTTGTCACTGACGAAAGTGATGAAGGCCTCGGCAAACTTGGCATAACAGGAAATGTCCACAGGCATACAGCGGTGAAACACTGGTATAGATGCACTGCATGAAGAAATGACAAAATACTTTTGAACAAATAAATGCAGCCTTGGTGCAAATAAGAGACTTTCAATAAAACACTTAAAAAACTCTTTAAAGAGACTAAGTTTCTACCTTGGATGGACAGGAAGTTTAGGACATTTTGTCTCTCTGTTAGGATTAGATGAATACGTGTCCGGTTGTACATCATAAGAGCATAACTGAGATCCTAAGACAACAATACAGAAAAACAAAACAACATTAGGCATAAATCACATTTCATGACACATCAGTATAAGACAGCACTGAGCTCACCGTTCACCGTTGAGAACGTTGTGAGATCCTCATAAGTCTTCAACTCTGCATCTGGACACTTCGAGACGCACAAAGCCACAGATTTAATCTTCCTTCCTAATATGTCGATGTTACAGGGGTCCAGGAAAAACACATACCTGTGACAAAACCATGGAACAAACAGTCATTCACCATCTGTACACTCACTGAATTAATGTAAAGATTTACAGAGGAAGCGGCTTTGTTTCACAGACTTTCTGGAGGTGTGGTTGAGGCCGCTGAGCTCTATTCCTGGGATCTTGGCATTCTTCTGACCGCAGATGTTCCCGTAGCTGTCGTACCCTGATATGAGTCTGGAGGCGGCCCCTGTCGCTATGGCGAAGCCACAGATGCAGAGCTGCCATAGAAACACATGATGATTAGGACACGGGACAGAAGCAAAAGCAGAAATTAAACGTGTTATAAATGGACATTATTCGCCCTGTGCATTATTTTAGAGGTTTATCGGCACCGACAGTTGATTGGCAGAACTATCGGTTATCGGCAAAAATCCATGCCGATATTTTTTTTTCGGGTTGGGTCTGTTGCTGGAGCGGCTGAGAAGGTCGTCATTATTCAGCAAAGTCCCTATAGTCTTTGTTAAACAGCAAGAGAGCTGCCTCTAGTGGCGGAAATCACTGACAGCACGTGCCGTTTGTTTAGACACGTGACACTGTGCCCTGCACAGAGCGGGACACTTCTAAAGCGGATTTAAAACATCGACAACGAAACGTTGTGTACAGTATACTGTAGTGCATATTTTCATATCATTACTAAGCGATGAATTTGTTGACTAGATGCTGCATTAGTGGAGAAAGGACAGCAGTATACTTTCGCCCGTTTAGTAATCAAATAAAGTCTTGTAGACCGCCGCTTGAATTGCACGCGACGCGTCCAGTGCGTGTGATTACTGCAAATTTTCCCGTTGTGTGACGAACATATTTTTATATTTTGATTAGATAACCACAAATGTTCTAAAATAGAAGCAGTTAAATTGTGAAAGTACACAATATCCATATGTATGCAATTTTAATACTGTGGCCTTTGTGTAGATATTTAAAGATGGCCATCTTTAGCTTGATTGTTTATGCAATGGTAGCACTTTACAATACGAGTTCATTTGTAACTTTAAGACTGATAAAAGCTGTAGAATAGAAATATTGTTGCTTGTTAGAGTGTGTTCATTTCAGCATTTAATGATATATTTAAAAGAGTTTTGTTGCTTTTGTTAACATTAATGAACAGTGAACTAACTGTAATGATCAATATATAATTAATATTAATATTTTGATTCATTTACAAATTATGGTTCAGTAGGCTACTTTTTTTTTTTTAAATAGTAGAGCACTAGTTATTTTCCGTTCAGTATCCATTTTAAAAAAATATCGGTCGATTGATCGGTATCAGCCAGTGTGGTCCAACCAGTTATCGGTATCGGTAAAATCCAATATCGGTCGACCTCTACATTATTTACCTATAGGATGGAATTTTTATCATATAAAAAAATCATTAAATATCATATATATTTGACTTTTTTTAAATCATAAAAAAATCATAAACAATATTAAAAAAACCTATAAAAACAGACAGCATGCTGTTCATTTAATTCAAGTACAATTAATTAAATAAATTTAATTTAAACAGTTGTTGACTATTATCTATAAAATCAAAATAACATCAAACGATAAAATAATAGTGTTTAAAATAATAGAATTAATACATTTTGTTCAGATTTGTCAGGTTTATTTCTTTATATTCATTTCACATGTCTTTTTTCCTACCATGCCGACATTGAAGAGGATGAACAAGAGCAGCCATGGTATATCTGTGCACTTCCTCTGCTCTAAGGGTTTCCACTCGCGGGTTTTCTGTAGAGAGGAAGTTGGCATAGTTTACATGACACATACAAATTGTTTTACAGGAGAAGTCCACTTCCAAAACAAAGATTTACATATAATGTACTCACCCCCTTGTCATCCAAGATGTTCATGTCTTTCTTTCTTCAGTCGTAAAGAAATTGTGTTTTTTGAGGAAAACATTTCAGCATTTTTCTCCATATAATGGACTGATATGGTGCCCCGAGTTTGAACTTCCAAAATGCAGTTTAAATGCGGCTTCAAATGCAGTTGTAAACGATCCCAGCCGAGGAACCCGTCCGTCTTGTTTTACTCTGCCTAAACTGTTTTTGTTCCGGTTCATGACAGTCAGGGTATGTCGAAAAACTCCCATCTCATGTTCTCCCTCAACTTCAAAATCATCTTATATCGCTGTTTTACCTTTTTTGTTAAGGGTGTTTGATCTTCTTTGCATGTTCACTTTGCAAAGACTGGGTCGGTACTTCTGCAGCGATGTAGGATGATTTTGAAATGATTTTTGAAGTTGAGGGAGAAAATACGATCAGAGTTTTTCGACATACCCTAACTGTCTTGAGTCAGAATACACAGAGTTCAGGGAGAGTAAGACAAGACGAGCGTTTGAGATTAAAAAGTATTTAAATTGTATTTTTTTTTTATGAAAATCATTTTGATCGTTTCGCTAGATAAGACCCTTCTTTCTCAGCTGGGATCATTTACAACCGCATTTAAACTGGGTTTTGGAAGTTCAAAATCGGGGCACCAAATCAGTCCTTTTTGTGGAGAAAAATCTTGAAATGTTTTCCTCAAAAAACACAGTTTCTTTACGACTGAAGAAAGAAAAACATGAACATCTTGGATGACAAGGGGGTGAGTACATTACCTGTAAATTGTTGTTCTGTAAGTGGACTTCTCCTTTAACATATATATATATACATATATATACATATATATATATATATATATATATATAAACAATAGCTTAATAAATAAATACATGCATAAATAAATAATATTTTTGTGGATTAAGTAATATTTTTTTAATTACTGTATAGTTATTACACAAGCAGATGACTCCTTTAAATTAATTTATCACACCACTTGAATAGTTAAGTAAACAAATAGCAGAAATTAAAGTATGTAATTAAAATAATGGAAACCTAAGAGACATTGTGACCAGCATACTATTATATTATCATTTAGCATTTTCATTTAAAATTTCTGTTTCAATTTTAAATTTTAATAATTTTGTTATGTGCTTTTTTGTTTTGTTTTTATTTTATTTTTACAATATTTTTATTCTAACCTGTTTAGTATTCAAAGTTACTTTATTTCAGTTAGTTCAGTTAGTAGATAATATTTTAAAGTATCGTTTAAATTTATATACACTACAAGTCAAAAGTTTTTGAACAGTAAGATTTGTAATGTTTTTGAAAGAATTCTTTTCTGCTCACAAAGCCTGCATTTATTTGATCCAAAATACAGAAAAAAACAGTTAAAATTAAATTAAATTTTAAATAATAGTTTTTTATTTGAATCTATTGTAAAATGTAATTGATTCCTGTGATCAAATCTAAATTTTCAGCATCATTACTCCAGTCTTTACTGTCACATGATCCTTTAGAAATCATTCTAATGTGCTGATTTGCTGTTCAAGAAACATTTATTATTATCATTATTATTATCATCAACATTTAGCAGTTGAGTACATTTTTTTTCAGGATTCTCTGATGAATAGAAAAGATCTAAAGATCAGCATTTATCTGAAATAAAAAGCTTTAGGAGCTTGGAGTTTAGGAGCTTATTTATTGTTCGTTTGTGAAGTTTTCCATCTAATATTTATATTTTTCAGCTCCATTTCAATTCACGAATACGATGTTAATAGTTTTAGTTAACAGTAACAATCAGTCGCAGTTTCCAAAACTATAAGCTTCTCTTTTTATGCAAAAATCTTATTCTTTGGAAAAGTTCAACTGCAAAAAACACGAATAAAACACAATGAAAGCACCGCAGTAAATGAATGGGGCTGTCTGAACACACCTGACTTGCTCAACCCGGAAATGAGCTTTACACTGTTGACAAACAAAGCCCTGCATTGCTTTATCGTTATTCTGATGTGATGAAGGTGATTGGCTTAATACCTCCCTGCTTGAAGTACACAGACCTTCCGTTTTATTAATTTACAAAACCCTTGCTTGCTTATGCGTGACTGTACTATGAGTGTTTGCTCTTATGCTTACGTTCATAACTTCATGCAAAGCATGCAGCCGATCAAGTTAAAAAGTTTCCAGATGTGAATCAGCATGCATTTACACGATGTTGTGTTTAATGATGCCTTACCTGTGTGCTACCGCAGCATCCCATAATTCCTGAGTTGGCGAGAATCACAAACACACAAGAAACAGTGCAAAATCAGGGAGTTGGCAGCCTGCGATCAGCGTGTCCTGCAGCAATTTCGGAAGAATGGAGTGTAAAAGTTGCACATTGGTAATAAATACGTACAAACGCCCTTAGAAACAAAGACACGTCCGCTATAGCAATCACGCAAGAATATAAAACACACGAGCCGCCGCTATTAGTAAAAGGATTAGGGTCTGTTTTTTCAGGATCTGACGTGCTGTAATTCTCCCTGGCGAATTCCGTGACAAGGTGAAGGCGGAGCTGTCCTGTCCTCCTCCTCCTCCTCCTCCTCCTTGTCTTCTGTCACACTGGAAAACATTGAACTGAGATCAAATATTTCACACTCCGGTTCGCATAGTGTGACATTTTTGCAAACTACTGGAGTCTGACTGTTCATACTCGAAGACAAATTAATATTATGACAAGTTTCAAGTTTCACGTTTTTGTCATTGAACGAATCTTGAACAGATTCTTTTGTAATGAGTCGGTTAAAATGATTCATGGAATTTGCGAATCACTCGACGGTCTGCAAGGAATTGATCTTAACACATTAATCTTATTTTTTTCAGTATTCAGTTGTTTAGGTGAAAAACTGCAATACTGGACACAATGTTGTTAACGTGATTGGGGATCACATTAACAACATTTATAATATATTATATAAATAATACTGGAAACGGTATTTCTAATTATGCTGCTGACAAAAATACTACAGTGACCGAAATCAAAAACAGTGATAACTGTTAAACTGATAAAACGCTGTGGATACTGCGAAAACGTACCTGGAAAGAATCGGTGAATCAGGTCGTTGAAGGTTCGTTTAAAACCAACCGTTCGAACGAACCGATTCGCTACAATGATTCGAAATATTAAGCTCGTTTACTGTGACTTTAGCACCATCTAGCGAGAATAAATAGTAGTGCACGCGACCATTTTATGGCTTCATTGTGGAGTTACAGTTGATATGCTTTGGACGCAGGGAAAATCGTTAAAATGGTAAAACCGTAAGACTGTTGTGATGTTTACGGCTATAGATCGTTCGGATCGTTTTTTCCAATTCGTGATAAGAATCCAAACAACTTCGTAACACAAACCAGCTATCAAACAGACGGGTAAGGATAAAATGTCAAGCCATCTGACAAAGTGGAGATGCCGGGGATTGAACCCGGGGCCTCATACATGCAAAGCATGCGCTCTACCACTGAGCTACATCCCCGCTGGTGCCTCCGGTTGGAAATAGCGCTTATCTACATTCAGACTAGGAAAACTTGATTAACACGGTCTAACACCGCTTGTAGACTAATATTAAATGTTTACATAACCTGTTTTTTTAAATAACCGACATGAAATGTTTTGTTTATATGGAAAAACAAGCCTCAGAGAGCGGCCCGCCGCGCTGGTTTTATCTAATTTAACGTTACCTGTCAATCACCTTGTGCGTTTGGTGTTACTGACATTTAATTGGCTGACGTGACTTTAAAGGGCGGGGTTTTAGGAAGAGAGCCTGCGTTGTATGGAATCGAGATGATTTGAATTAGTTGTTTTTTCTAGATCAGTCAACCTATGTTTTACAAAAAAACTGTGGTGCCATTTACTTATGAAAAAAAAAAAAACTATCCACCTTATTTTTCCCATAAGAGAGAGCGCGACCATTTGCATTGCAAATATTGTGGGTCTGGCTTCCGGTCTCATCCGCGTCCAGCTATTTTCGTCTGTTTTTCTGCTTGATATTGCAAATTTGTGTGTCTTACCATATATTTTTTAATGTATTATCTTATTTATGAACACTTAGGTTTGTAGTGCAAACGGTTTTACCGTTTACTGCACGTTGTTATTCTTGTTATTTCGCGGCTGATGAACCGGAAGTGTCGTCCATAGGTTTACTTCTGCGTTGACGAATAAGGTGAATACTTTCTGTGAATTATCAACATTTATGCAAAGAAAACATGCTTTTAGCATGTTTGGCTGCATGTTTCTACTTTTTATCAGCTGTTTAGAGTGTTGTCATCAATCGGCCATATTGGCGGCACTGAACGTAAACAATGCCACCGAACCGAGTTCGCACATTTTGCTAATTATTGCTGCTGAAAATGGTCAGTTATTGTCATGTTTTGGGCTGTACTAATTGGTCAAACCGGGAAAAACATTTGGAGTACTATAGACTGACAAAAGTTATAACAAATCAAGGAGAAGAGTGCAAAAAACTAAGGAACAAAATGTGTTTGTGGTTGGCCAAACTGAACTAGGATTTCCAGGGCAAGAATCTTGACAAACATGTTTGTTGTTATCATTTCCAGTCAGGTAGGTGAAATATTAGGCTAATATCTTAAATAATACTGCTTATACATATCTTTACCACCTATTAACTGTAGTTTGTCAAAATATTGCGCCCTCTTCTGCTTATTAAGTGGTTCTCTATATGATTTAGCAGCTTTCACACATTTTCTGTGTTTTAGACAGATTAACAGAACAACAAACCGTGAGGTAAGATTTACTATTATTTATTGCAATTCTATTCTCTGCTACTCGCAGTTTAGAAATTACACACAGAACACAGGAGTGACTGAAATAATTTTTAATATTTAAAATGTAAACACATACATTGTAACACAGAAAATAATGGCCACGGTGGGACATCTAAAATAGTCTATTAACCTTTTGTTAAACACAAAATGTCCTGTTTGTGAATTATGAATGTCAAGACCAGTTTTTAACAATATAAAGTGCTTCAGTTTTGGACCAAAGACAATAATTTTTTTTTTTTTTTCTTTTTCTTCCATGTCATTTCAAATGTGCAGCAGGGACTGTTGCTTAATTTCTGAGGGTGTTTGACTAAAAAGCACCTCATGGATTTGGAAAATAAACTCAATTGGTAGCACCGCATTGCTTTTGGTCACTTCACGCTGTAGGCGAACAACAACGGTGCCAATGGTCGAGATCATAAAAGTGGTATAACGAACTGAAACTAAGCATCTACACAGGATAAGGAGGCACATCCTGAGATATTAACTCCTGTACCAGAGGCCTATGAAAAAACGTAGCTGTCGTCTCTCCAGGCCTTATTGTACAATGAAATTCAACAACAAATGTAACATTTAGTAGCCTGCTGAGAGTCACTACCATAATATCCAACATTTGCTACTACGTTCCTTTGCTATGACTTCAAACCACTTGACCTGGTTTGGCACGGACATGATTTGTTTCTATACAGTTTCACACTAAATGAACTCGCCTCCGCTTCGGCCCGTTTTGGACACAGAAACAACTACGGGATCTCCCAGCGAAGTCCTCGGCTCAAGATCAGCGAACACATCTGCTGAAACCCACACAGAAATACTTCAGGATAACAAAGCTAGAACATGCTTGAGCTTACGATGGCGTCCTAAACACGGCATCCACGTAAAGCATGCATTAAACTTGTATAGTCATCCGCTCCGTCTTCACAGTAGACGTAAATACCGCCGTAGCTACGATGACAGTGTTGTGCTCCACGCTTCGAGTCCATCGGCGGAGTGTTGTTTCAAGGCACGACACTTTCAAACACTTGACAATAATAACAATAGTGAAACATTGCACATCGTTGCATCAAAATATCATTTGAGTATAGTTTTAAAATGCATATCTAAAAAAAGAATAAAGTACAAAGAGCAAGAGTAGTTGCTGAAAAGTTTGAAGCCTGTGCTAAATGAGGAGATGAACTTCGGCCCTGAATTAGATCTCATTGGCAGTGTCTGATTGATATTTCCGCAGTCAATCAAACATTCACCGCTAGTGGAGCGAACAGATTCAAGTTTCCTCTCGACGGAGCGACGAGCACCAGGCTCGGCTGCGTTCGTTTTACTTCAATCTTCTCCCTCTTTTTGCATTGATTTGCATTGTTTGTTTCAGTAGTGTGTTTTAGGTCCAGAGCCCTCTTGTGGGCACAAACACACACGACTGAAATTGAACAAAAAACTAAAGAGTAGTACAAAAAAACAACAAATGACACGCTAGTCCCATGAGGGTGGATTTTTGTATCCGTTGAATGGCGCATCACACCACAGTCTCTTTGGCCTTCTCGTCTATGAGGAAGGCGTTCAGGTGTGAAATGTCCACGACGGCATCGTTTTTGTTAATGGAAATGTCTTTTAAGTGGTCCTCGTCACTTTGGTCCTTGGCAAAATTGACAAATACCTGAAATGAACAGACAAATATGTTACAACCAATGTTATTTACATAGTGTTGTAATTTTGTAATTGTAATAATTGTTTTCGTTCTTTCTTCCATTTTTGTTTTAAAATTTACACTAACATATAAAAATCTGGAGTCAGTAAGATTATTTTTTTTAATGTATTTAAAAGAAGTCTCTCTTTTGCTCACCAAGGCTGCATTTATTTGTTTAAAATTGATTAAAAACAGAAATATTATTGCAATTTGAAATGTAATTTATTATTTATTTTCTGCTTATTATAACAGTAATACTATGAAATCTTAAATATATTTTTACAATTTAAAATAACTTCATTTTACAGTAGCTTTTGTTTATTTTTACAGTAGCTTTTTTCTTATTGTAATTGTTACGTATTTATTTTTTTGCTTTTTAAAACAGCAATATTATGAAATATTGAAATATTATTCAAATTTAAAATAATTTTATAATAGCTTTTTTATTTTTTCCTTATTTAATTGTTGCTTATTTGTTTTTTTGCTTGTTATAACAGTAATATTCTGAAATAATGAAGTATTACAATTTAAAATAACATAATTTTATAATAGCTTTCCTATTTAAAGTTTTTTATTTTAGTAGTTATTTAATTTTCTTTGCTTTTTATCACAGTAATATTATTAAATATTAAAATATTATTACAATTTAAAATAATCGTATATAATATTTTTTGTGAAATTGTTCCTTATTTTAATTGTGCCTCATTTATTTTCTGTTTATTAAAACAGTAGTACTATTTTTAAATATTGAAATATTAGTGCAATTTAAAATAACTTAATTTTATAATAGCTTTTCTGTTTAATTTTTTTCTTATTTTAACTTTTGCTTATTTAAGTTTTGCTTATTATAACAGTAATATTATAAAATATAGAAATATTATTACAATTTAAAAGTACTTTATTTTATAATAGCTTTTCTGTTTAATTTTTTTCTTATTTTCTTAATTGTTACTTTTTTGCTTTTTGTATTTTTTTTCTTTATTTTAATTGTTGCTTATTAATTTTTTGCTTATTATAACAGTAATGAAAAATAATTTAAAATAACTTAATTTCACAATAGCTTTTTTTAAAAAAAAAAAAAAAATCCTTATTTTAATAGTTGCATATTTATTTTTTGCTTATTATAACAGTCATTTTATGAAATATGCACTTCATCGTCTTCAGTGTCACATCACCCTTTATTGTAATATGCTGATTTGCGGCACAAGAAACATTTATGATTATTATCACTTCTGAAAACATGATAAAAAACATGATACTTGCTTTATTTGATTTTTTTGATGAATATAAAGTTGAAAAGAGCAGCATTTATTTGAAATAGAAATCTTTTGTAACATTATAAATGTCTTTACTGTCACTTTTGATCAATTTAATGCATCCTTGGGGGAAAAGGTATTGATTTCTTTAAAAAATAATTGCAGTATTTGCGTTTTTGTTGACTACAACAATTACTTTTAAATCTGAATGGCACTGAATAACCCAAAAAGCACTCTTACTTGGTCTAAAGTGGTCTGTGAGACGGAGTAGTCCTCGATGTGGAGCTGCTCTTTGTTCTCGGAGAGGATGCTAAAGATGCGGGCTAGAGACGTCAGCGACGAGGGCAGCTGGTACTGCAGCATGTTCCTGTGCTTCTCCTTCAGGGTGCTGCCCGGCAGCTCCCGCTCGATGAACTCCATCACCGGCTCCAGCTGCGGATCGGCCCCTGCCACCCGCAGGATGATGGTGTACCCGTCACCGAACCTGGAAGAGCCACAGCAAAAAGATTCAGTGAACTGAATCAAAAGAGTCGACTCTCTGGAACGATTCAAAATCCTGACGTGTAACTGCCTACTTGTTCTTTAAGTGCTGCACACTGCCCAGGCAGCGGAACCTGCCGTTCACCATGATGGCCATACGAGTGCAGAGCGCCTCACACTCCTCCATACTGCGGGAAAAAAAACATGCAAGTCATGCAAAGAAGTCAAACTGAAAGCATAAACCACGTTAACTGAGTGTCTCTCACCTGTGTGAGGTCAGGACGACCGAGCGTCCTTCTTTAATGATGCTGAGGATGCAGTTCCACAGGGCCCGCCGGGCTTTGGGGTCCATCCCAGTGGTGGGTTCGTCCTGTAACAATAGCGACAGCCAAGTTAACCGTCGCCCACAAATTCAACAGGAAACACAAGCAGAACACCATAAAGAGAGGGAAGAGCGTGATCATGTTCCTGACTGACGGCCACCAGGAAAGTGGAGCACTGCACCGCCTCGCTTTAACTGCTAAGTGCAACCCGGTTCTTTGGGAATTAAACACTTTACAGTGTATTAAAAATGTGGCAAGAGCTAAAGGCCGCGTGGGTATCGCTTTTGTTCTGGGAAAATGAGGTCTGCCAAGCAGCCGATCTGAGGACTGTTATACAACGGCAGATCTTTTCATGAATTGCAGATGACCTATATAGAGCCGTATGTAAAGTAAGAGTATCATTTTTGGTGAATTCAGTGCACAAGTTTTGCTCTGGTTTTGCTCCAGTTTGACGGTTAATGCTCTTCACAGTCAATAATTCCATCTCACAAAACATCCTTTTAAATGCTGATAAAGGGTATTTTTCTATACATTTTGAACTGCGCACAATTTTTAAAACATTTTTATACTTTGATATCTTATTTAGTTTTTTTTTTCATTTATTTTTTTTGCTATACTTTGCTAACTATGCACAAGTGCATATTTTTCCTTGCTTTTAAATGTTAAATGTTAATAATATTTAGCTTTTTTATTTTTATGTTTTATACAAATTCATTTAATTTATTTTGCTATAATTTGCTAACTATGCACAATTGCACATTTTTACTTTCTATTAAACGCTGATAATATTTAGCTTTTTTTTTTAGCTTTTATTTATTTTGCTACACTTTGATAACTATAACAATTTAACTATAACACATTTTTCTTCCTTCTAAATGCTAATAATATTTAGCATTTTTAAAAATTTGATTCAGTATTTGTATTTCAACAACTATGCACAATTGCACAAATTTTTACTTCTTTTAAAATATTGATAATATTGAGCTTTTGTTTTAATTTTATTTAGTTTTTATTTACTTTGCTATAATTTGCTAATAATGCAAAACTGCATATTTTTTCCTTCTTATTAAATGTTGATAATATTTAGCTTTTATATTTATTTTGCTATACTTTGCTATGCACAACTGCATAATTTGTCTTTCCTTTTACATGTTGATAATATGTAGCTTCAATTTGTATTTCCTTTATCTTTTATATATTTTGCTATACTTTTCTAATAATGCTAAACTGCATAATTTTTCCTTTTAAATGTTGATAATATTTAACTTTTATATATTTTTTTAATTTATTTAATTTTTAGTTTTTTCTGTAACTATGCACAATTCCTATAGTTGCATCTGCATTTGTATTTAATTATGCATTTTATGCATTTGCATATGCATCGCCTGCTCTTCATAATCTATCAATACAAACCTGTGATGCATTTTTAGATTATGATCACACTCTTTGAATAAATGATTGTAGACTCACCAAGAACACCACTGGCGGTCCTCCAATGAGCGCCATAGCTGTAGAAAGCTTCCTCATGTTTCCCCCACTGTAGCTTCCTGCGGCTTTGTCTACATACTTCATCAGCCCCAGTTTACGAATACCCCAATCCGCCACCTGCGACCAGCAAACAACCAATCAAATCACTCGAAAATCAGCCCTGAACTTAGCTGTCAGACTTTCCCTATCAACAGCAGTTAAAAACTGACCTCGCACACTTCCTTCTCTGGGATGCCCCGCAGAATGGCGTAAAACTCCAGATGTTCTCGTCCAGTCAGCAGATCATTGATGGCATCAAACTGAGGACAGTAGCCCATGTTCTGATGCACTTCATCGATCTCTTTCAGCACACTTTAAAAAACAAACCAAGAGTTTAAAAATATTATATACAGTCATGAAAAACTAAAACACATGTGTGTAGCTCATGCTGAGACACAATGTGAGCATTATTTTTAGCATATTAATGTCTTCAAAATCATTAAATCAATGCATGCTGTTTTAATTTATGCACCTCTTTCCTGCCAAGTAGGCCTCTCCGCTAGTGACAACAGAGTCTCCTGTGAGCATCTTGAAGGTGCTCGTCTTTCCAGCTCCGTTCACGCCGAGCAAGCCAAAACACTGAGCAGAGAACACAATATCATCAAAACCCTAATCAGCATCGGTTTAATCATCAGGCTGAACTAAACAAAAGGCTATTATTTATTTACTAAGAAGATGATCTCACCTCTCCAGGTGGGATGCCCACACACAGTCTGTCTACAGCTGGCTTCTGCTTTCTCTTATAAACCTGCAGAATAAGCAATGTTATTAAAGAACTGAACATCAGCACTGATGCAATAATTACTACGTGACAAAAACACAGACCTTAGTGAGCTGTTTGAGCTCAAGGATATCAGTCTGTCCACCTCCGCATAAGATCCTCTGTCTTTCTCTGGCCACATCCTCATCCTCCTCTCCGATGGGCTTCAGCTTAGTGCTGACCGGCCTATTAACACCAAAACAGGACATTTATTACATACACTGAAAACCGTTTTACTCTTGTTTTGGACTGTGAGATATGAAAGTATCATCACCTGGCCTTGATGCAGAAACGGTACTGGATGAGGACAGTGATGCAGAAGAAAATCACGCCTTCTATGGCCATGGCAAAGAGATTCTTGCCCACCATGTCCCACGCCAGAGGAGAACGGAATCGATTCTCACCTGAAAATGTTCAGAAACATGTCAGTAGAAGCAGAAACTGAGTGTAATGTGTTGCATGCATGTCGGTGAAGTAACGACACAAAATACTCTAAGTATATAAATACACGGCACACGCAAATATGGCAGACAGTTGAACAACTTTAATCATTATTTTTCAGTACTGAAACTAGGTTTTGAAAGTATGCCAAGGTCTACAAACTAAATTCAGCTTCAGCCTTGGTGTCTTTCTTAGAATGTGTTTATGTTCAGAGCAAAACATATTTGAGCAGCTGCAATGCTAATGCATTTTCATGGAAATGATCCAGGACATGTTATGTCCACAACTAAATGTCACTTTAACCCAGGCGTGCAACCAAATCAATATCGCCAGTTATTTAAACAACATCTGTGCTAAAAAACACATTCAACTCCCTGTTTGGTTAGAGTGAAGATTCTAAATGAACATACTAAATAGAACATAAAAGATTTCATTAGTTACACTGAATAATGTGTTTGTGAGAATGATACACACCAAATCTCTCCAGAGCGTCAGCCATAGCTTGGTTCTTCACCATGTCAATGAGTCCTCTGCCCAGACAGAAGTGAGGGAAGATCAGGAACACGTTTTTCAAGATATCGTTGATGCCACCAATTTCCTGATAAAACATTGGGGAGAAACAGATAGTTAATTTAGGGCTTGCTTTGAATCTGATTACATTATATACATATATAATCAAGCACAGATGAGAAATATGAGCTTACATTGCTGCCGAAAAGCTCCAGGACAAATGTGGATACGCTGCCATTTATTCCAATAAGGATGTTAACGCTGGTCAAAACCACATATGCCGTACTGGGAATCTTAAAGAAGAATGATGCTGGGTACATCAGGGGTGTTATGGACCACCTAGATGGACAAAAAATGACCAAAGCTTACATATTAGTGTCATATTTTTGGAGAATTCCTACAAATAGTCTATAAGTTTGGGGGTCGGTAAGATTTTTTAAATGTTTTCTAAATAAGTCTTTTTTGCTCACCAAGTCAAAATTTTGCTCAAAAATGCAGTAAAAACTGTGAAATATGTTTACAATTTAAAACAACCATTTTCTATTATAATATATTGTAAAATGTAATTTATTTCTGTGATCAAAGATGAATTTTCAGCATCATTACTCCAGTCTTCAGTGTCACATTATCCTTCAGATATCATTATTTACTGTCACTTTTGATCAATTTAATGCATCCTTGCTGAATAAAAGTATTAATTTCTTTCAAAGAAATAACCTTACTAGACAAAACGTTTGCTTCTTACCCGTAGAGCAGTAGCAGGAGAGCGAGAACAGGAAGATTGGTGGAGGACACATAGGCCTCTTGCTGGAAACAGACGAAGATGATGATGACCAGGGTCGCTGGGACAATGTAGTTGCACTGAAGGACAAAGATGCAATCAGTCAAACGCCATTTGAACAAATGTTGACATATTTAGAGTAAGAACATTTGTGACCCTGGACCACTAAACCAGTCATAAGGATCAGTTTTTTGAAACTGAGATTTATATGCCATCTGAAAGCTAAATGAATAAGCTTTCCATTGATGTATGCATTGATTGTTAGGATAGGACAATATTTGACTGAGATACAACTATTTGAAAATCTGGAATCTGAGGGTCCAAAAAAATCGAAATATTGAGAAAATCATCTTTAAAGTTGTCCAAATTAAGTTCTTAGCAATGCATATTACTAATCAAAAAATAAGTTTTTATATATTTACGGTAAATTTACAAAATATCTTTATGGAACATGATCTTTATTTAATATCCTACAGATTTTTGGCATAAAAGAAAAATCGATAATTTTGACCCACACAATGTATTTTTGGCTATTGCTGCAAATATACCCATGCTACTTAAGCACTGGTTTTGTGGCCCAGGGTCACATTTTACAAAATCCTCACCATGTCCCACACAAAGTTGGCCAGCCAGTAGAGGAAGGGCTGCACTCCACTGATGAATTGCATGTGTTTGGCTTTATTCACTCTCTCCTGAATAAGGAACACCACAAAGCTGGCCGGGACGAAAGACATGGCGAAGATGACACAGATGGACACCAGCACGTCGACTGAGGTCGTCATTCTGGGAAGCAGATGGGGTCAAAGGTCAGAGATATATTAAGACTGTGTGGGTGAACTGTGAGTGTGAATTGCGCTTGTGGTTACTTACAGCGCCACCTGTGAGAGCTGCTCTTTGGTGAGGTTGAGCGGATGGTTGAATGCTTTGATGCCGAATTTGGACCGTTCCGGGCCGGGGGGCAGATTAGCACGCAGGACGGCATTGTTCATGACATTGAGGAACGCTCCAATACTGTGCCAGCCCTTATTATTGAACCAGATCTGCAATAGGACACAATCACAGTCACTCTTCTCGCTCTTATAGAGCAACGAAAGCCCTTACAGCTTCATGACATTGTGCAATCAGCAATGTTTATGAGTTCTGGCATAATAATAGACTGTCCCGTCTACAAAAATAGATTGACTTTGGCCTCAAGTGACAATGTAGCATTGTGTCAGTCTCTAACAGCCTTCACATCTTAGATGCTTAAAAATGATTTAAAAAAATGCATGTAGTTTCTTTATGCATTTTCACACATGTAATTTTTATGTATTTTTCACAGTTTACTATTTGTGTACTTGTAGTTCTTTATTATATATAATGCAAATATAATAATACAAGTGCATATTCAATTTATAGATCTATCTATCTAATCTATCTATAAAATATCAATACTTGTAACAATATATATATATATATATATCTATAAAACTACAAGTACATAAAAAATACAATTAAATTAACTATAATAAATTATTTTATTGTAAGTTATTTATATACTTGTAGTTCTTTATTAGATAATATAGATATTTAGTTAATATACAATAAATACAGATACACATACAATTTACAAGAACAATATCTATCTATTTCTATCTATCTATCTATCTATCTATCTATCAATATTTGTAGCTATATATTATCTAAAGAATTACAAGTACATAAAAATACAAAGAATATTATATTAAATTTGTTTATACATATATAAATATATAAAAATATGAAATATGTATGTATATGTATATATTTTTATTGTAAGTTATTTATGTACTTGTAGTTCTTTATTAAATAATATAGATCTTTAGTTATATATTACTATTATTTAAATATCAATAATTTTAGTCGTTATAGACAAGTCAGTCTCTAACAGCCTTCACATCTTAGATGCTTTCATATAAAAAAGCTGTGAATACATGTAGTTTCTTTTTGTGTTTTTAAAGATGTTTTTTTTTATGTATTTTTTTACATTTTATTATTTATGTACCTGTAGTTACTTATTATATATAATGCAAATATAATAACTATATAATATATACTATATAAAATATACAATTTACAATTACAATCTCTCTCTCTCTCTCTCTCTCTCTCTCTCTCCCTATATATATATATGTATTAATCTATCTATATAAAATATCAATACTTGTAGCTATATTTTTTTCTACAAGAACTACAAGTACATAAAAACTATGAATATTAAATTATGTATATTAAATATTTTTTACAAAATGAAAAATGAAATATGTATGTATATATACATTTTTATTTTAAGTTATTTATGTACTTGTAGTTCTTTAGAAAATATAGATATTTAGTTATATATTACTATTATTTAAAAATCAATATTAATCATTATAGACAAGTCAGTCTCTAACAGCCTTCATATATATATATATATATATATAAATGGTGTATATAAAAAATCAATATTTGTAACTATATAATCTAAACAACTACAAGTACTATATATATATATAAAGATATGTATATATTTGTAACTATATATTATCTGAAGAACTACAAGTATATAAAAAATTACAATAAAATTATCTAACTATATTTGTTGCTATATATTATCTAAAGAACTACAAGTACATATAATATATATTTTATTACAATAAGAAAATAAAAAAAACATATAGTTGTACTTCTTTAGATAATATAGATAGTACGTTATATATTTCTATTATTTAAATATCAATAATACTAGTCATTACAGACTTAAAACAAGGATATAAGTACCTCACAAAAACAATTTATATAATGGCACCTCAAGTTTAGCAGATTTTCTAAAGGACAATAACTAAAGCTGTGCATAAATAGTGTTAACACTGTTAACAATGTGTTTACACTCTGCAGGGAAATCTATTGTTCGTTAATCGTGCCAAGATATGTTTACATAATCAGCACTTGTAACCCCTGTGAAGTCTTTATTTTTCATCTTGCATAAGAGTGTAAGCTTTCATCATGACTATGACAAACATGACATGCATGTCTGTATGCCCAGACAAATACAATCAGTACTTACCTTCACATTGTTCTTGGTATCGAGACCTCGGATGAAATTCGACAGGCTTCCCAAAAAGCGGTCAGCTGCGGTTCCCTGTGGGTTGCAAAATAAAAACAGGGTTAAGGCAGGTAATTCCCAAACATTGGGCAACAACTGCTTTCATGTTAATGAGCCCTAGGTGGTGTTTAAACATAAATGTAACACAGGTGACATACCGCTTGAAAACTGAAGCGGTTACGAATGTGAGAGATGGCATCGGTGATCTCATCACTAGGGGGGAGGGCCTGTGAGCTTCTAGCGCCCAATGAGAATCCACCATACCTGTAAGACAGCCAATGAGAAAGAGATTTGAGTCCCAAATCTTCCACTGGATTATTATTACTGTCCTCATCATAACAGAGCTGTTAAGTATACCTGAATTCGTTGACCCAGAGCTTGTTCTTTAAGCTGAACAGACAAAAACACCACAATGTGGAGTTAAAGCACTGCTATGAAAAGGAAAACCAGGAACATCAAACCTTTAATTCTAGACTGGCTTAACTCACCTTTTCCCAATGATCTGTGCATATGTTTTCACCAAGTAGTCTGAAATGTTTCTGCCTGTCAGATTCTGCAGGGTTTCATTAATGGTGACTTTGATCTATGGAAAATCAAAAGAGAGGGTTGTAATGTCATTGAAGCATAATTAAGCAATATTACTACAGAAGTAGTGCAGTATTTGGTGAATATGTCTACCTGAGGCGGTGGCAGACCACCTGCTCCTGGCGGACACTCTGGAAGCATCTTTTTCCTGCCTTCGCAACTGCACTCACACAGAGGCGATGGGTTTTCCATACTCCAGTTCCCTTTTACGAACATGTCCTGAACAGTCTCGGGAACCTCTGGAACCATCCACTCTCCATCTTTAATCTGACATGATTTGCTACTGCTTTACAAAAAATAATAATAATAATAATTAATTTCCCCCAAATTTTATTGGATACTCAAATTTATAGAAGCAGTTTTCACCACTGAATACAAAATGCAACTTTTTTATCTCACAATTCTGACTTTTTTTCAATTGTGAGTTTACATCTTGCAAATTGTCACTTTTTTTCTCAGAACTGCATAACATAAACTTACAATAGTTCATATCTTGCAATTCTGATTTTTATTTCAAAATTGTGAGATATAAATGCAATTGTGAGTTATAAAGTCCAATACTGAGGGAGAACATTGACTATTTTCTTACAATTGCAAATTTATATCTCAATTCTGACTTTATAACTTGCAATTGCACGTGAACTCGCAATTGTGACTTTTTTTCTCAGAACTGCATGATATAAACTCACAATTGCAATAGTTTATTTCTTGCAATTTTGACTTTTATCTTGCAATTCTACTTCTTTTCTCAGAACTGTGAGACAAAAATGCAATTGTCCAAGATTGAGGGAAAAAATAAAATTTTTCTTACAATTTTGAGTTTATATCTCACACTTCTGACTTTTTTCTTTCAATTGCGGGTTGCGATCTCACAATTCTGGCTTTTTTTCGTAGAATTGCACGACAATTCGCAATTGCAATAGTTCATATCTTGCAATTATGATGTCTTTCATGCAATTCTACTTATTTTCTCAGAAATGTGAAATATAAATGCAATTGCAAGTTACAAAGTTTAATACTGAGGAAAAAAAAAATATTTTCTTTCAATTGCGATTTTTTTATCTCATAATTATGACTTAACTCGCAATTGTGTATAAACTCGCAATTCTTTATATAATGCAATTCTGACTTCATAACTCACAATTATGAGTTTGTATCTCAATATTCTGGGAAAAAGTCTGAATTGTGAGATAAAAAGTCTTATTTTTATTCAGTAGTATTTTCCTAGTTGACTGTCAATTAAAGACCCAGTTAAAAATAAGAATCTTCTAGATGTGAATGTAATCATTAACATTTTTATATTAAAAATTACATTTTACAATAGAGCAATATGGGAATAAGGTTTGAGGACTCACGCAGCGTTTTGATCGTCTGTGCATTGTTCATTGTAAGCCGGACTGTCCATGAGAGCTTCGAGTAACTTGTTTGTGTGTCTGTCCTCTGGTGCATCATTGCTATAGTGAAAAACCAATCATTAGACTCTAAAAATTATCATGGGAGTTAAAGCACAGGCTCAAGTGAGTGGATGTTAGCATGTACCTGACAAAGGTGAACTGCTCCTCATACATGCTGGGCTCCAGAGCCAGACTGGGATACTTTCCGAAGGGAGGGACAATGAGACTGAAAACCAGGGCGATGCACACAAACACAGCAGGAAGCACAATCTGAAAAGATGCATAAGGATATTACATTTAAGGAATTCCAAATAGACAGTGTAGAAATGGTCTGTTAAATACTGTATGAAGATCATACCTGAGCAAAGAAACCTTTCCGGGAACGTCGGGCGTACAGGAAGCGTTTCCAGAGCAAAGCTACAAACTGCTGTCTCTTCAGACTCCAGCCCTTGACCTGGTACGAACCTTTACCATCAGCGCCACCCAACCAGTCCGTCTCACGAGATTCTGCAGATGCACATCAACCCAAAAATAGTTTACTAATAATGCTTACTAAATGCCATTTCTTCCAGTAAACAAGCAAAAGGACTGATAATGTGCTTTTATACATATGGCATATCACATGCACCAAAATAAGAATACATAGCAAGAAAATGAATGAACAAATTCATCACTAAACAGACAGTTTAAAGTGAATCACAGAAATGAAATGACCTCCAAAATAAAAAAATTACATTACATTCAAATCATTATGTTATCATCAACTAAAGCAAAAATTATTTTATAAAATGTACATCAAATAAAATAAACATTAACTGCAATAAAATGGAATATAAAAATACTTCTTTTTAGTTATTTTCCAAGGCAATATTTCTAATTTCTAATTATAATTTCACTAAAAATAAAAAGCAATAATTTAAAAAGACAAAAACCAAAAACTAATAAAGACAAACAACAAAATAACTAAAATATTAAGCAAAATTTAATTAAAAACTAATAAATTTAAAAATGAATTCAAACACTAAAATTTTGTGTATTTTTATAACACTATAATAGTGTAAAATAACACTGATTCAAATGAAAAAAAAAAAAAATATATATATATATATATATAACACATGAAATAATGGTTCAGATTTAAAAATATATTTAAAGTAAGTGGGATGGATGAAGGATGGGTAAAGTAACTACCTGGATCACCTTCTGAGTCATTGAAATCAAAGTCGTCTTCGGTGTAAGGCTTCAGGCAGCTCTGATGGTCACCAAAAGCGTGTCTGCGGTTCCTGCGTGCAGGTAGAATCCCATCTGATCCACGACAAAAGGGGAGTAACTCATGTGTTTCTAAATACACTTTTGCTAAATGTTTACATGAAGCATTGACAAGAGTAAAAGTAAAATGAGTTCGGTTCTACCTGACATTTCAGCATCAACACCGTTGTCCTCTGCCACTTTGAGGAAAATCTGCTCAAAACAATCAAATACAAGCCAATTACATTCACACTCTTGCATCAAATAAACTGAATTAAATAAAGAGATTTGAGAGGTTTTCAATAATACGTTACCTCTTCCAGGGTTGTGTCAGAGATGCCGTAACTTGAAATGCCAAGGTCAGTGAGCCGGTCGTCGATCTCATGGAAGAGCTCCACAAACGCTCCGTCTTTGGCCGACTCGTAAGGCAGAATGTAAGTGATCTCGTGACCGAGATCTTCAACCTGTCTGGCTGTAGGAACGTGCTTGAAAATCACATTGGAGATCAAGGAGATGTCTGGAATATGGAAAGAGTTGAGAAAACATTCAAAATGCATATATGACTAGAGCTTTGCACTAAAACAAATGGGTTTGGAAAAATATGAGGGTGAGTTAAATAATGACACAATTATTTCACTCATTTTTACAAATGTTTGGGTAAACATCTCTTTAAAAGTTTCTTTACTCTATATATCAGATTATTTAGTATTTAAATATTTATTTTAATTTTTATTAATATTTTGAATTTGTTTTTTATGTTTTTATATTTTAGAACTGTTAGATACAAATGCCCAATTCTCTAATATTGATGGAAAAAATACTATTTTTCTTACAGTTTTGAGTTATATCTCGCAATTCTGACTTTTCTCTCACAATTACATGATTTAAACTTGTAATTGCAATAGTTAATATCTTGCAATTTTGACTTTTTTCTTGCAATGTGACTTCTTTTCTCAGAATTGTGAGACATAAACACAATTGTGAGTTGTAAAGTCCAATAATGAGGGGAAAAATACTATTTTTCCTACAATTTTGAGTTATCTCACAATAATGACAGAATTATTTCACTCATTTCTACAAATATTTGGGTAAACATCTCTTTAAAAGTTTATTTACTCTCTATATAAGCTTATTTAGTATTTAAATATTTATTTTCTTTTTTATTCATATTTTGTATTAGTTTTTTTTTACATTTTTCATTTTCAGTAGTTTTAATTTTTCATTTTTTTCACATTTTCATGTGCTTTTGTCATTTTTATTAGTTTTTGCAATTATTTAATCAAATATTAATACTAAGTTTTAAATTATCTTTATTTCTAGGTAACATTTCTAATTTTTGTTTGTTGGCTATCTAATAATTAGTTAATTTAATGTATTGTAATTTCACTTTTTTTTATTTTACTTCAGTTTTAGTTATTTATTTTAATTAGTAAAGTTAGTGCTTCAGCTTAACCTCATTTCAGTTAGTTGTTATTTGTAGTTTTTTTTTTGATCTAATATTTAGTTTTAATTAATTTAGTTTTTAAATTTCACTATTAGTTTTAGTATTAGTTCAGTTTTAGTTTCCATCTAACATTTATGTTATATTTTGCATTTATTTATTTACATTCAGCTTTATTAAATTAACAAAATAGTTTAATAGTTTTAGTTAATGATGATAACTCTGCTATATACCTATGGTGGTGGTTTCGCTTTCATGGTCGCTGCCCAGTCCGGCATCAGAACTGCTCTCAGAAACACTATCGTCCTACAGAGAAAATGAAAATCACAAAATATGGCACCAAGAAAACTTAATATTGGGTCAGTTATGTAAATATGGAGATTTCCTATATTCCTATATATTAAACATGCGTACCTTCTTGAGACTTCCTTTGGAGTAGGAGACGGTGCTGCTGGAGCGGCAGGAGCTCGCAGAGAGATCGAAGTCCTTCTTCACCAGCGTCAGATAGTATCCCGTTCCCAGCTGGGTCTTGAGGAACAGAGAGGAGCCCACACAGCACAGCTTCCCGTGGGAGATGATGGCAATGCGATCCCCCAGGATATCGGCTTCGTCCATGTGGTGTGTGGACAGGATGATCGTGCGTCCTGGAGACAAACCGATACGGCTTAATGGACGTTTCAAGAAGACCAAGATGATGGCGTTCGCTAAAACAGAATCTGCCTACCATGGCGATACTTGAGCAGCAGGTCCCAGATGCCTCGGCGAGAGTAAGGATCGACTCCAGCTGTGGGCTCATCCAGGATCACGACCTTTGACCCTCCCACAAACGCCAGTGCGACTGATAACTTCCTCTGCATTCCTCCTGTAAGGATCATAATGGTTAGTTCTGTTACTGTTCATCCTAGTCACAGTATATGAGTGATTTTATACCACAATATAGTTATTTTTGCATTTTTAAACCAAAATATGACCTTGGACCACAAAACCAGTCATAAGTAGAATAGGTATTTTTGTAGCAATAGCCAAAAATACATTGCATGCGTCAAAATAAACGATTTTCGTTTTATGCCAAAAATCATTAGGATATTAAGTGAAGATCATGTTCCATGAAGATATTTTGAAAAATCGCTAACGCAAATATATCAGAGCTTAATTTTGGATTAGTAATATGCATTGCTAAGAACTTCATTCAACTTCAACTTTAAAGGTGATTTTCTCAATATTTTGCACCGTCAGATTCCAGATTTTCAAATTGTTGTATCTCTGCCAAATATTATACTATCCCACCAAACCATATATCAATGGAAAGATTTTAAAAAAATGACCATTATGACTGGTTTTGTGGTCCAGGGTCACAAATGGTTTATATTCTACCAAACATTTGACAACAGTAAGATTTTAAATTGATCAAAAGTGATAGTTAAGACATTTATAATGTTACAAAAGATTTCTATTTCAAATTAATGTTGTTTCTTCAACTTTCTATTCATCAAAGAAACTTATTTTTAACATTGATAATAACAGGAAATGTTTCTAGAGCAGCAAACCAGCATATTAGAATGATTTCTGAAGGATCATGTGACACTGAAGACTGGAGTAATGATGTTAAAAATTCAGCTTTGCATCACAGAAAGAAATTCTATCTTAAAATATATTCAAACAGAAAATAGCTATTTTAAATTTGAATAATTTTTCACACTTTTACTGTATTTACTGCATTTATTGGATCAACAAATGCAGCCTCAGTGAGCATACAGAGACAAAATCTTATAAATGGTACAGTTACACAATATACTTTCCGTACCTGAGAGCTGGTTGGTGCGAGATTTGCGTTTATGAGGCAGGCCGAGGTCCATCACGATCTGCTCCATCTCTGATTTCACCTTCTCCTCAGGCAAACCCTTCAGACGTGCATAAAACCAGATGTGCTCCTCCACGGTGAGCCTGAAAAACAAAGAAAACTGTCTAGATTTAGAGCTGCCATTATTTGCATACACAAAAAAATGAGCTTTTTGGTCTCAACGTACATGCTAAACAGGACGTTATGCTGCGGACACACGCCTAGGTTTTGGCGTATAGTGTTCAGATCAGTGCGAATGTCTTTGCCCTGGATGTAAGCGGTGCCTGAGGTGGGTGGAAACAGGCCGGTGAGGATAGACCTAAGAAAGCAAGAAATATTGAGTTCATCTTATTAACATCATCACATTAATAGCATCAGATATAAAAAGATCTTTTATTGAGTTGTCGTACATGGTTGTGGTTTTTCCAGCGCCGTTGTGCCCCAGGAAGGAGGTGATTTGACCCTCATAAAAACCCAGAGTCAAACCATCCACCGCCAGTTTGCCGTTGCTGTAGACCTTCACCAGGTTCTCAATGTAAACACCTGGATCCAGGTGAGCTGGTTCTTCTTCAATGCATACAGCTAGAAAACAGATCAAACCGCTCATATTTAGTCTTATATTTAACTGCTTTACATGTCTATCATTTTGTTGGATATACATATATATTAAAATTTCAGATGTTAGATTTCTCTACCTTCAGCATTTTCTTTCTTGTTGGTCGGTGCTGATGTAATCCCACCGCATTTCTCTCCACACCAGTATGACTTGGTGAAGGGGAAGTACCAGGGTCGTGGGATGCCGTATTGACCTTTCAGAGTGACATTTTTAGACCGTGAGAAACTCCCCAAAGCTGTCAGTGTCTTGCATTTTTAAGCCGGCTTTAAATAGTTGCTTACCTGGAAACACAGCTTCAATGTACCAGGTCATGACGGCGTAGAGCACAGAATCGAAGAGCATGAGCGAGATGGAAGTGGTGAGACTGTAGCTGTCTTCCTGCATGGGGCTGGACAGCAGGTTACTCCACTGTATGCCCACACCCTGCTCCTCGAACAGAGCGAAGTACTCGCAGCCGAAGCCGAACGCCACCGGAGACAAGAGGCTCTGAGGAAAGAGAGACGGAAGTGTTTACTACATGAAGGTCAGGGGTGTAAAAAATGTAAAAATCAATAAATAATAGAAAATAGGTTGAAAAAGTAAATAATACAAATGATTAAAATAATAAAAATAAACAAATGCATAAAATTGGACTAAACTAAAAATAACTATAATAACCAAATAAAAATAGATTAAAATAAATAAATTAACAAAAATAACAGATAATAATAGTAATAATAGATAATAAATCAATACAATTTTATTAAAATATAAAAAATGAATTAAAATATCAAAATAAAATATAATATAATAAATATAATATAATAAAAATAACAAATACAAAATAGATTAAAATAAATCAATAGTTTTTTAAAATAATAAATGGATAAAAATTGGATTAAACTAAACAAAATCAAAAATCATTAAAATAACTAAATAAATTTAGATTAAAATGAATTAATACAAGATTGCATTAAAATAAAAATTAATAGATTTGAATAAAATAATAATAGATAGTAAAATAATACAATTTAATTTAAATAATAAAAAATAATAGATTAAAATAACTACATAAAAATGAAATTCAAAGAAATAAATACAAATTTTGTTCAAAATAAATAAATAAAAAATAAGATTACAATAGATGAATAAAAATCGTATTAAAATAAAACAAATAATAGGTTAGAATAAATTAATAATAAATACAATTTAATTAAATATTTTTAAAAAAGTAATAGATTAAAATAACTAAATAAAAAATAGATTAAAATAAATATTAAAAAATTGTTTAAATAATAAAATATAAAAACGAAAATTTTAATAAATAAATATGCAAAAAAATAGCTTCCGGTCTCATCAGCATTCAGCTATTTTTGGCTGTGCAAAACAGCTCATTTTGCTGCTTGATATTGCAAATTGGTGTGTCTTACCATATTTTTAATGTTTTATCTTAATTATGAGCACATTGGTTTGTAGTGCAAACGATTTTACAGTTTACTGTCTCACCCATAGGCTTACTTCCGTGTTAAAGAAAAATTTGGATACAAACTATACAGATGCCTCATATTTGAGGGTCCGATGCATCTAAAAGATTGAAAACCGATGACATTTATGAATAGCATTCACACTCACCACTACTACTTTGGCACCAAAACCCACATAATCCTGCCAGGCCACGCACAGCACATAGGGAAGGTAGAGAGTGAAGTATATGATGCCTCCGCAGGCCGCGGCGAGGTTAGCGCGGGAGAAGAGCGTGCTGATCAAGAAACACTGCATGATGGTCACGACGGCAAAGGAGGCCAAGAACAAGTAGACCACACCAGGATCACTGTACGGAAGCAGATTCCCCATCTGAGCAAAACATGAGAAACAAAACCATGTTAAATAGTTGTTAGGCTTATATTTAAATATATCGTTCTGTGACAATACGCACCTTCAGGATGAGCACCAGCAGGGCGGCGCTGATGAGCAGTGGGATCAGACTACTGATGAACCAGCTGAGCCACAAGATGCCATTATCCAGACCCATAATCCTCATGGTCTCCTTGAGCCGGGCTTCCTTCTCGTACACCACACCCTTGATGATGATGGCCACCGAGTACATCCAGGCCAGAGTCATGAACAGAGGCATGGAGCGGCTCATTACCCGCAGGAAACTAGGGCAGAGCAGACAGGATGGGTTACACCTTCAGCATCAAAATAAACAATGGCTGTTTTGGTGTTGATAAAACACGCTAGAGCACGTCTGTATCAAAAGATATCTGCTGAGATACCCAGTTTTGGGCAAAAGCTACTTCATTTGTATCTCATACTGCACTGAAATAAGCTCAGCGTAGTTAGTAAATGGCAGTTATACCCAATATTTATGTATTTTAATGCTTATTATAATATCACATTCTTAGTTTAGCAACAGGCTAACACCAAACTTCACTGAAATCAAATGTTTAGCACATCAGATTGGTCACTTATGATGTTTTACTTTAGATGGTATGAAATAACATAGTAGTCAGCTGACTTTGAATGTGTTAGGCCAGAGCTTTTCAAATTGGAGTCTGTGAAAAATGTAAAATAAATAATTAAATTAAATTAAAATTTCATAAAAAACAACTCAAAATACAAATAAATAAATAACTGGAGTAAAATAAATAAAGAAATTTGACATTAAAATAAATATTAGGTTATACAAATGTATTCAATTATACCAATTTAGATTTAAACAAATAAAAGGAAAATTAAAAGGTTTGTGTTATTGCTTATTTTTTATTTAATCAAAATAAATTTCGTTTCATTTTAATCTTTTCAATTTGCTTTTAATTTTACTTTTATTTATTTTATTTTGATCTAAATTTGTGTATTTTTTTATTCATTTTACTGTCCTATTCTTTACAAATTTTGATTTTATTAAATAAATGTAAAATTAAAGTAAATTAAAAAGATAAAAACTAAGATAAGATAAGATAAAAAAAAAAGTTAAAAAAAAAATTATTTAAATAACAGAATTAAACAGAATTAAAGTAAACTGAAAAATTAAAGTAAAACCAATAATGTATTAAACAATTAAATTTAAATGAACAAAATAAAACAACAATTTGATTAAGATAAATAAGAAATAAACAATAAAAATTATATTTAAATAAATAAACAATTGTTTATTTAAATCAATACATAAAAATAGAATTACAATAAATTTAAAAAATAAAGTAAAATGAATAAATAATGTATTAAAATTAAAATTTAAATATTTGATTAAGATAAATAATAAATAAATTAGATTCAAATATTTTTTTAAATAAATAATAAATACATAAAAGTAGAATTAACGTAAATTAAAAAGATTAAAGAAAAATTAATAAATAATGTATAAATATTTAAACTGAAATAAAAAATAATAACAGCAATTTTATTAAGATAAATAGTAAACAAACAATACAAATTATATTTAAATAAATAAAACATATTTTTATTTAAACAAATAAACTAAAAAATAAATTTAAAACAAGTAGACTAGAAAGAAAATCATATTTTACATATATATATAATATTAATTTTTCACATTTTAATTTGAAAATATACATGAATACAGCTGCATTTTTAGGATTTTAGCATGGGGGTCGATTTCTCACATGAGGACCATCATGGCATCTAAGAGATTCTTTCATAAGACAGCAATGCAGCTGAACACAGAGCCTAATTGTTACTAATTTGATTTTGTCTGTAACTGTGAATGAAACCCAATCATAAATGTACAATAGCTGCTGTAAAATGCTGTTTCTTACATGTCGTCCACATAGCAGGGATACGGCATCTGCTGGATGTAAACTCCCGTTTTCTCCTTGCTGCCGGTCAGAGCTCGTATGATCCCGTGTTCAATCACGTCCTGCAGGTAGGAGAAGCCGCCCCAGATATACCGCAGGTCTTCAAACGGGTCCGCACGAGGACCAGGATCCCAGTATCTACATCAAAACACAATCATTAGCTCTCAGACTTCAGTTAAAATCCCATTTAATTTCTCCATAATTATAAACGTATGTCTCCTACCCATCCTTGATCTTGTTGGTGCGCTCCACGTTATCAATATCCATGCGTATCTTGTAGTTGACATTAGGCGGCAGGTCAGACGTGTTGGTCTGCATGTCAGGAAACACGATCCCAGCCCAAAACTTGCGGTTATCCAGCAAACGCATGGACTTGTTTACCAAACGCTCCTCATTAGCCACCGGCTCCAGCTTATCCAAGGTCACACACTTCAGGGCAGGAAAATAAACAGTTTATCAGAAGGAAGTCAAGGTCAGGTTGACCGAATTATGTAATTCTGGTAATCAAAAAATCTGGGCCAGTTTGAACAAATATTTTGCGAAATAATCACCCAAGTTCAGCTGACTTTGGACTGCAGCATAATTGATTTGTTACTGTCATTTAGTGGAGAACAGACAAGTGTTTCTTTATCTGACCCAGAAAATAACGCGTGAACTGAAATCACAGATTCAGTTTTCTTAGAACCATTTAACTGATTAGCATAGATCATAAGATGCCCATTTAATTTTTTTTGTTTACATCATTGTCAATCAAGTCAAATATAATAAACAAGCCAATGTGTTCACTTTCAAGTCAACATCCTGCTTCCTGGATGCATGACTGGATTTTGATTTGTGTAATGAAGAGGAGTGTATATTATATGCATACCTCCATGAACCGCGAGATGGTCTGGATGGCCTGATCCGTCTCGTTGAACACTTCTCTCCATGTGTACGCCGAACCTTGGGGACGCGTGTCCTCTGAAGCCTTGGACAGAAAGCTGGACACGTCCTCCACGTGCCAGTCCGTCCCGCTCAGCTTGGCGTTAAAGAAGCGAGCGCTAGCGTTGTTCTGGAGGAGCGTCTGTTTAGGAGAAATAACATTTAGTTAATGTATGTATGTATGTATGTATGTATTTCTGGTACTATAAATGCATCAAATAAATGTAAACCAAAAAAACAAAATGTTAAAACTATGATATGATAATTTTTTAACAAATTTATTACACACTTATAGATTTATACTCTACACTGTGAAAAAAAAAAAAAAAAAAAAAAATATATATATATATATATATATATATATATATTATAAATATGTCTAAACCTGGAAAATATTTATTTTATATTGAGTTAAATTATTACATTTTTCCCTACTTATTATTGTACAGTACTGTTAGATGTGTTATTTATTTACATATTTATTTTAATCTAATTTTTATTTATATTGAGTTAAATTATTACATTTTTCCCTACTTATTACTGTACAGTACTGTTAGATGTGTTATTTATTTACATATTTATTTTAATCTAATTTTTATTTATTTATTTTAATCTATTTTTGATTGATTTATTTTAATTCATTTTTATTTATTTATTTATTTATGGCACTATAAATTAGTGTATTACTTCATAACAAAACTGAAATAATACAATTAAAACATAGGAGTAGTAATAGTAAAATAGTTCATATAAATCAGTGCATCAAAAGTTAAATTATTACATTTTTCCCAACTTATTATTGCACTGTATTGGTAGATGTATTATTTAATTACATATTTATTTTAATCTAATTTTTATTTATTAATTTATGGTACTATAAATGAGTGCATCAATAAATGTAAACTAAAACATAATATTAACAAAACTATAATATCATAATTTGAAAACATTTTAATTACACACTTATAAACATTCTTTATGCCAGGATTGCCAAGATAACATTATAAAGATATTTTGTTAATTGATGGATTTTTTTTTCTTTTAAGGTAAATACTTTTTTTTGTACGTCTAATTATATTTATTACATATTTATTATTATTACATATTTATACTGTACTGCAAAGTATATTACTTATTTATTTAAATCCAGTTTTAATCTAATTTGTATTTATTTACTTTCTTACTTACTTGCTTAATTTTTTTCAGCACGACCTTGCATGAAAATCATGCACATAGCAATGTGACAGTAAATTACGTATTTTGTGCCTATGACAACAAAACACTTAACGTAATACACTTTTTCATTAGTCTGGCCACAAATAGTTCCTTAGAATTCTCCAAGGATATGAAGATCTCCAGTAATAAGTATGCGTCCTGTGGTGCACCACACGTTGTGTGCCATGTGAGTTCAGTAGTGAGGTTAAAATGCACTGTGGCTTTTGTCCAAAAGGTGGCAGTGTGAAGTTCACCATCTGAGCTCCTCCTAACACAAAATCATGTGCTCAGAGGTGACTAACAGGAACAGTGTCTTTTGTTTCAGGAAGGTTATCTGCGTTCAGAAAGATGCTTGTGTGTGTGAGAGACGTACCCGAACGAGGTCCATCTCCTCACTGTGCTCCATAAAGTTCCAGATTTTGGGTCTGACCTCTTCCCACATGCCGCCGAGGTCCCTGAGCACACCGAGCTCCTGAAACGTCTTATTGACCTGGGACAAACAGAGACACAGTTAGGATGCTCCTCTACACAATATATAAAAATACTGTATCTCAGAAACCTGCTTTGTCTAAATGTATTATTTCTCATGGTCTTCAAAACCTTGTGATCTACAAGTTTCTGTTTAAATTACTTTTATTACTTAGATTAATATAAATTGTGTCCACATATTATGCAAATAACTACATATTACATTCTCCTTATATTTCCATTCTATGGTTTATTGTTAACTAATACCTAAAACTATATAAAAAGATGTTTTCGTTAATTGAAATTGACAGCTAAAGTAAAATATAATCTAAATATTAGATGAAAAAAGTTCTATTTTATTCTATTTTATTATATAAATAAAATAATAAAATATAATAAAATAAAATATGTTAAAATAAGTTAAATAAAATAAGTAAAAAAAACAAAAAACTAAAATTACTAAAGTCATTACTTATTCCTGTATTTTCATTTTATGTTATTTCAGTTTTGTTATTGGTAACTAATACTAAATATATATATATATATATATATATATATATATATATATATATATTTATAATATTAAAGTAATATTATATTAATGTAATATTCTACATATTAACTAATACTATATATATATATATATATATATATATATATATATATATATATATATATATAGTTTTTGTTAATTTAAATAAAACCAAAATAAAATATAACCTAAATATTATAGGAAAAACTTGCAACATGCAAATGTATAAGTTTTGCCTTGGGAACTAGCTGAAATAAAATAAATATTATAAAATAAAAAATAAAATATGTTTAAGTTTAAGTTACTAAAAAAACAATTTGTAATTTTTCAACAAGCAATAAATAAATAAATAAATAAATAAATAAATAACACAAAAAATTATTAAAACAAACTAAAATCCAAAAAGAAAACATAAAAATGGAAGCTAATTTAAAAATAAATTCTACTCAAGTAAAACTAGTTCTGATGACTTTACTATTAAAACAATATAATAAAAACAGTACTAATACAGAATAATTATATGTGTCAAATCTTTGACTCACAGTAACCTGGTCAACACTAGTTTGGAATAATTATTATTACTCAGTAGCGTCTCCTGACCTCTTGTATGATCCTCTGTGTAGCAGGAGTGTCTGGGGTGTACAAGATCTTCCCCATGAGCAGCGGCTTCAGAGCCCTCCAAATCATGCGGGATATGGGACTCGACTCCAGGCCCTTCATCAGGCTGTTGCAGTAGGGCGCTAAAGAAAAAAGAGTGGGATTTTTTTATGTGAAATATTTGTATTCACAAGTAAAGTAAAAGAGAGAAATACAGCTTCGCTTACTGGAGGAGTTGTCATAAACAGAATCAGGTTCGCTGTCGCTGTCATTGCCGTAGTTTCCAAAGAGGGCCTTGTAGTTGTTGTCCTCGTACCAGTTTAGCGACTTGATCTTCAGGCCTCCACCCTCCGGGTGGCCACAGACAATGCGGGACACGGCCTGGTACATGTGGTTGGGGGACTGTGTGCTGTTTCCTGTCAGGTACAGGATCTCGTTGCGCATGTCCCGCCAGCTCTTTATACTCGCAAACTGAGAAATAATGAAAGAGATCAAAAAAGTGAGTCAAAAGTGACTTCATTTAAAAGTCTGCCATTGGTAAGATGTATTTTGGCACTGTTTACTTGCTTAAAAATCCAGTAAAAATAGTAATATTGTGAAATATTATTACAATTTAAAATAGCTGTTTTCTAAGTAAATATATTTTAAAATGTAATTTATTTCTGTGATCAAAGCTGGATTTTCAGCATCATTACTCCAGTCTTCAGTATCACATAATCCTTCAGAAATCATTCTAATAGCAGAAAGTTGCTCAAGAAACAATTAATGTCTATGTTAACATAAAATATAATTTTATTAATTAAGAAAATATTTACTTTCAAAACCCAGTTGTCTTTTATATAAAAAAATTAGAGATTTAAAATTAAAAAACTAAATTATTGACATTGAAATGCTTTCTTTCGTAGATACATGGATGAGTGAAGAACCGCATGACTGTCAAACGTCACAAAACATTTGCTTATGCTAATGAATTACTTAAAACTGTTTGTCTGATGTTGAGAAAAGCAAATTCAAACACATTAGTACCTTGACATGTGTTTATACAGTTCTCTCAAAGTACGTCATTCATTGTTACAGGTGCTTAAGGAAAGTGTGAGGCTCATATTAAAGGAGAAGTTCACTTCCAGAACATACATTTACAGATAATTGACTCCCCCCTTTGTCATCAAAGATGTTCATGACTTTCTTTCTTCAGTCGTAAAGAAATTATGTTTCTTGAGGAAAACATTTCAGGATTTCTCTCTATATAGTGAACTTCAATGGAGTTTGAACTTCCAAAATGTAGTTTAAATGCAGCTTCAAATGGCTCTAAACGATCCCAGCCAAGGAAGAAGGGTCTTATCTAGCAAAACGATCGTCAATTTTAAAACAAACTGACAATTTCTATACTTTTTGACCTCAAACGCTCGTCTTGTCTCGTCTCTGTGATGTGCACGTGTAGTCTGTGTAATTGGGCCAATAAAGTTAGGGAACATCTAAAAACTCCCATCTTGTTTTCTTCAAAATAGTCCTACATTGCTGTTTTACCTTTTTTTGGTAAACGCTGTTTGATCTTCTTTGCATGTTCACTTTGTAAACACTGGGTCGGTACTTCTGCAGCGATGTAGGACGATTTTGAAGTTGGAGGAGAAAACGAGATGGGAGTTTTTGACATACCCTAACTGTACTGACCCGGATTACACAGAGTTCACGCAGAGCTAGACAAGATGAGCGTTTGCAGTTCAAAAGTATATAATTTGTTAATTTGTTTCGAAAACGGCTGAACGTTCCGCTAAATAAGACCCTTCTTCCTTGGCTGGGATCATTTAGAGACATTTGAAGCTGCATTTCAACTGCATTTTGGAAGTTCAAACTTCTTCGGAGCACCATTGAATTTCATTATATAGAAATAACCCCTAGAATGCTTTCCTCAAGAAACATAATTTCTTTTTGACTGAAGAAAGAAAGACAAGAACATCTTGGATGACAACGTGGTGAGTACATTATCTGTAAATTTTTGCTCTGGAAGTGAACTTCCCTTTTAATGTCAAAACTCGCTATTCTATTACATGACTTTGTTTGAAGGTAACCTCAATGTGTTGTTTATGAGTCTTTAAATGTGCACTCCACGTGCCCATCTGCATTTGGGACATTATACCTCTATGTGTCAGAGGGTGTAATGATTGTCAAGTGTTGTCACTGTCAGCTGAAGGGTGTTACTGACGCTGACTAAACCAAAACATCACAATAATAACAATAATAATTCAGAAACATCCTTGTATCTCCTGCATATCTGAACTGTGCAGTCATAATTCTTTTTTATTTTTATTATGTCATTATTTCCTCACCATTGTATGTCATTAATTATGTACTGTGGTTCTAATGTCCAAATGTAAGCTGATGATCTTCTCATTTGCATTCACTTTCATTGAATAACAACTTCAATTTCATGACACTATCGTATTGACTGCCTTTACTGTAATTTTTTTTTTTTTAACTTTTTATAAAGTTCAGTGAATAATCAATCAATCACAAATTCATTTTGCATGCAAAACGGCCTACACAGGTTTGGAAATGAGGGTAAATAGTGATGTTAATTATGTTTAAGTACTGAAATTAAAACAGAGCAGAAGTATAAAAATAGATGACGAATGTAAGTGTCTTCAGGGAAAATCCAGTGCAATCCAGAGCAGGAATGAAAGGAAGTTTATGAAAACCGTATCTTGTGCCACATGCCTGACAGCAAGTCGAACAGAGGCGCTGCTGTGACAGGCTCACGCATGCCCGCCGTGGACCAGGTTACTATCGGTCATTCTCCTGATGAAGCGGGAAGAGACCTCAAGAGCACAAAAGAGGCTGATAACCTACTTCCTGACATTTCCATCACATTAATGGATGCATTTGGTAAAAGTGGGCTGTGTGAACTACAGCATGATGATAATGAGAACGCTTTCATTTTATGAGATAAATGGACGGCTTTACGTGGGGTTACATAAGCTTTTGCGTGAACGGGTTATAGTCGGTCAGGTTTGTAAAAGATGAGTCAATATGATTCACAGGGCTGTAAACACTTTTGACATGTGCAATTTCCAAAATCACCATCATCACATCTGACAAACAAACAAACAAACAAACAAACAAACAAGGAGTTTTACTGGTGGGTTAATTTGCTTCTCCACAATTTTACATTCGGCAAATGAACTCAGCCAATAGGAATCTCGCATGCAATTCTTTTAGACATTAACATCTTGTAACAAGATTATTATAATTGACTAAAAATAAAACAATTAAAAAATGTTTTCTTAATTACTTTAGGGTTGTACCGATACGTGTTTTTCATACCGATTATTACAGATCAAGTAAACCGATAACCAATATTTTAAACCGATATATATGTCTAGTGTAAAAATTTAAATTAATGTCAAAATTAAGAATAACAAAGGCTCTGACACAACATTTATTTAAATTCTTTTAAATTATTTTATGGGCAAATTGGTTTAAAAAATTACCGATACCAATAACCTATATATATATATATATATATAAATCTTTAAATAATTTTTAATTTAATAATAAATATAAATCTTTATTTATTGTTATTATGTGTTATTCATATTTATATTATAAATGAATGTTAACTGAAATAAAAAGCTCATATTTACATTTAAATTTACAAAATGACTTCAGTTTAGTTATTATTTAAGTACTAAAATAACTCATAAAATTGTATAAAAACTATATAGTAATTTCAAAAAATAATACAAAAACAAAAAATACTAAAACTTTAACTAATATTAAAATGAAAACAGAAAATATATATAAAACCTAACACAAAACACTAATAGCATCATCCTTAATTTCTGCGAAGCTAATGTGCATTTTTACTGGAAGAATGAGATCAGTGACTTCGCCCACATCATCCAAGGGTCTCATTAGGGAAAGATTCAACTGTTCCCTCTCTTGTTCATGCGATTGCTAGTCACAGAAGAGAGCTATTGTTATAGCTGTCGCCTTGTAAGCTATCATGAGGTGTCTGAGGAAGCCCTGGAGGCCAGACAGACAGGCAAACACGGCCAAGTAACTGGAGAAATAAAGCACGACCTGGAGTAACCTCACTGCCGCCGGCTTTAACGAGGGTTACTGGAGTTCAGCCCACATGTCTGCGTTGCTTATGTGAGAACAAAGAGGAACTAATGCTGGTCAGGGCAGCGTTGGTGTTGCCTCAATTTCTGTTTCTGTTTCAAACGATAAAACTGGGAAGAGATTGCTTGTGGGACAGATTCCCCATGAACAAATGCCCTGTGAGATGATGTGGAAACAGTAAGTGTGTCCCTGTTCCGCTTCTAAGAGCGAGTTACTTCACATTTGTCGAGCTCTGCACTTTTGCCCAGCGCTGGCAGGAAGCGTGAGTCTTGTTATGGGCCAACTACTGCTGCTGCTAACTCACTTAACGCTCAGGTTTGGTTTCTAAACGCTGGACACCAAATACATGTGAGCGGTAACACTGAGTGTACGGCTAAAATGTCAAGCGTCAGCTCTGTGGTTTTTCCAAGGGACAAAAACGTGTGGGATGCTAACTGAAATAGCTAATTATTAAAGGATGTTTCTGTCTCTTTAAGAAAAACAAGTTTCTTGATTTCACTCTTAAAAATAGGGCCTGAAGGGGTTTTCACAGCAATGCTGTAGAAGAACCAGTTTGGTTCCTCATAGATCTTTTCAGTCAACAGTTCTTAAAAGAAAATTTGTTTTTCTTAGTGTGAAGAACATTTGAATAATCTATAGAACCTTTTTGAACCTTTTGTGGAATGAAAAGATTCCATGAATTTTAAAAGTTCTTCATGGAACCATTGATGTAAAGAAAGAATGTTTATTTTTAAGAGTGTTGGGGCAAAAAGCTTAATGACTCTCATTTGTCCCAAAGCACAAAATATAAGCATTTTCAGGAATAGCACAATGCAACATTAGACATCAAAAACCAGTAATATAATCATAATTATCCTTTTAACAGTCATTAATTCTTATCGCATTATAGCGAGACATTTTAATCGATGTTGCTGTCTTGTTTTTAATCTGTTTTTGTGACTAATCCAGATCCACCGGTCTAATACGGGATAAGGACATTAGGGAAGCTGGGGGTGGGAATTAAACACTTTACTCTGGTGTCTAGTTCGGGCCCTAAAAGCGGGGTGAGGGATATTTTCAGGGGCTCTTACCTCCACCGCTAATGCTCCCAAACTCTCCAGAAGGCTGTCTGTCGCTATGGACACATCTTGGATAATCTTCGGGTCGGATTTGACATCCCTCTGTATGACCAAAACATAAAAAAGACATTATGAGCTAATCAAAGTAGCAGATTTTACTGTTAAAATTATCTTACGTAACTTACTGTAGCAGCTGTGGCTGCCAGAAATTAAATTTTTTAAAAAATGACAATGTTTCCAGTATTATAGAATGCCTGTTTATTTTTATAACTTACAGCCATACAAGGTTGGGAATTAATCAGGGCTTGTAGAAAAAATGACACAAAAATAAACAAAAATGCCTGAAAAGTGTAAGACAAAGGGGCCAAAAATGCTTCTGCACAATTAAACAACGCAGTATGGCTGTTGCGATTAAAATGAAATGTGAAAATTTATCAGTTTGCTTTTATGCGCATTTACATTAGTCAGCGCTGAAAACGAACCAGTCAGAGGCGCTTAGATTAGTCAGCGCTGAAAACGAGCCAATCAGAGAGCGATTAATATATAGCTTCAGTGATTATAACGGGAGTTTTTGCATAAATTGTGCTAGACTAGGCTAACGTCATGGACCGTCATGTTTGTGTGTAAAGCCAGAATGTGACGTGACCAAAACGAAACAAAAACGTTTTGTATTGTTTTCTATATCGATATTAATAATCATTATTACAATATAAATATATGATTTTTACCATAATATTGCTCCTGTTTTTACATAGTATATTGTTATTGACAACAGTTCAAAATACTGATTAAGGTAACTGGGTAAATTTAAGTATTTGATATTAAAGACAACATATGGTTTTTATAACAATAAGGTGATTATAAAAATTGCACTGGCTAATGTTAAAAATGCCTTTGGAAATCAATTCCAGTGAGCAAATATTTCATTATGTGATGTGATGTTAATATAACAAGGCAATTTAACTGCCAAAATCCGCTTTTTGCCTTAAAATGTTCTTATGACCATCATAATAATACAGGTGGCAAATGAAAAGCAACATGATGAATTACAGTTCACCGTGAGTCACCTGTCCATAAAACATTAACAATACTCGTATACACAGTAGACTGTATACTCAAAGACAAAACACCATCAGGGAAGCAGGCATGACAATAAAATAATGTAATAAACGTTTCATAAAATGACATAAAATGTAGCCCAAAACACTCTGATGTGCATAACTGATAAAATATGGAGAAACTAAATGATTTATATACAGTGTAATCATGTGTGATTATGTCATTTTATGGGACATCTGTGATGTCCTTTTACCGATTTTCACAATATATTGTATGTAGCACTGTAGCATTTTTACTTTTTCTGTAAAAATAACAAATATTTTTTACAATGTAGGAAGTTTAACATGCTTTAAGCATCTTTCAAGTCATAATCTTTTAGTAAGACAATGTAAAGCCTACAGCCACATACGCTCTGGACTATACTGTTTTAGAAAAAAAATGTCAAAGCGCTCATTGTCCCCTTGTTTTCATAACTAAATCGCCGCGCAAAGATAGCAGTGACCTGGCATCTTGAAATCTCATTACTCGAAGACAAAGAAACATTGAGTCTAAAGCGAACATACACAAAGACATCAATATGTGAAGACTCTTGGCTGGTGGCCATCGCTGTTCCCTTTTCATGCACAGATATGCTGAAATAATTATTCTGATTGGCGAAAACATATTATATAAAAGTGGCCATTATGTGATCACAATGTTATTCTGTTGGGCTTGATGACAAAGTTCACTGAGTCTAAAATACAAAAATATACACTTGTCCTAGTTTGTGTGTAATTGGTTTACTGAACTAGTGAATTCCTGCGTTTATTGTAGGGTTTGTGTTATCATAGTCGAGCAAGCAACTTCTGTGTGAAATATATGGGACATAAAACATCTTCACAAGCAATCATTAACATCTTGGTGAATTATGAAGTCCAGTGACTTACCCGTATTGGCTTCAGGAAGTCCAGGTTGGACAAGAAGTGGCTTTCTGCATTGTTCAGCCATTCAGCAGATGACTGACAGATGATGTTTTGTGTCAGCTCAGACACGTCCTTATCGGCAATAGTCACAAAATCCTCCAGAGACGTGGTATTGCACAGGTCTCTGAGATGAACGCCGAAGCCTTTAATAAGCACCTGTGGATAACAAATAGCAGTTGAAATCAGCTAAACAAACTCTTTGCATTCATAATTTCAAGTTTGCAACATGAACGCTGCCATCTTTGTATCACGGCCACTTTTTAATCCAATCATCTGAGCTCTAAATGTCATGTGAATATTACACACAAGTCAAATGTTACGTTTAAAGGGACAGTTCATCCAAAATTGAAAATTACCACATGATTTTTCACCGTCAAGCCATCCTAGGTGTATATGACTTTGTTCTTTCAGACGAATACAATTTATAGTTATATTAAAAAATGTTGTGGCTCTTCCAAGCTTTATGATGGCAGTGAATGGGTGTTGAGATTTATTTTCCGGTGAGAATATGCCAGTCTTACATAACCAAGTTTTGTTTACACCAAAGGAAGTTTTGTTGATCAATGTTTTGTTTTGATCTCTCCACTGCGTTTCCGCTTTCATCACGCCCTGGTTCACCACTCTCTTGTGAATGCACGGACAACAGTTAGCGGAGCTAGAAATTACGGTTTGTAAAGTTTTAAATATGAATATTTATCTTACACAAACACATAGATTCACTTCAGGAGGCCTTTATTAACCACTGGGAGCCGTGTGGAGCACTTTTTATGATGGATGTATTCACTTTATTGGACTTCAAAATCTCAACAGCCATTCACTGTCATTATAAAGCTTGGAAGAGCCAGGACATTTTTTAATATAACTCTGATTGCATTCATCTGAAAGAAGAAAGTCATATACACCTTGAGGCCTGAGGATGAGAAAATCATGGGGTAATTTTTATTTTTGGGTGAACTATCGCTTTAAGCCAGCAGATCTCTAGAGAATGGTTGCAAATGATTGTAAGAAAGTACATTACGTGATTACATAATTACACATTCTTTCTTTTGGGAAAGAGGCCATGGACAGCCTTCCTTTGCCCTACAGAGAGACTAAAAACACAGCCTGTCCAACAAACAGAAGCCTTTTTTGTAAGATCGTGACACTCTACCAGCTCCGTCACTCTCTCAGAGACTCTGCACAAACCACCATTCAATTATTAAGAACAGGATGTGCCGAAACGATTTCTAAAGGCTAAATTGGGACCTCTTAAGATATGGCTTAAGACAATGACCTGCATATACATTTTCGCTCAAAAGTTTTTGAGTCTCTTGTACTCACCAGTAACAGTAATATTGTGAAATAGTATTACAATCTAAAGAAATTGTTTGCTATTTGAATATATTGTAAAATGTATGAATTTTAGCTGAATTTTCAGCATCATTACTCCAGTCTTCAATGTCACATGATCCTTCAGAAATTATTCTAATATGCAGATTTGCTTCTTAAGAAACATTTTCTATTAAACCTGCAAGCAGCCTTGAAAGGGCCCTTGCACCTGGGCTTACCGCCACCTGGTAGTTTTAAGAAAACAGTGAACGGTGAGCAATATGCATTTAAAGTGGTAAATAAAAAGTCAATTATATGTGCCAAACTTCCTGCTGCCAGCTGGTGGCGCTACACCTATAACTGAATGTTAGCATGTAGATGTCTTCAGGTCAGAACTTTTATCAAATGAAGTTTGGTGCAGATTAAACATGGTATGTTTGAGTTCATGTAAAGCATGACATATCCTGTCGCCAACAGGTGGCGCTATGATTATATCTGAATATTGGCCTTTAGATGTCTTCAGGCCAGGACTCTTACTAAACATGAAGTTTGGTGCAGATTGGACATTGCATGTTTAAGTTAGTGTAAAACAAATCATTTCCTGATGTGAATTTTGGTAGCGATCGGACATTGTATGCCTGAATAATAACAACTTTTTCATGGCGAAACATCAAACTTTGTCACACCGCCACGGACACGCCCTTCAACGAAAACTCAACATCTTTGCAATTTAACATTGCAAAGGCCTTTAGATTAGACTGATCAAATATAATGTTGATGTCATTAAATCTCTATGAGGAGTTCGTTAGAGCGTAAAACATGCCACTTTCTGTTGCCAGCAGGTGGCGCTATGGCTATAAGTGAATATGGTCATGGGCACATGTTCAGGACAGGACTCCTATCAAACGTGAATTTTGGTGCAGATCAGACATAGTATGCCTGAATTAATGTCACAAAGGGCTTTAGATTAGACTGACCAAATTTGGTGTTGATCTGTTTAAATCTCTAGGAGGAGGAGTTCAAATGCAACGCCTGAAAAAGTGAAAACGGCACGAAACTTGCAGAGAAAATTCTAAATAACAGACTTCCTGTTGGGTTTCGGACTTCGTACCAAGAGACTTTTTTGTAGGTATTGGTGTGTTACATGTGTCTACCAAATTTCGTACATGTATGTGAAACATAGCTTGAGGGGCACTTTGCTGAAATTTTATAGGTGGCGCTATCGAGCCATTTTGCCACACACACTTCGGATTTTTAACACCTCAAAAATGTAATTCATTTTGGAGAAGAAGAAGAATCGGAGCAATTCCAATGCGGTCCTCTCATCACCGGTGCCCGGGGCCTAAATATTATCAATGTTCTAATGCAATGAATCTGATAAAGAATGAATCTATTTTTAGACGTATGCTATGTGAAGAATGAAATGCTGGGCATATTTTTAATAAACGGAAGCCTGGTGTTTTCAAAGTAGCATCTATCTTGCAGCGCATCTGTCAGAGGTGCTGGGAATCGGTCGGCCTGTGTCAGTTTTCCAGGAATTGTCCTGTGGCTGTGGTTCTGCAGGGCAACAGTCATGTGACTCCACCCTCCACCCCCTCCCTCTCTCCAATGGCACAGCAGCACGTGTACAGCTGTGCAGGACATTCATCATCCGCAGCATCTGCCCGTGATGTTGTATCCCACCACACCAAGGTCATCCGCATGTGAGAGCGTACGGACGCATGTACGAGGCTTTGAAAAACAGACCGCTTCATATCTGGACGCACCAGCATGTTACGTAACGGTCCCAAGATAGATGACAGGCTGCAATTTAATGACGACGCCAGACGGTGTGTGAAATATTTTAAGCGCTACATATACATGTGTGAAGGTAATTAAAGACAACACCCGCAGGGCAAACAACATAAATTTGTGAAAAAAGAACCTGTTGATTTTAAGAGCTTTTAACAGTTTTTGAACAGCTCATGTCATGCACTTCATTTACCTTCTCCAAGTTGACGTTAGCCTCCACTATCTGTGTCACAGCATGCTTGGGCAGGGTAGCATTTTTCTCAAGAAACACAGACAGCGTTTCATTATCACGGAGGAAGTCCTTCAGCTTGAACCCTAGGAGAAAAAGAAAAACCTTTAAGACTAAAAACATAAGCATGAAATACCATAATGAATGAACATAATCAAATATTGAATAAGAAAATATTTGATATAAATATCAAATTCTTAAATATTTATTCATTTTGCTAATATAATGTAAATAATATAAAAATGTATTAATGTAATACTACAAAATGCTTTGTTATAAAGGAAAATACTACTTTATTATATATATGCACTACCGGTCAAAAGTTTTTGAACAGTAAGATTTTTAAAGTTTTTATAAAAGTCTCTTCTGCTCACCAAGTCTGCATTTATTTGATCCAAAGTACAGCAAAAACAGAAAAATTTTAAAATATTTTTGCTATTTAAAATAACTGTTTTCCATATGTATATATTTCAAAATGTAATTTATTCCTGTGATTTCAAAGTTGAATTTTTAGCATCATTACTCCAGTCACATGATCCTTCAGAAATCATTCTAATATGTTGATTTGCTGCTCAAATTTTTTTATTATTATTATTATGTTGAAAACAGCTAAGTAGAATTTTTTTTAGGTTTCTTTGATGAATAGAAACTTCGGAAGAACAGCATTTATCTTAAATAAAAACTTTTAGAACATTATAAATGTTTTTCTTATCACTTTAGATCAATTTAAAGCATCCTTGTAAAAGAATTCATTTTTATAATTTCTTTACCAAAAAAAAAAAAAATGACTGGTAGTGTATATACACACACACATATATATATATATATATATATATACAGTAGTCAACATTTGAAGTGGATCAAAACTTTTCAACAAAGTTGTCCTAAAACCAAAACAATACCCGCTCTTGTCTTAGGACAACTTTGAGGAACTTTTTTGATCCACTTCAGATGTTGACTACTATATATATATATGTATATATATACATACATAGGTTATATAAGCTATAGTAATTTATATCATTTACATATTAGAGTTAGATGTCATGTCAGAACAATGCTGACTAACACCGGTCAATTTGTTGTTTTTCAATTGCACCATGAATGATATTATTTTTAACAAAGGGTGTCGTTCAGAACATTGTGAAAAGTACGACTCCTCTGCAATTCCCAACTCAATGATAAAGCGAGTGAGGCAATGCAGCCGTTACTGATGCACTCACGTGAGAATTGTTCATTTAGCTCTCAATTCCGAGTTCATCATGCAAGATGTCCACGGTAAAGGATGGAAGGAAAACAAAAGCAAGAAAGCAACTACAGCAGCGTTCTTCACAGCGCTCATTGTGTTATGTGTCAGAACATTCCAGAAGAGTCATCGGTATGAACTGGTTTGAGTCAGTCTCTTTTCTCTGGGGTTACTACAGGTCATTCCCCAGCCAGTTCTCTGAAATCATCAGAGAGCACTTTTCAGATGTTCTTATTGTTGTTAAACTATTCAGGAAGTTTTTGGGAAATGAGCTATACAAAATTCCAGGGGGTGCAGAATTTGTGCAAAAACAGTAAAAACACAAACGCAATTGTTAACATAAATACTTGAAAAAAAGGTTTTCACAATGATGCCATAATAGAATCATTTGTGATGCCTCAACGAAATTCTTAAAAGAACCACATGAAGAGCGTTTTAAAAAAATTAAAGAACTATTGTCCACTATGAAGAACCTTTTGTTGAATGGAAAGCTTCCATGGATGTTCAAGGTTCTTCATCAAACTACAGACGTCAATAAAAACACCTAAGAGTACAGAGCTATAAACTGTGAACACAGACCACAAAACCAGTTATAAGGGTCAGTTTTATGAAACTGAGATTTAAACATCATAACATACTGAATAAATAAGCTTTCCATTGATGTATGGTTTGTTAGGATAGGAGAATATTTGTTCAAGATACAACTATTTGCAAATCTGGAATCTGCAAAAATAAAAAAAATTAAAAAGATTGCCTTCAAAGTTGTCCAAATTAAGTTCTTAGCAATGCATATTACTAATCAAAAATTACATTTTTATATATTTACAGTAGGAAATTGACAAAATATCTTTATGGAACATGACCTTTACTTAATATCCTAATGATTTTTGGCATAAAAGCAAAATTGATCATTTTGACCAATGCGATGTATTTTTGGCTACTGCTACAAATATACCCATGCTACTTAAGTTTTGTGATCCAGGGTCACAAATATAAGATCAAAATATAGCTCAGATTATTTGATTCATATCTGAGAAGCTGTTTTGAAACTCTTATGAAACTCACCGAGACACGTAGGATTACTAACATTTTTCCTGAGGAGACAAATCTGACAGATCTTAAGATCACAGTCAGATCAAATCTCCACTGAATGCACCACTCTTCTAGAAGAAATAATTAAGATATCAAAGACATTTCATTTTTTTAATTTTTCTCAGCTGCTACGCACTCTTAAAGGTTCCAAAAGGGTTTTTTTTGCAGCAACGCAACAGAAGAACCATTTTTGGTTCCCAAATTATCAGTTCTTCACAGAGCCATTTATTCATAGTGTTTTTTTTTATAATCTAATAAACCTTTTTTCCACTATAAAGAATCTAAAGTGGAATGTAATGAACCATAGATACCCTAGAAGTTTAGACATCATTTTAAACAGTTTAATGATGCAAGTTCCTCCTTTACAGAACCGCAGAACAGAGTTATCATAGCTTCCTCAAATATTGTACCAGAATGCATGCACACGTATGCATCATAAGCATCTCTGTGGCATGAAATGATCATGCTTAACCATTGTGACTCTTGAGGCTTTCTATTCCACAGTGGGCAAAGCATGCATCCTAATCCTCAAGCCCCAGGTGCAAACATCAGCCCCTCCGGGAGCATTAATTAAATGCTGTCAACTGTGAGTACATGCAACTCCCAAAAGCCTCCCTCAACATTTGTTACACTGAGTCTGTCTAAATAAAGGTCACAAAGTTATACATTTATAAGAAAGTGTATTGTGAATGTTAGTGGATTTTGCAAGTATCACTTCTGCAAGTGGCCATATTTGAGGCAAAACAACAGCCCATATGATCTAAAGACCTGACTATAATACAGACTTATGCAGAGCTACAACGCAACTACCTGTCAACTGCACAGCAATGCATAAAATTTAATAGTCGTAGGCCTATATAATGCTATAATAAAAACCTTTTAATTAAAGCAAGAGAAAAAAGTGAACAGATACGAGCAGATAACCACTTCTGTAGTCGTTCATGGTCAAAAAATGACTAATACAGAACGTTTCCTAGTTGACCTTCAACACTGAATCTCAAATGAGGAACCACATCTAATCTGAATTTCAGACAGGAAACAGACACACAAATCCCTCTGGTGTTTCCATTTCAGTGGGTACACTGATGCTCGTTGGGAATTAGGGTGTGGGGACTCGCTACTGAAACTTCACCGCACACTGACCCAGCTAGTTATACTGTGACCGATGTGAGAGTAAATAATGCTATAAAGTGGTAGAGTGACATTAGAAATGGTGAAACCTGATACCAAGAAGAAATACTGATCTTTCAATGCATTTCACATCACTCACAAAACATTATTCTTAACATAAGTGAAGGGAACGCTAAAGATTCTGATTCTGATTTGTTAATGATTCCAATAATAATTTTTTAGTACTTTTAGCACAATACTTTGTTCTGACTACAAACTGAACAAATAACAATGCTGTTTTTGGTAACATACACTATTGTTCAAAGGTTTGGGGTTTAATGAGATTTTTAAAGAAATTACTTTTAATTAGCAAGGATGCATTAAAGACTTTTAACATGTTCCAAAAGATTTCTATTTTAAAGAAATGTTGTTCTTTTGAACTTTATTTCATCAAAAAAAAAAAAAAACTGAACATTTTTTTGTCATGGTTTTATATGACACTGAAGACTGAAGTAATGGTGCTAAAAATTCAGTTTTGCAAGACAGAAATAAATTACATTTTACAATATATTCACATAGAGAATGGTTATTTTAAAATATAATAATATTTCACATTATTAGTGATTTTACACATTTTTTTGACGTACCTTCAGTGTTTCTCTGCAGTTTTCTCAAGGCCCGGACGAGTCCTTTGAAACCTTCAAAGCTCTTGTCATGTTGGCTGTAGAGAAGAATCTTCTTGGCATCGATGAAAAGTCGTGAGATGCTGCGAATGATGACAGTGACATATATGAAGGATATGTATATATAGTCTGTAAAATCCAATGGAGACCCAAAAGTCAGTATACTTACATTGAGTCATTGAAGTTGCCCACTACCCCGGGTGTCTCTCCAGGGGTCGGGTAGCGAAAGCAGGGGTTGTTGGCATTGCAGATGATGCCCTGAACCCATGGTAATGTCCCCGCGGATGGCATGGCCTTGTTGGGAAAGTGGCCTGAAAAGGAAATCAGATTTACAACAAATGTTTGAGATTAAATCTTCAACAGTTATGAAACCAACAAGAAAGTGCAACCACATTTCTCCAATCTGATGTATGTAATGCAATAAAATAAAGTTAGCTTTATTTGGAGCAATGTGCACAGAGTAATTATGCAATGGTTTGCACAGGTTGCACACACAATTCCTGGAAGCATCCCTGCAGAAATCATTTCCCTTAAATAAATTCTGTTTAAAGAGCATATGTTTTCACAAACTATATACATACTGTAACATTTTCTTCTTGCTATTCTTCCGGGTTCTCGTTTTCTGATTTGAAACTAACTCCGAAATAGTTCAAAGTACAGGAACTGACACGCTGCAAGAAAACTGGGTTTTAGAGATCTTGTGATATATAAAATTTCATGCTGTTCCTGGAGCTGTTTTGCTGTCCTTGACCTCCCCTGGGGACTGTGTGATTTCCAAAGAGGAGCAAATATTGACGCTTGAATGAAGTAAGACGTGGTGACACAAGAAGACATTAAATAAAACGCATTCAGAATATTTTCAGCTCTTCGGTGCAAACCATTTGCTTTTAAAAAGTAGTTAACAGGCTTTAGAAGAATGCAATCAAATTGATATAGACCAGACCTTACTTAGTTAATCTAGTTTAGTTTATTTAATCAGATTTATAGGGCAAGTAAAGATTAATCTAAGCTCAAATCACATATGCATTTGCATTCATTTTGTGCTTGCGTTTTGGGAAAAGCAATCTTAGGCAACTTACATTCATGTTGTTCGTATGGAGGATAGTGGAGTCTGACAGATATCAAGATGAAAAAGATGAAGAGTGGCCATATGATCTCGATCAGCAGCTGAATCTGGAAAGGAATGCACACAATAGTGTGATATTTACTCGTTTGTTAATCATCCCAGATTGTTTTGGTTCCGAACTTTAATTTGAATTCAACACATCATATCTGCTATTTACATATCATGAATAAACTCTTCTAGTGAAGTCCAGAAAATCCAGTTTATCGTGACGGTTGACGGCTTTCCTGTTGACAATCTAGTTCATTTGCTGAACCTCCTGTTCATATGTTGTATGTACATTCACTGACAGGATGTTATTTCTTTAAGAAAAGTCTGATAAGAGCAGTTTCTCTATCATTTTACATTAAGTACGATTAGTAATTCAATAACAAATATTTCACTAATACATCTTAAAATCTCTACTGCAGCACTACACAATAAAATGTTCCGAATGATTACAAATCCTAAGTAGTTTGTCTTTTTATTTATGTATTTATTCATTGCTTTGAATACGGGGGTTGGTGAGTCGTATAATGCCGTATCTGTTGGTGACCCCCGAACCTCACAGATGTCACCGAACAAACAAAATGGAGCCTGGGGACTCCATATGTTTCAAAAGGGATTCGTTTTGTTGCATATGCAACATTTTTGTTTATATTGTTATTTTTATTACTCAGTTGCTAAATGCATTTGGTGTGAACTTACAGTTTGTCTCCGTCGGTAAGTGAAGTTCTTCCACAACAGCAAACCCAACTGAGTGGAGACAGCCATCTTGCCACGGATCCAAACTGTCCGTGCCTCCTCTCTGCAACTGGCAAGACAATAAGAAGCAAACAAAAGAGATAAAGCTAAAGATGCCAAGCTCAATTTGATCAGTCAGCTATCTATGCATCCTTTATCAAAGTGGGACTTTTATAATAAAGGACAGAGTTGCATTAAAGTAAACAGAGACATCAGGACAAGTAAACAGTTTACGGATCGTTAGAATTTCCCTTTAACATTTCACCTGATTTCTTCATGTATTTTTGATAATTAAGATAAAAAATTAAGTAGGTTGTATAACTATGACTAGAAAATGTTAGCAAGGTAAAATAGTAATTGAAACAGAAAGTTTTGGCATTGATATAGTAGCTTATCTTATCTCGTACAGAAAATTACAAGGAGTGAGAGGAAACAGTGTACAGTGTCAGTATGTGGGTTGGTACATTGCATAATGAACTGAATCATAAATATGTCCATGATGATGTCCAACTGGTGTTTAACTTAAATTGTTTAGTAATGCATTTTTAAATAATCTAAATAGTTAGCATTCTTACCTAAATGTATGAGTCAAGTCTATATTAGAGGAAATTACATGTACATTTTTTCTGCATCTATTAAGTTATTCAAAAATGCTATTATAAGACTATTTCTCACATGTATATTTAATTAATGTTTAAAATTTTGTCCACCATATAAACAATGTGGCATAACCATCACCCAAAAGACACGTTCCTGTCATGTGGCAAGAAAAAAAAAATCACCTTAATTTGTCACTGAACCATTTATCATTCATTAGCAGCCTGTTTTACTTTTGTCATTTGTACAGTTTGTACAGATATGGCACTGTGTTAGGTCATTTGCGTTATATTCTTTTGGTTTTCAAACAGAATATCATAAAGAGCGTCCCTAGCGGACGCGTTCATTTTTATTATTTTTCGTCTTGTTTACCATTTTCTTCATCATACCGTTTCTCTCGCATCGCTCGCATCGTACCCTAAGTCTGTCAATATGCTTGCACTTACACACCAAGTGTCAGTTTTTAGGCTTAAAAGGCGTGAAAAATAAGCATGTCCGTCACGACTGACTGAAAATATGTTAAAGCAAGATATGATGTAAGAAGAACAGTCTTTCACATATTTGTTTACTATACACAATCTTGCCACTGTGAAGCAAAATACGAAATGACAGCGATTTATACACCGAGCTATAGACCTAAACCGCTGTTTTGACCATCAAAAGTGTTTATACACATGATGTTTTAAAGATGCAAAAGAGTTGAGGAGCTCAGTGTGCTTTTCATTGTTCCGCAGAGGAGAGGTTACTCTCGGTCATTTCGCGCAGACTCGTTTACCAACAGATGCTGGAGCGACACGCGAGCACTTACAGTCTTCTTTGTCCAACTTGTCATTTTCTTAATAGATTGTGAATGCCAACAACAGTCAGTAATACACAACACTTCAACATACATATCTGCAGCAAAGCATTTAAAACATCAAAACTCATCAAGTGTTTAAAGACACAATCGTGTAAGTTCTTAAGAAAAACAACAACAGCGCGTTTCTGCTTAAAGAATTAGCAGGTTGAAATATTCATTTGCTTACCAAGCATAATTACTAAAAGATAAAAAGTGTCAACGTGTAATCTGATTACAACAAAAACGACTGCCACCAAGCTTCAGCGCATCGCAACTCACCAAAGTGTTTACGATAAAAAGACACAAATGCGCGTTTGCGTAGTTTATTGGAAAAACAACAAAAGCGTGTTTCTGACATAATTAGCATGGTATTTAAAATATTATTGATTTATAAATTAGTATAAAATTACACTTGACACAGCTCACTGCTCCAAAAAAAAAAAAAATAAAAGAAAGAAAGAAAGCCAGCGTTACTCACCGTTATATCGTTCTCCGAAGTGATTATTCCTTATTGCATATAAACTGTAAATCCTTTTGAGATGAGAGAAAAAACAGCTGTTCTAACTCTCTCAAAGCGATATTGTACTGGTGGTGCTTTGTGCTCTTATGGACGGACCTTTTTGCTCTCCTCCATCCTTTTATATCGATGTGCGAGGTTACTGTCGGTCAAACGCGCTGCTGTTTGTCTTCGAGCCTCCATATATGGAAAGCACGTGCGGACCCAAAACAGCTCTTAAAAGGGCAACGCGGATTCACTCAAAATCCGTTATTTTACTTAATTTTGTTCATCTTAAGCTACATGTTCGTTTATACTATAAATATTATGCGTTTAATATTTATTATATGGCCTAATCTATTATATGGCCTTGCAAATACAGTTGAGGTCAAAAGTTTACATACACCTTGCAGAATCTGCAAAATGGTAATTACTTTACCAAAATTAGAGGGCTTGTAGAAAATGCATGTTATTTTTGATTTAGTACTGACCTGAATATGATATTTCACAAAAGACGTTCAAGTCCACAAGAGAAAATAATAGTTGCATTTATAAAAATGACCCTGTTCAAAAGTTTACATACACTTGATTCTTAATACTGTGTTGTTACCTGAATGATCCACAGCTGTGTTGTTTTTTGTTTAGTGATAGTTGTTCACAAGTCCCTTCATTGTCCTAAACAGTTAAACTGCCTGCTGCTCTTCAGAAAAATCCTTCAGATCCCACAATTTTTTTGGTTTTTCAGCATTTTTGTGTATTTGAAGTCTTTCCAACAATGGTTGTGTGATTTTGAGATTCATCTTTTTCACTGAGGACAACTGAGGGACTCATGTGTAACTATTACAGATGGTTCAAATGCTCACTGATCCTCCGGAAGGAAAAACAATGCATTAAGAGCGTGAGGGTGAAAACTTTTGAACAGAATGATGATGTGTACATTTTTCTTATTCTGCCTAAACATCATATTTATTCAGTTAGTACTGCCCTTCAGAAACTACAGAAGATACTTACATGTTTCCCAGAAGACAAAATAAGTTAGATTTACCCTGATCTTCAAATTCTAAAAGTTTACACCACCGGCTCTTAATGCATTGTTTTTCCTTCTGGAGCATCAGTGAGTGTTTGAACCTTCTGTAATAGTTGCATATGAGTCCTTCAGTTGTCCTCAGTGTGAAAAGATGGATCTCAAAATCATACAGTCATTGTTGGAAAGGGTTCAAATACACAAAAATGCTGAAAAAAACCAAAGAATTTGTGGGATCATTCAGGTAACAACACAGTATTAAAAATCAGGCATATGTAAACTTTTGAACAGGGTCATTTTTATAAATTCAACTATTATTTTCTCTTGTGGACTATATGTAAATGTCTTTTATGTGAAATCTCTTATTCAGGTCAATAACATGCATTTTGGTAAAATAATTAACATTTTTCAGATTCTGCAAGGTGTATGTAAAATTTTGACCTCAATTGTATATGAACGTTTGCTGTGTTCAGCCTAGCTTATTTTCAGATATGTTCAGATGTAAAAATGGTGATGAAGTGAGTACATTTTTCAGCATATAGTGCATTATATGGTAATATCTTAAACCAGCTTTAGATGGTTTGCTGGTTTTCGCTGGTTTAAGATGGTCTCACAGACTAGCCAAGCTGGTGTTAAGCTAGTTAAACTGTTCGCAAAGTATATTAGGATGTTTTTCTCTCAGCACAGATAACTAGCCAAATCTAAAATCGAGTATCCTACATTTGTTTTTTGTCAAGCAACTACCGAAGTGTTTTTCTGCACACATAACAACGTCTACCCACACCGATTTCTCTTAGGAATGAAAGAATTGGAGAAAAAAGGGACATATCTTCTCTCCAGGTCATCATGACCTCTGAGAAATGAAGGCAGGCTGTAAAACACTTAGACATAACCCAGAGCTGGGCCTTGAGTGAAGATACCGAGCAAGACAGATATATAGCACTAGATTAGGAATTTAATTGATAAAGTGCCCTAGAAATCCACATATTACTCAATATATAATACATAGTATTAAAAACACAGCACAGGTGGTGCATGATGAAAGTTTAAAGTCAGCTTCTATTTTTAATACCGAATCTTTGGAAGGGATAGTTCACCCAAAAATGAAAATTCTGTCATTAATTACTTACCCTCATGTCGTTCCAAACCCGTAAGACCTTCGTTTATCTTCGAAATACAAATTAAGATATTTTTGATGAAATCCGAGAGTTTTCTGACCCTGCATAGAGGCACAGGTCAAGGCACAGAAACATAGTAAGGACACTGACAAAATAGTCTTCTAAAAATAAAACCGTTATTTTTATTTTCTTTGCACACAAAATAGTATTGTCATAGCTTCATAAAATTACGGTTGAATGACTGATGTCATGAACCATTTTAACAATGTCCTTACAACATGTCTGGGCCTTGAACGGGGTAGTACCCTTGCTGTCTATGCAGGGTCAGAAAGCTCTAGGATTTCATCAAAAATGTCCTAATTTGTGTTCCGAAGTTAAACGAAGGTCTTACGGGTCTGTAACACATAAGGGTGAGTAATTAATGACAGAATTTTAATTTTTAAGTGAACTATCCCTTTAAGTCATGTTAAGTTTGTCTATTCTCAAACTTACAGATAAAGGAAATGCATTATGTTTACCTATTCCATGGACTTTCTGCATCACTGGTCTGGATAACCATGAAAAGTCATCCATTAATGAAATGCATCTGTGTAGTTGACACACATCACATCACATTTAGGATAAACTTTATGCATTAAGGAAAGTGTATATCTGACTAATAATAAGTAATCCACATTTCTTTTACACAATTTTAAACTCTTTTTATAGCAATATAGCTTACAATAGGATGAACTTTTAAAATGTATTTTTTTAATATGAGGGCGTAAAATGTTGTGTTGGAGTATAGCATTTCAACTACCCAAAGTATTTCACAAAATATGCATGCACGTCAACTACCAGTTAATTAAATTACCACATATGAAATATATTGTCATATGAAGTAAAAATATATGAAACCTTTTAGAAGTTGTAACAATTTCATATATTAACATATATATGTAGCCCATACAAATATGTATATGTAACAATTTTTGGACATCATATATTGTTGACATATATGTACATATAACTTTCACTATCGGGATTTTATATATGTGACCCTGGACCACAAAACCAGTCTTTGCTTGGGTATATTTGTAGCAATAGCAATTTTTTTATGCCAAAAATCATTATGAAGTAAAGAACATGATCCATGAAGATATTTTGTAAATTTTCCATAAATATATCAAAACTTAATTTTTGATTAGTAATATACATTGCTAAGAACTTCATTTGGACAATTTTAAAGGTGATTTTCTCAGTTTTTAGATTTTTTTGCACCCTCAGATTCCTGATTTTCAAATAGTTGTATCTCTACCAAATATTGTCCTGTCCTAACAAACCATACACTTTTAAACTAGTAAATCTATATTGATAATTGCTGTTTTCAGTATAATAAGTGACACTGTGAATCAAGCAAGCAGAATCCGGCCTGTCTGTTTCTAACCACACAGTCAAAAAGAACACTGTGATACTGATTTGACTGAGGGGTAGGTAACATTGTGCCTTTTGTGTTTCTGGTCATGTGATAAACACTTTCATCCTGTTTTTCATGCCGTTCACCTCTCTGTGGTCACACAGGCCATGAGGCAGCCAATTGAACAACGCTGCCCTCCTGCCCCAGTATCCTCTGCCAGTTTTGTGGAGTTGAGCATCAGGGGTGACACTGTACTGTTGACACAGAGAACGAGAGCGAGGAACGAGAAAGAAATAAACAGCATCTGAGCGTGACATGTGAAGACTCTTCACAAAGGAAACCACAATCGGGTCTGGAGAGCTAAGAGAGGAAGTTTAATATTCAGACTGTGGTAAACTCAGTAGACATGTGATCTGAGTTGGGGGGACTTAAAGGAGCAGTTCATGCAAAAATTAAAGAGTTTTTTTTTTTTTTTTTATTCACCCTCATTGTGACTATCTGAACTATACAGACAAATATGTGACCCTGGACCACAAAACCAGTCTTAAGCCGCTGGGTTATATTTGTAGCAATAGCCAAAAATACATGGTATGGGTCAAAATTATTGATTTTTCTTTTATGGCAAAAATCATTAGGAAATTAAGTAAAGATCATGTTCCATGAAGATATTTTGTAAAATTCCTACTGTAAATGTATGAAAACTTTTGATTAGTAATATACATTGTTAAGAACATTATTTGAAAAACTTCAAAGGCAATTTTCTCAATATTTAGATTTTTTTGCACCCTCAGATTTTTAAATAGTTGTATCTCGGTCAAATATTGTCCCATCCTAATGAAAAGCTTATTTATCCAGCTTTAATATGACGTATAAATCTCAATTTTGAAAAAATGACACTTATGACTGGTTTTGTGATCCAGGGTCACATATGCTAACAATTCAGTATGGTGGTATTACCGTGGCACTACCACAGTGTTTTTAAAGGGTCATCCTCACCTGGTCACTGTAAAGCAATGCCACTGCATGTAACAACACTTCTGTTATGTTACTGTTAAGTCACTTATCAACTGACACGTAATGAGAAGATGAACTGTTTACTGCTTCAGTTGGTTTTTAGGTTATAGCACCGGCACACATACAGTTCCCAGCATGACCTGCAAAACCTGTTGCCCTTTTAAGAGCACGCACTTCGGTATTGCACAGCAGCAAATTGCTGCCTTTGCATGCGAACGGATCCATTGCTTATAACGTTATACAAACAAACGGTGCGTTTCTGTTGTCTTATGCTAAAAAAAACGATGTTTTGTGGCACCATTATTAGCCTACATGTCAATTATGATACCTGGGGTCTCTTAAAACACAGAACCAGTATGACACAACCAGAAAACGTTTTTAAAAAACATGATCAGTACATTTTCAAAATCAGAGGAAAAAAAACGTTTGCGCTGCGAGTTTCTAGCAATGTAGCAGTCTAAAATGCCTTAAAATAAGATAATTATGCGGAGTCAAACAATATTTCGCCGGGGGAAGCGAATATCATCACTTATTTTCCCTCTCCTCTCAGCAGCTGAGCACAAAGAGTCGGTTTGTCCGATAGTAACCCCGCGAGGGGGAGGGGGTGCTGGATAAATATAGTTCTGTATATTCGGGCATCATAACATCTTGCTTTTTAAAGAATATATTAACGTATTATACATTTTATTCGACGTTTCTTCACCTTAATCGATTCGTTCTTTGACTTTGTCACCCGGTTGAACTCTTTCCGCTACACGCACGCCACTATACATTAAACCAAACGCATTTATGAAGTACATTAAGTGTGTTAAATGTATAAAACCCACAGGTAATGACATTATTAGTCTAAGACGTATGTAAATCTACGACATCCAGCGCTCTGCAGTACTGCAATGACCGAGAGTAACCTCGCGTCAGAACGCGAGCAGCAGAAACTGGGTGAAAGGGGACGTGACGTCACTCGACACGAAGCTTCTCGACTGCGGCGTTTACGTGATCGTTAGCCCTAAGGCATGTGATGGTTTTACAGCTATGCATTCACTGAATACAAGTAGTTAGTTCCTGGTATGAAGCTGAATTGAAGTCAGGCCAGTTAATACAGCTGGTCGGAGGAAGAGCGCTTATTGGCCAGCCGCAGGTGTGATGCTGAAAATATTACGTCGTGATAGAAGCACAGATATAGTTACACAACAACGCTAAAATGTCAAAACATTAACTTATTTCTAAATGTAATTGAATTTTATACCGCAGAGTGTTAAGAAGGCTGTATTGTCACAAACTAAATTAAAAAATGTAGGAGTAATATTTGATTCCAGTCATGTGCAGCACATTGTTAAGACCTCTTTTTATCATCTCACACTGTAAAAAATGATTAGTTGACACAACTTGACTTAGTCAAGTCATTTTGTTGCATTGACTTTAAGTTTAGCAAACACTAGGTGTTATGTTCACTCAACTTATATGTAGTTGTTGAAATAACTTGCAGTAAATTGAGCCAACGAACTGTATCAATTAAAAAGCATGTTGTTGCCAATCAGTAAGTAAGTAAGTAAAATGTATTTATATAGCACCTTTCACAGACAAGGAGTCACAAAGTGCTTTACAAACTGTCAATAAAACGGATCAAACATGCATACAATAAGATCTACCATAAAACAACACACAAAACCAATCTTCACAGAAATAAACTAACAGGCAACCATTGCTGTTAATTAAAAGCAAGTCCAAAAAGATGCGTCTTCAGGTGTTTTTTAAAAGAATTGACAGAACCCATAGTTCTCAGTGCTAATGGAAGAGAGTTCCAAAGCCTCGGTGCCACAGAACAAAAAGCACGATCACCTTTAGTCTTAAGACGTGTTCTAGGGACAGTTGAAAGGTCCAGGTCAGAAGACCTTAAAAACCGACCCGGTGAATGTTTATGTAAAAGATCCTGAGTATAGAGAGGTGCCTGACCATGCAAGGCTCTATAAGTGATAACTAAAATGTTAAACTGCACTCTGAATTCAACTGGAAGCCAATGAAGGTCCTTGAGTACAGGTCTTATATGAGACCACTTACTAGTACCAGTCAAAAGCCTTGCAGCTGCATTCTGTACAACTTGTAGTCGCTCCAAAGAAGACTTATTCAAACAAGTATACAGAACATTGCAATAGTCCAATCGTGACGAGATGAAGGCATGAGCAAGCATCTCCATCTCTTTTCTTGAGACCACCGATCTAATCTGAGCAGTGTTCCTGAGATGGAAAAAACATGAGCGAACTACAGACTTTGCATGACTGTTAAAACATATGGCTCTATCAAAAATAACACCTAGATTTCTTATTTCGCTGTGATCTGAAGTAGCTGAAACCCCCAAAACCTGTGTAATATTGTCAGGAGCAAAGATCATCATTTCAGTTTTATCCTTATTGAGTTGCAAAAAATTGTTTGCCATCCATTTAATAATGGAGATTAAACAATCCTGCAGAACTGACAGTTTATCTAGACTGTCAGGTCTAAAAGAAATAAATAGTTGAATGTCATCAGCATATAGATGATAAGATATTATTTTAAAACTGTTAATAATCTTGCGAAGAGGAAGCATATACAGGCTAAACAACAGAGGGCCAAGCACAGAACCTTGTGGCACACCGCAGGACAAAGGAACAGAATCAGACATAAAGGATCCAACAGATACAGAAAAAGTCCTGTCGGACAGATAAGATGAAAACCAATCCAGAGCTGATCCCGAAATACCTACTAAAGAATGTAATCTATTAATCAAAGTGCAGTGATCCACAGTGTCAAACGCTGCACTGAGATCTAACATAGCCAACACGGAACATTCACCTGCATCTGCGGCCATCAAAATGTCATTAGAGACCCTAAGTAGGGCAGTTTCAGTAGAATGATTTTTACGAAAGCCTGATTGAAATTTGTCATAAATGTTATGAGTTTCCAGAATATCATTCAACTGCATTGCTACAGCCTTTTCCAAAATTTTGGAAATGAAGGGCAGTTTAGAGATAGGCCTATAGCTGTTCAACGATGTAACATCAAGATTACTCTTTTTCAAGAGAGGCTGAACCACAGCATGTTTAAAACACCTAGGGACCTGGCCCAACTTTAGAGAGAGGTTAACAATTGAGACCAAACATGGACCAATAGCTTGTTTTGTGATGTTCAGAGTTGATCTGTTTATCTGACTATGCTGTTTGTCACCGTTGTTGAGATTCATACACTGGTTCTTGATGTCTGTGTGTACCTAAACAAAGAGACTTCTTCAGAAAGGTTTTTTTTTTTTTTTTTAAATCACAACAGCTTGTAAGAAATTCTCCTAAAACGTATAAAAAAGACAGGATCTTTTGTTGTGCAATCACAAGGCTGACACTAATTATTCAAGACAATATTTATTTGACTATAATCACTGAATTTGTTTAGAGTCTAATCTCTGAGTTATATTCGCAATAAAGGAAATATAACTCAAAAATTAAACTCCAAATGAGTTCAATGATTCAGATCAAAAAATGATTATGTTAAAACATAATCATCACCACCTGATGACTTGTGCTCTTGGCTTGTCTGGCTGTTTTAACACAGTCACAGTAGCCAAAGAAAATTTAAAGTTAAAAATGTAAGTGTCAAGAGCCCAACTAATGCAAATACTGATCACTATAATGGTTGCTTAAAAATTGTGATTTTTCTCCTTTGGTGATTCTGCTTGTTAACATCAGGTGTCTACAATAATGATCAGTCATCACTTAATTAATCATTAATTATCTGCGTCTGTCTCAACTTCGTTAAAAAAGCATGTCATCATGACGTAGAGTATCTGGCACATGTGCATTACACAGAAAGTTGATAGAACCTATGTTTTGTTGTTATATGAACATGTTATTTTAAGTTTTCAGTTCCTATTGAAGTTGGGGTTGTTCCAACTCGTCCTATTGTGTAGTGAGACACTGCAAGTTGACAGGACATGATTTAACTTGTCCACCTGACTAAAACTCAGAATCATTTTTTACAGTGCAGAGATTTTGCTAGACTCCGTTCTGTGCTGTCCTTCTCTGTGACTGAAAGGCTTATTAATACCTTTGTTTTTTCTCGCACCAATTATTGCAATGCACTTCTTGTTGGGGTTCATAAAACCACACTTACTAAGTTGCAGGATGTGCAGAACTCAGCTGCTAGGATCCTGACTGGTGCCAGGAAAAATGACCACATTACACCAATTCTTAAGTCTTTGCACTGGCTTCCGGTCAGGTTCCAAATAGATTTTAAAATCCTTATGCTTCCATATAAGGCACTGCATGGTCTGGCCCCTCAATATTTGTCTGCACTTTTAATCTCATATTCACCCAAGCGTCACTTACGATCATCACAACACGTCAACACGTTTGCGCTCTGTAGGGGACAGGGCTTTCTCTTCCTACGCCCCTCAGCTCTGGAACGCGCTCCCTCCACAAATTAGAGATGCACAGAATATAAGTATTTTTAAAACTTACTTAAAAACTCATTTTTTTAGGTTAGGTTTTTCTTAACCGTTTAGATTTTTATATCTTAGTTTGATTTTATTTGGTTATTATGTGTGTGTTGGATTCTTACTTGTTTGTTTTATCATGTACAGCGCCTTGAGAAACTGCTTTAAAGGCGCTATATAAAAATAAAGTTATTATTATTATTATATTATTCCTGTATGGCAAAACAGCATTTTTGTCCATGACCTGGTCACAGAGGGAAGATTTCAGGGTAATACTGTTCCACCAAAGGGATTCTCAATAGTTTCAGCTGAACTATTTGCCACTTAGCCTACTGATTCTGTGTAACATCGATCAGAGATCTTACATGGCCTTCAGTGGGTCAAAGGATGTTTGTTTAAAATAGGTTATATTTGTGCATGCTTAAAACATACAACGGCACTAATAGTATTTAAATACTTTTGGACACTAAGGTTCAGATATGTTATTATTGTTAATATTGTGAATAGATTTTATGGTAACACTTTGCGATTAGGTTTATAGTTAGCATGAGTGCTTTAGTTAACATGGACTGAGAATGAACAATACTTCAGCATTTATTAATCTTAGTTAATAATTTCAGCATTTACTAATGCAAAGCAAAAGTTGTGTTTGTTAATGCACTGTTAACATGAACTAACAATGAATGTTTTTTCTTTTCATTATTTAACATGAATAAAGATGAATAAATAGTGTAATAAATGTATCATTCATTACTATATACTATATACTATATACTATAATAAGTGTCATTCATGTTAGTTAATACATTTACTAACATTAACTAATGGGACCAAAGTGTTACAGAGTTTATTTTATTATTATTTATATATTATATTTTTAACATTTTTAGTGTGTTTATTTTTGTTTAAATTATTAAGTTTTGGTTTTTAGTTTTATTTATTTTAGCATCAATCTAAACTAAATGAAAATGAAAAATTTTGCCTATATATATATATATATATATATATATATATATATATATATATATATATATATATATATATATTTCAGATAATGTTTGTTTATTTCAAATAATGATTTTAACGATAATAACCCTCCTTGAATGTCTGAATGTCATTGCATTAGACACAAGACCAAAAAACTGTTTGTTGTAGCTTGAAAAAATGTTCATTTTAAATTAATTTTGAAATGTTTTGCTGAGAAAAGTGCTTGTGCTTTCTATAAAATAAAGTAATATGTGACCCTGGACCACAAAACCAGTCATAGGGGTCAATTTTATGAAATTGATTATGGATTTTATGGAATTGATTTATACATAATCTGAAAGCTGATAAATAAGATTTTCATTAATGTATGCTTTGTTCGGATAGGACAATATTTGGCCGAGATACAACTATTTGCAAATCTGGAATCTGAGGGTGCAAAAAAAAAAAAAAAAATTATTTGGAAAATATAAACAAATAAAATCTTGGATGATGATTGTTTGCCATATGATTTGTCTGATTTTGGCCACGTGGCATTTTGGGAAACTAATGGTTCATATATGAAGTTCCCACATTTCCATGTGACATATTTAGATGAAATCTATGTGAACGTGGCACTTCACCTGAACCTCATGAACTTCATGTGAATCTGAGCTTTGCTCAAAACCAGACAAACATTGCTTAACATACATTACTGCTTAAACCTTTGATTCCCTTGTGTGTGTGTGTGTGTGTGTGTGTGTGTGTGTGTGTTTCTTTCTTTCTTTCTTAGCTAAATCTGGCCTTAATGTACTGTAATCTTACCATGTGAATATTTTATACCAATATAAATATGAATTAAGAGATTTCTATCATGCTACAATACTTCGTTAATAATAACAGCACAGTGTGATAAGTCTTGCATTCTGGAGATGATTATTTTCTTTTTTTCCACTTGCAAACCTTCCATTTTTGGCTCATAACAGCACATTCCCTCTTAAACCTACACCACATTTCAACCATATTTCAGAAGAAATTTTAAAACAGTGGCTAAACTGTCAGAAGTAAAGTCTGACAGCCTCTGTATGACATGTGTGCTCTCAGTGCTTGAAAGCCTAGCAGCTGGTGTCAGACAGAGAGGGACATTCATAGGGAAAACAGCTGTCAAGAACACCCTGCTCACAACATATGTGATTGTGCCGCTCTGTGTTTTGCCAACATCATCAGTGTGGGTTTTGAAGCCGGAGGGCTGGTGTAGGGCCCCTCGACAGGACTCAAAATTGCTGACTGCATGCACACTTGAACTGCAGCCTTTCCTGGATTCCAACTTACTGTTTAGAGAGATACAGTGAGGCTTATTAGCAGTGGTCAGCAGTGATTTTTGATGTATGAATAAGAATATCCTGTACCTTAATAGTACACATGCAAGCAGGAACCTCTAAGTGTGTCATTTTTCGTTTTTTAAAAAAGGCTACTTTATCTTAACCAAACCTAATATGCATTCATAGATTGATTTTCACAGAAAAATAAAATTATGATTCTAAAAGATTTGTCAGATTTTATGCTGTCTTTATGTGTTTTTAATTGGAAAATATAAACAAATAAAATCTTGGATGATGAATGTTTGCCATATGATTTGTCCAATTTTGGCTACGTGGCATTTTGGGAAACTAATGGTTCATATATGAAGTTCCCACAATTCCATGTGACATATTCAGATGAAATCTATGTGTAAGTGGCACTTCACGTGAACCTCATGAACTTCATGTGAATCTGAGACAAACATTGCTTAACATACATTACTGCTTAAACCTTTGATTCCCTCGTGTTTTTTTTTTTTTTTTTTTTTTTGTGATGCCACAAAGTTCACCAGTTACATTTAAATCAAACAAGTTACATTGAAGTCAAACATGTAGCCAACATTTAAGATGTGGTAAATTGTCTTAAAAGTTTTCAGATGGATGTTGAAATCTGTGCAGTAGGTACATATGGTATGTGTGAATTTATTTATGCAATGTATTACTATGATATATACTTGAAAAAGAAAACTGAATACATTAAATAAATTGTTTAAAAACAGGTTACAAATATATTTTGGTATTATTTTTATTATTATCTATGCATTATTTCATAATGATTTAATTTTTGTTATTTTTATTATTATTATTATCTATTCATTGTTTAATAATGATATAATTTTTGTTATTTTTATTATTATTATTATCTATGCATTATTTAATAATGATTTAATATTTGCAATTTGCAAAAAAAGAAAACTGAATACATTAAATAAATTGTTTAAAAATAGGTTAAAAATATTTTTTGTATTATTTTTATTATTATTATCAATGCGTTATTTAATAATAATTTAGTTTTTGCAATTTGCAAAGAAGAAAACTGAATATATTAAATAAATAGTTTAAAAATAGGTTGCAAATATATATTTTTATTATCAATGCTTTAATAATGATTTAATTTTTGCAATTTCCAAAAAAAGAAAACTGAATACATTAAATACATTTTTTAAAAATAGACTACAAATATATTTTTGTATTATTTTTATTATTATCTGTGCATTATTTAATAATGCTTTAATTTTTGCATCTAAAAAAAAAAAGAAAAAGAAAGAAAGAAAGAAAACTGAATACATCAAATAAATTGTTTAAAAATAGGTTACAAATATATCAAAATTAAATACATTTTTATACCACTCCTAGGCTTCTTTGCCAGTAGTTGCATTTTTTTCTTGCTCAGGTCTCTGTCAGCATTGCACATCTTGACATTGTAAATTCTGTCAATTTAATTTCAGCGCTGCTCACGCTCCATCAGACTGGATGGGAACTGAATGTGAGCTGCAATTGTATGTCATTCCACAGATGCTCAATTGGATCACAGTCTGGACTCCTGACTGTCGCTCTAGGACATTCCTCTTTTAGGGTCGTAGCCATTTCTCTGGTCATTGTCCTGTTGTGAGATGAATAAAACTAAGCTTCCCAGTCCCAGAACTCAAAGCATATTCTCTTTAGGGAGCTTTTTCAGTACGCTTTGTACTGAAACATTTTTCCTAACATCCTTCTCCTTTCCACAGAGAGGAATTCCCAGAGCATGATGCTGTCTGCGCTATTGCATGACTGTAGAGATGGTGTTTCTACAGTCATATGCTCTATTAGATTAGACCTCACAAGTTCAATATGAGGCTGATCAGATCATATAATTGGGAGTCTCCCATGGGTTCGGCCAAACTCCAGCTCAGATGTAATATGAGTTCTCATAAAGGCTTTTTGTGTTACAAGCCATCTATTGTGTCATTACAGTTTTTCTCAACTCTGTCATGGTTGTGGGTCTCTTAGGGCTTAACCTAATCACATATTTCTTAAAAACAATCATTATTATATAATCAACTCTGAAATATGCTATTGGTGATTAAGAGACAGAGGGGTGAGTTTCTGTTTGCTCATATATGCAGTGTCAATTCAATAAATATTGTACCTGTTTATCTTTTTCAACCATGTACAGAAGTGACAATGTTTATTGTCACAATAAGATGAAATTCAAGCTTTTCCCCCCTATAAATCATCCCATAAAGGTCATACTTGGCAATAACAGACCTGGCATTGTTGTTCAGATGAACAGGGAGCTGTTGACTCATCAGAGCATTACACTGACCTTGCAAAGACCTTGAAGGTTAGTGAGAGGAGACCAAAATAACACTTAAATCGATACCCTCCCAGACGGTCTATGCGAGCAGACACTTGTGTAAAAGGAGAGTGACGGTGCACTATATGTGAGCTATGTTTGGATGGATAGATGTATGGGAGGGGTTTGAGTCATACAGTACATGTGCACACGTGACAGACTGAACTCAACATCCCCCCCTCAGACACCCAGAACTTGGTAGCTTCCACTTTGCCTAAATAACCCACCAAATTCTCAATGAAGGCTGTTAGTACATTAAATTATGCATTTGTGAAGGTCCTACCAAAATAATCTTCTACAATATTGACTTTTTTTGGCTTTCAAAGACGTTGTTATGTTTCCATACCTCAAGCGTAGCTTTTATGCATGCATAAATCTTTTTGCTATGCCCAGTAGCAGTAAGGGTCGTTTTTTTCCTGTCTTTACCGGTTTAGACGTCAATAGCTGGGCCTGGTTCATTCAACAGGGAATAGGAAGGGAGATTTTGGAAGATGTTCTGAGTAAGGGATGTACTGGCAATAAACAGGAAGTCATGTGAAACATGCCTTTCGCATCACAGAGATATGAGAGTGTATTTTTCAATCCCACGGTTTTATCCTAAATAAAAAGAATTCTCTTCTTCATAACGTTGATGTTTGCATTATGCTTTTAGGGGTTACATAAAGAAATGAACATATCCTTCAAAATTCAACTTAAACAATATCTTCATACTGGATCTAAGCTGCTGTAGGAACAATGTGTTCCTAGCCGGAATGTTTTTTTAACCTTCAAATTGCTTTAACCAGCACAGAACTAAAAAAAACACAGACAATGGCGCCACCTAGTGGTGCAACATGCGATGTATATGCCAAAACAATGATAATTTAGCATTTTTTTAAGGACATGGCATGCTTGTTAAATTTGAAAATAAATAAATAAATAAAATTCTGAAGGAAACTGGAATGCATTTTTACTTTGAAATAGTCCAAAGTAGTCATGTGACTCTAAGCTTAGCATGAGCCAAGCAACCATACATGATTAAAACAGGAGCTCAAAAGTAAGATCTACAGATAAACACTCCACTTATAGTTTATAGTCCAGATAAGTCACATCATGTATTTCATTTCAATAACCCAGTCAACACATGAGCTCATGCGATGATCACAGTGCCATCTCATTATTTCTCATTCTGTAAACTCGTTGTGTGAGTAGTAGCCCTATATGTGAGCTCATTGTGAATTCCAAATTGCGCAGATTGAGAGGAAACAGTTCAAATATTGGTCACTGGAGGGACATTACTGTTTCACAACACTGGAAAAACATGGATATTGCAGGATTTGTCGTATTTATAAAAAAAAAAAAAAAAAATGGTGAGCTCCTGAAAGTGAGTAATTAATGACAGAATTTTCATTTTTGGGTGAACTGTCCCTTTAAGAAGCAAAGAGGAGTAACCAAAACAACACCGGAATCTGAATGCATCTGTCAAATAGAAATATTTGTGTCAAATGCCAACACCAAGCTGAAAAGAATACAAAATAAGCAATGAAACTGAATTTTTAAAGTACTTTGCATAAGTGTGGTATCACACATGGTGAGCTCACATTATGAGCACACAGTGAGGTTACACTTTTTGGCTCACTGTCACCTCACATTGTAACCACATCATGAGTAGCCTGGGAACTCATGGTGAGATCACTGTGAGATCAAATTGTTGCCTGGGTTATTGACTGTCCTGTCTGGTTAAGTTTGTCCTAATTCCTAAAAACCACTGTCTGTCATGCTAGTTCATTGGTGTTGTGTATTGCAAAGAACATGATTCTAAAAAAGAATGTTGTCATCATTTTTGATGTTCACTTTAATAAATCTACATTCACACTCAACATCAAAACAATGTGACCACACTTTAAGATCAAAACAGGCATAAAAGCTGGAAAAACATCATTAACGCATTTAAACGTGAAAGCATTTTACTACATTCATTTTTTGTGACTATGTGTGATCATAAAAAGTTAACTTTCCACATTTTGTACAATACAGACCGTAAGCACATTATCAGTGTGTGTTAACATTTACAGTACATCATAAATACAGCACATACTGTAATATATCAAACATGAACAAGACACAAAAAATATGTATAGTCCAGTTATATACATTCATTAGACCTTATTTATGAAACAGCCAGTGTATGTAAGAATGTTATGACATTAACATACATTATTTGTGTCACTCAATCAGTGGATGCAGCATATGTTACACACATTATTTAAAGTCTATCCGCTTCATATTTCCTAACATTGCTTCACGACATTGATTGATCTGACTGCGCGCATTTAAAATAAGTTAGCTGGCTCAGATGTGTTATTACAGTAAGTTTTACATTCAGTTCTCCTATACAAAAAATCAGACTGAATTTTACTTCAATACAGAAGAAATGCTGGCTATGTTCAAAATGCAAATATATGCATGTATAGTAGATAAACAGCTCATAATGTGCAAGAAACACTCAACTGTGATTGATTTGATGCTCCATTTCAATCAGAAGCATCATTTTAGCAATTTTTTCAAACAAAACTGAATCGAACGTGCCAACTTTTTATTTCCTAGATAATCATGCAACATGATGAGGTCATGAATCTGTAATGTAGCATACTATGTTTTCATGTTTTAAATGTTTATTATTGCATACTGTGTACTATGTTGTTTTATTTCAAGAAAAAAGAAGGCAGTATGCAGTGTATACTAGGCAGCATGCATTGAGTATGCTAGACTACACTGAAAACATTCACAGTTCTCCACTTGGAGGCAGTATTACCTCATCATGAGTGCATTCAGTCTTAATGTACAGTGTCTCATTTATATATCACCTGTGGCTGTATTCACGTGTGGAGCACCTACAACAGAACCACGAACTGACGCACATCGGGCCCTTCAGCTGAGCTGCTCGGTAGCAAACGTGGGCTCCCTGTGAAGACAGAGTTTAGTCGCTGCTGTGCTTTCATCTTTGACCTCCACCTGACACTGGGACTTGGTGCTCTTGCGTTTGCTGCGGCGCGGGTCGTCGCCGTGCACGCTGGTGTCGATGCGGGACAGGGTGCACATGCTGCTCTGGTTGCGTGGGTGGAGACGGGTGGGACGGAGCTCGAGTTCATCGTAGCTTGATACCTGGATGAATGGACACCACCTGAAGGCCCGTTTGAAACCAGCCCTAAACCTGGAGGTTTGGAAATAATCATTTTCTCACTGAGATGAATGACTAGTTAATCTCAAAATACAATGAATATTATTAATATTATTAAGTGATTCTTAATAAAAATTTCATAGTGATATGCATAATAGGACCCCTTTAATATTCAAATAATATTATATTTTACTATTAAAATATAATATAAATATAAAATATATATTTGTTTTATTATACAGTGTCTTGGATTACAATTAAAATATATTCAGCATTTAAAAATACTTTTAAAAATAACATGAATTATTTAAAAACATAATATATAAATACATAAATATTATATATTGATATATTCCATATTACTGTATTATAATACTACTATATTAAATATCTAATTTATTTCAAATAAATATTAAATAAATATGAAAAATGATTTCATTAAATGTACTTTCTTATATTGTTTATTATTATTATTATTATTATTACTAAATAAGACCAAGTAATTTGCCAGTTTACTAGTAAATTTTGACTCATAAAAGAATGGCAAGACATTAAAATAATAAACTAATAAATAAGTAAATAAATAAATAATTAATAAAATATTAGAAATTCTAAAAAAAAAAACCATTATAAAAAAAAAAAACATATTATGAATAAACATATTAAATATAATATATTAATACTATATATCATTTTCATATATATTAATATATTAAATATATTATTACAAAGAAGTTAAACAATATATATATATATATATATATATATATATATATGGAGTCATTTGTAATTTACATATACTATTAAAAATAACATTAATTATATAAAAATGTAATATATAAATACATAAATATTATATTGATATATTTAATATTACTGCTTTATAATACAACTATATTAAATATTAAATATATAATTATAGATTTATTATTATATTATTATTATTATATTATTACAAATAAACATTAAATAAATACAAATAAATATGAACAATTATTTTATTATATTTATTTTATTATAATTTGTTATTATTATTATTATTATTATTAAAAAAGAAGTAACTTGCCAGTTTATATATTAACCAATTTATATATATTAACATATATTAACATATATATTTTTTATTACAAATAAATATTACAAATGACTCCATATATATGTATGTGTGTGTGTGTGTGTGTGTGTGTTCAAAATAACAATACTATTTATATACAAATAATATCAGAAAAATATTTATTATATATAATTGTATTTTTAAAAAAAACAAAAAACTTTTTTTTATTTGGCAGACAAGAAACCTTTATGTGTTCTTCATTGGTAGATGTGGCAAAAATTCATTTTCATTTTCACCTTGATTATATATTAGTATATGAGCGTTTCATTACCTGCCATTCAGACAGCAGTAAATGATGGGGTTGTACATGGTGGAGCTCATGGCCAACCACAACACTGACAGATAGACCTGCTGGATGGACTTCCACTTGTTCAGACGCTTATTTAGGCCCGTCACAATGAAATAGACGTGGTAGGGCAACCAGCAGAGGGCAAAGGTCACCACCACCACGATCATCATCTTCACCACCTGAGGAGAGAGCGAGTGATCATTTAGATTCACAACATGAAACATATGGCAAAAAAACATATGTGTTTCGGCTTCTTGTGTTCCGGGAGAAAACAGCATCAGGAAAAGTCACGGCTCAGCTCGCAGTCTGTTTGAAGTCTCCATCTGCCGACTCAAAGCCATCTGCTACCATTGTTTAATGAACAAAAACCCAAACCAGAAAACAGATAATGAATGACGAGAAGAAATGTGTCCGTGGCACCACACTGGCTAGATTTTACACCGGTCATCAGACATGTGAGTCAACCTCAATTTAGAGCCATGCTAGTTTTTATTATGAAACAGCACCGCAGCATGCCAAAAAGTGCATAATTGCATATTTCAGATGTAAATTGCACCAAAGGACGATATTGTGTTTTGATGTTTCTAGGATCAGGAGGTTAGAATGGAGCAGATTGTTTTTGTTACACTAAACAGCCTCACATCTCGCACAGCCTGACGTCTAACTAGCAGCATCTGGCCCACATTTCAGCATACTCTAAAGTACAACGCACAAAGTGAACACTATTACACACTGTCAGACCGAAATGTGAGGTATCCAATCTCAGTTTGCAACATATGATAGTGAAAGTCTACTGAGTACAGCTAGGCCTGTCACAATAACAACTTTTTGTTGTGCGATATATTGCCCCAGAAATACTTACGGTAAGCAATATTATTGTCATTTTAAGACCATTTCATGCCACTGAATATACAATCATAATATAACAACATAATAATGCAAGAAGGCCTATACACACTTTTAATTCTTATGCTCTTTTAACTCTACAAAGTTTTAATTTTTAAGAATATTTAGATTGTGGATATTAAGTATCAAACTATTAGATACCATAAAAAAATGAATAAATAGTAAATAAACATTTTCTAACAAAAAGTGCAAAATGTACAAAGAACTTGTAGTTGGTTATACACTAAAAACTGTAATATTGTGAATTATTATTGCAACTCAAAATTACTTTTTATATGTGAATATATTTTAAGATGTAATTTATTTCTGTGATGCAGAGCTGAATTTTCAAAGCATCATTATTCCAGTCTTAAGTGTCATATGATCAAAAAACATTTTATTTATTTATTTATTTATTTTTACAAATGCCATGTTTTAATTTTTCTAGATTCTGTTTTTTTCCCCATTTTAGTTTTTGTTTAAATGGTTTAAATTTTAAAAATATAACTCAAATGTCTAATTGAAATCATGAAATTTTTTAGACCATATGAAATACTTTCTTTTCTCAAATTCTTTATTTTATATTCTCTGTTTTCCGATAATTTTCTGGATTCCATTTTAATGGTTTAACTTAATTTGAATAGGCAAAAGCATCTCTAATTAATTGATTTTATTAAAACATTTTATTAATTCATTTTATTCTTTTTTATTTACATGTTTATGATAAATTCTGTTATTTTATATATATATATATATATATATATATATATATACACACACACACACACACACACACTTTTTAAAAAATAATGTTTTAATAATAATTTTATTAGTAGTAGTAGCACTATCATTACATTCAGTAATATATTTCTGTCACAATTTCTTCAAGTAAAACTATTTTGACAGGTTGCTGTGAAGACCTTTAAGTTTCTGTGTGTATATGATGAAAATTTTTCTCAAATGAAATGGTAAAATTCTAGAGATTCATTTCTAGAAATTATGTTCATGTGTTTATGCTAAAAACACCGTGTCCACTTCAGAGCGTCTGCTCCATTCATTCACACAGAGATGCAGAACAGCCAGGATTCATATTGAAACAGCATTTTTGTGGCTTAATATTCACAGACACTACTCCATATTGCCTTTTGATTTAAGTGAACTGACCTACTTTTGATATATTCGTCCAAAATGTGGCAAATTCCATGACATTCCGCATTATACAGTAAATTCCATTTTTATAACTGGATTCCGTAATTCCCTCCGCGCTTTCCACATCGTTGAAATCATAAGACCCTATACTTTTTTTCAGGAATTCAGGATTTTTCCTTTGATAAAAAGTTAAAACGAACAACATTCATTTGAAAAAATGGATTGGATAAAAAAAAAAATGAATAAAAAGATGTGAAAGAAATGACCTGAAGGTAAGTTGGCGGTCATAGAATTTAATATATAAAGCAAATAATCTACAGTAGGTGTGACTCACATGTGAGAAATTTACACTTATCAGTGCAGTTTTTACAAAAGACTGATTTAATCCTTTTCCAGAATGTCATGAATGATGCTATAACAGGGTGATGAAATCTGCTTAGCGTCTAGTCAGTCACACATCGAGTAGAAAACTAGCTGTACCTTCTTGACAGGTCATGTTCACCTGCCGCCCAAAAGACAATGTACTTTCAGACTGATTGAAGACCATTCAAACGCTTCCCCCAAACTTCAACTAAACCTGGGTTGAACTGGCATAAAAGGGCAGGTTCTCTGACTCCTCTGCCGCCCGTGGCTCACCGTATCTGCTGCTAGGGTTGCGTCATACCTAACCTTTCTCTGCTTTGTGTAACTGTCAATCAGCAATTATTCGCAAGGCTCCACTGCGTCCCATTACTCATTAACTACAGCGGGGTCTCTTCAGGGTACAAGACTCTTGTCGCTTTGTTACAGACAAGGTGCAAATGAAAGTGTTCATTGATTGATGACGGACGGCGGTTCTTTGTCTTTTCCAACAGGTCCGTGTCAAATTATGCGCAAATTAATGAGGCCATTTGAGACGTTGTGAGTGGCTTTTCAAAGGTTTTCATACACTAAAGCTCGCAAAGTATCCCGAGTCTAAAAGAATGAAGGATGGTGTTTTCAAAAGTGATAGATTAATGGCTGGAAAATGTTTAACATTAACAACAAAAGTGCCAGTCTATGAAGTGTTTAGTTTTCAAAAACAATTTTCCAATTAGGTTTCTGAAACAAAGATAAAAAATGTTTATAATTCGCCTAATCAGCAGGCTTCAAATGAATGACTGGTCTTTGGAAAGCGAGGCTGTGTAAAGGTGAGTTAACAAGTGCTTTAATCCAGCATAAACCTGCGGTTATATTTGAAACCATTCTGTAATCTCTGCATCAAAAACAAAGTACTGGATTACATCGAGAGATCACAGTCATTAATATGAACCATTTTTGCACAATACGAGATGAACTGTCCTAGATTCATCTTCGAGAGGGACCTATCACTTTTCCATGTGTGCGAGTGGGTTTCTGAACGCTGCGGCTCACAAAAAGCTCAGGGCTGACCTGCCGGATAAACCAGACATGACCTTAATCTGTGGAAAAACATCAAATAGATATAGCAATACAGTGAGATTCCCTCAGGACAGGTGACAGTAAATACATAGATTATTTCTATGATTTACAAATGCATGGGCTCATTTCTTAAATGCTGTCCTTTAGCCACCTCATTATGATGCTCAATCTGAGATTATATGAGAGAAATCAGTCAGTTCTGAACATATTTTTTAAGAACATTTTGATAATGTTCTTAGAAAATATGTAATATTATCCATTACTTTGGATAATCTCTGAATGTTTTAAAACTAGTTAGAAATCGTCCAAATAAAAATGTTTCAGAAAATAAATGTCGCTTGAATGATATGTAAATATGATTTTTGTGCTAATGTTTTAATAATGTTATCAAAGACCAGATAACTTTGAACAAACATTTTATTTTTGACCATGCAATGAAAGTTCATTCAGCCAGCGATATTTTAGTATTTTGTTGTGTTATTAAAGTATTTTTTCATATTTTTATATTATATTTGTTTACATTTTAATTTCACACTAGTTCACACAAGTTCAGTTGCTGCCTTAAATTTTTAGGTATAATTAAGTTGGTTTTTATAAGTAACTTCAACTTAAATTATATTAAAATTAAAACAACACAATCGATTTGACTCTCATATATCTTGCATATAATTTTCTCAACTTATTTGATGAGTTACAAACATATGTTGCCACGACTAACTGATCATATAATTTTTTATAGTGTAGTTTTAGTAAACTATGTACTAAACTATATGTACACAACAAGTCAAAAGCTTTTGAACAGTAAGATTTTTAATGTTTTTTAAAAGAAGTCTCTTCTGCTCACCAAGTCTGCATTTATTTGATCCAAAATACAGCAAAAGCAGTAATATTATATAATATTTTTACTATTTGAATATATTTTAAAATGTAATATATTCCTGTGATCAAAGCTAAATTTTCAGCATCATTACTCCAGTCTTCAGTGACACATGATCTTTCAGAAACATTTTTTATTATTATTATCAATATTTAAAACAGTTGAGTATTTTTTCAGGATTCATTGATTAATAGAAAGATCCAAAGTTTTTTTTTTTTTTTTTTTTTTTTTTTTTTTTAGAAATTACAGCTTTTATTTAGCAAGGATGCTTATGATCAAAAGTGATGATAAAGACATTTATAATGTTACCAAAGATTTCTATTTCAGATAAATGCTGTTCTACTGAATATTTTATTTATCAAAGAAAACTGAAATTCTACTCAGCTGTTTTCAGTATAATAATAATAATAAATGCTTTTTGAGCAGCAAATCAGAATATTAGAATGATTTCTGAAGGATCATGTGACTGGAGTAATGATGCTAAAAATTCAGCTTTGAAATCACAAGAATAAATTACATTTTAATTATATTCAAATAGAAAGCAGTTATTTTAAATAGTAAACATATTTCAAAATGTTACTGTTTTTGCTGTATTTTGGATCAAATAAATGCAGGCTTGGTGAGCAGAAGAAACTTCTTTAAAAAACATTACAAATCTTACTGATTATATATACTGATAGTATATATAATCATAGTTTTATAATATAGTTATTATAATATATAACCCTCATATTTGATCTTCTACCACAACTTATAGTGTTCCAAGCCTTTTGACTAAAACGCTGGAACAAATTATGCACAACCTACCTGATCTCATGACGAAAACGTACCTGTGGGAACGTTTTCGCAAGATGTGAAATACCCCTGGTGCAAAAACAGCATATGCTGGTAGGTATGTTTTGATGCTGGTTTAAGCTGGTGCTTTGCTGGTTTATGCTGGTCATGTTGCTGGTCAAGGACCAGCATAAACCAGCAATCACTCAGGCATCAAAACGTACCTACCAGCATATGCTGGTTTTTCACCAGGGATGTACCAATAAGTACATATCACTGCAGTTTCCAACAGAAATATGTCACAAAAAGTACATGGCGGTAGGTATTTCGCATCTTGTGAAAACTTCCCACAGGTACGTTTTCGTCATGAGATCAGGTGCACACAACATGTTATTATATCCTCTTACCTTCCTTTTTGCACGCAGTTGTCCAACATAATTGTCCGACGAATCTCCAGGAATCTCTCCTCCCCAAAGCGTCACCCCAACTATAGTGTAAGTGATACCCATGACCACTAGGGGCAGCATGTACACCAGCACCGTGACTATGATATGATACCTGCACAGGTGAGAGCACAGGAAGCCACTGTAAAAAAACCAAGTGGTTTTTATGTATCTCACCAAATGATAAACCTAAGTAGGCCGTTTGGGTGTTTAGACAATAAATTTGGATTGTGAGTCAGGAAGACTGTTTACACTCCATTTGGCCACTGGTAAATAAGTAATGTGTTTGGTTTTCCCGCCTCCCTGGCAGATGGCACTTAGTGTAAAGCTAGCAGGCAATGTAAAGCCAGAAAGAGCATTACCAATATTTGAGCAGTGGAAGCACAGGCTGTACAGAAATTACAATCAAGCAGAAGAAAAAACAGGCGGTGTGAAATTATCAGAGGAAAGCCTGCCGTCTTGCTTTCTGCACACGCATCTGGCTACTAAGACAGAATCCTCAATGAAATCCAGCTCATTAGTGACAGATTTGGGACTGTTGTTAGGAACGAATGGATCTCTTACATGAACGAATCCTCAGAAGGTCTCGGCCAGGCGACGTAGCAGACGGTTCTGCGAGGCATAGTCCTCGTGGTTGAGTAGAAACACAGCGGGAAGGCTAAAATCACCGCCAGGCCCCAAATGCAGACAATCACCACTTTAGTAGCGGTAGCTGACAGACGAGGCTTCAGAGGGTGAATTATGGCCATGTACCTGCGTAAAGAAAAAATGGTTTAATGAACCATAATTACACTTTTAGGGCTCTCAGAAAGGACGTCATCAATGCTGGGTGAACTTCTGCAAGAAATATCATTTTTGTCTTCCTATTTGCTAACTGCAAAAGAATAAAATCCATGAAAACATTTCTGTGGCTTTGCAGAAGAGGAAAAAATAGAGAGATTTATTAGTCAAAAGAGAGAAAGATGTCAGATTTCCTGTCACTCCCACAGCGAAACACTTACGCAAAAGCATTAAAGTTTTAAATGCATTATCAGAAAAAAGGTACAAAAGCTGTCACTGTCACCTTTCAAAAAATACACTTTTGTGCCTTTTAAGTACTAATATGTACCTTTAAGGTACCAATATAAATGTGACAGCTTTTTGATTTTTTGTTTGTATAAATTCATTAATTATTTAAAAAATAAAAACATAAAAAACATTGGTAGATTAGCAGATTTGTGATGTTACTGAAAATGCGTCATCACAGTCTGAAAAGGGTCCTTAATTAAATGCGAACTGAAAAACTGACACCCTTTTAATGAGTGAGATGTTGAATTAGAATTTGATTGTCTGAAAGAGGAACTTAATTAATGGAAGGAAAAAAAAACACAAAGTCACAAAGAAACTGTATTAGTTCAAAACAAGCTTTGTGACCAAACATAAATAATTGCGATTTTTTTCTTCACCAATCAGACATTTATTTAAACATAAAGATAATAACAGACGATAATGCATAATAAAGCATGCTTTATGTTTTACTTCATCCTAATGAACTGACTTCATCTTAATTAGAACATTCTCAGTAATGAAGTGCACTTCCACTGTAAGCTAATTTATTGAAAATATAATGAAATATGTCTAAATGAATCACAAAGGCCTGTAGGTGGCCTTTCAAACACTGATAGTTAATTTATCTCATGTTTATGCATGATGGCATCTTTATGGGTAATCAGGGGCCAAGCAACGAGGGTGCGATGGCACGTATTGCATCCGTTGACGTTCTTCTTCTTCTGCTCTGGAAGTCTATTGCAGCCCACAAAACCGCTTGCAGGAAAGTTATGAAATTTGGCACACTGATAGAGGACAGTCTCAATATTAACCATAACAAGTTTAGAGTCTCTAACTCAAACTCTCTAGCGCCACCACATGTCCAAAGTTTCACTCATGTTATGGATTTTTTGTCCATAGACAAAACTGTTTTTGTATAGCACCGCAGCAAAGTTGAGGCATGATGCCTACATCTGAGGCTGTATCTCTGCAAAGCTTTAACATATTGACACCAAACTTGTGTGTGCCATTTTCACCTCATACAGAACACACCACATCAATTTGACTTTTGGTCAAAAGTGATAAGCCATTAAATCATATTAATAGTGGTTATATTTATGATGTTTCAGCCATTATGACTATAATTATTTTAAAATGGCTTCCGTTACTCATTTCTGGGTTGCTTGCTTCTGTGGTGCTTGGCCCCTTAATTGCTGTTTGCAGCTATATTTCATATTAAATCTGTAATTTACTTTAAACGATTTTCACTTAGAAACTGATTTGACAAATAATCACAAAGAAACAGCATTCGCCACATTGAATTAAATGTAAATTTTTAAAGTAGAGAAACTGAAATAGCATATTTTCAAGTTTTAATTACAACTTTGAAAAGAAAACTGTGCATTATTTAAAACTATTTTAATTCCTATTTTATATTAAATTTGAATCCTCCATCCTGTTTGTTTCCTCAGTTCAAACTCACAAATTATGCGCAATTCATTTCTGAAAGGCGCACGACCCTCTGAAGTCAAACCTTTTGATAATAGGAACAAACAGGGGATGCAGCATATGGATGAACAGTTATGCATGCCTCAAGATTACACCGAGTTAAGATGAAGTGATGTTCTCTGGCTCCTACGAGTCACAGACTGAACTTGTAATCTTTTAATGAAGAAAAAGCCCCCCTATGCTCTGGATCATGCAGATCAGTATCACAGATCTCATCTCATTAAGTGCATTCATGACTAATTGGATGCTATGCGTAATTCTGAAAACGAACAGGTTAGCTAAATAAATGTAGAAAAATCCTGCCGCCGTGCACATATGAGATGTTTTGATCGTATGAAATGCAAGTTCATACGCAGGAAATGAAGTTTCCTCTTTTCATTGCAGTTAAATAACAGAGGGGTCAGATGGAAGACGTTCAATTTATGAGCTCCCTGAGGAGATCATAGATGGATATGCAAGAGGAAGAATGAAGCCTGCGCTGGTGGTCCTATAAAGCCTGTTCTTCTCAATGTGCTGTTCAATCATAGCAGGCCAATTTTTCACCAGTAAATCAACAGGATTCTCACACCTTCTGAGCCATGAATTCCCATGACTTTTCTAGTTTTTAATGATGACTTTATTCAGATTCCTACTAAAAATACTCAAAAAGGAGGGCAGGGCCAGATAAGGTTAGGTTGCTTAAGATTCAAGATCCAGTCACTGCAACTACTTACCACAATAGCACTTTTTGCTATAGTTGAGATGGGCAAGGCAAATCATTTTACAGATACTGGTTTATTATGTTTATATATTCACATGCATCTACCAAAGATATAAAAACAAGGTAAAATGAATAACATTGTGAATATGTGGCCCTGGACCACAAAACCAGTCTTAAGTTGCTGGGGTATATTTGTAGCAATAGCCAAAAATACATTGTATGGGTCAAAATTAACGATATTTCTTTAATGCCAAACATCATTAAGATATTAACGAAAGATCATGTTCCATGAAGATATTTTGTAAATTTCCTACCCTATATATATCAGCATGTAATTTTTTATTAGTAATATGCATTGCTAAGAACTTAATTTGGACAACTTTAAAGGCGATTTTCTCAATATTTAGATTTTTTGCACCCTCAGATTCCAGATTTTCAAATAGTTGTATCTTGGCGAAATATTGTCCTATATCCTAACAAACCATGCATCAGTGGAAAGCTTTTTTATTTATCATTTAAATCTCAGTTTAAAAAAATTACCCTTATGGCTGGTTTTGTGGTCCAGGGTCACATATTTCTATTAAAACATTCAATTTAAGACACCAAAAATAGCTCACTTAATGACTTTTAAAGACATCTTTAAAGCCTTGAAATGTATATTGACTCTCCAACAACCTCTATTTTAACACCTTTATTGTTCGATTTTAATTTTGCTGTTTATATTGACCGGACATTCTGACATTTAATAAGCTCTCAGTCAGTTATTTTTGTCTATATTTTTAACATTGAATGTACACAGAAAGAGCAGCGTGCTTCCGTATAATTTACTAACTCATTTTAGTACTTTGTATAGATTATTATTTATTTTACGGACTCTTTTATACACTTTAAAGCACTACAACATTTTACAATTCCCATTAGATCCATGATGACGATTTACAGTTTTTTCGAGGTCATTAAGGAATTCAAACAAATGCAAACACTTTTGGAATCAATAAAATTCCACATGGAATTCACATAAACAATCTTTTATAGTTCTATATTGGTTTGGGTATTGAATTAAGGATTTTATTGCTGCCGGATAATTTACAATGACATTTAGTGTTTTCTTTATATATTTTTTTTATTAATCATAAACAGCCTTACCTGTCGACTGCAATAGCAGTCATGGAGTAAATGCTAGCAAACACGGCGGTCACTGGAAAGAAGTTGTGGAACTTGCAGTAAACCTCTCCAAAGTACCACTCTCCGTGCGTGGCGTAAATGAAGTTGATGAGCGTGTTGAAGGCGGCCATCGAGGCGTCGGAGAACGCCAGGTTGAGCAAGAAATAGTTGGTCACGGTGCGCATCCGTTTATGAGCCAAAATGATCCAAATAACGATGAGGTTTCCGAACACGGCGACCGCCAGCACGGAGCTGTATGCGACCGACCAGATCGCGACGCGCCACGGCGGCTGAACGAACTGATTTGTGAAATTACGCGTCACGTTTGAGCCGCTCTGAGGACCAGCCATGATAAACTTACTGTGATATCCTTCTTAAACAGTTAGGATTTGATCTGAGACATATATTTGTGATTCTATTGTGTTAAGTATAGATCTGGCACGTCCTTGTGCGCATCCTCCTGCGCTCCATCCAAAGTGTCCAAAATAGCTCTGACGCGCAATCATGCCTCATATGACAGACGTCTGGAGATGCTGTTGCTCCTGCCACATGTTGCTGCTCAAATGAATAGAGAGACATGGAAAAGTGGGATAGTTTTAGTGGATTTGCAATGGAGGACTGAAAAATGGTTTATAGCCTCAAACAAATTCACTGTGATACGACTTTTGAACGAAGGCATTTCATTTAACTTCAGCGTCGAATTTATATAAAATGTGCATTTTTCTGTGTTTACTGCAATTAGGTTTAAAAACTCTTTAAAGTTATAATTGTATTAAACTTATGGTTCTGTGGACTCATGGTTTCCTACCGGTTCAAAGTAACCTAAGGATAAGTTCACTTCCAGAACAACAATTTACAGATAATTTACTCACCCCCTTGTCATCCAAGATGTTCATGTTTTTCTGTCTAGAGTTGTAAAGAAATTATGGTTTTTGAGAAAAGCATTTCAGGATTTTTCTCCATATAATGGACTTCATTGGTGTCCCAATTTTGAACTTCGAAAATGTAGATTAAATGCAGCTTCAAAGGGCTTTAAACGATCCCAGCCAAGGAAGAAGGGTCTTATCTAGTGAAACGTCATCTATTTCGGAAAATAAAAATTTGTATACTTTTTAAGCACAAAAGCTTGTGTAGCACAGGCTCTGGGATGGACGTTCACGACGCTACGTACAATTGAATCACATCGGAAGGTCACGCGTAATGTAGGCGGAACTACAGACCCAGTGTTTACAAAGCGAACGCGCAAAGACTAAGAAAGTGCAAGTCAAACGCTATTTACAAACAAAAAGGTACAACAAATGTCGGATGATTCTGAAGTTGTAGGAGAAAATAAGATGAAGAAGAGTTTTTCGCCATACTCTACCGGAGTACACAGACGATGAACTTAGACGTGATTCGTAGTGATGGGAAGTTAGGATAATTTTCCTGACTCGGACCTTTGAGACTCGTTCAGCAAAATGAACGAATCTTTTTTTGAGTCATTAAGTTCATTTTAGCAAAATATAATTAAAATGCTACGTGTTACTTCCCTAACACATCTACTGCTTACACAAACGTTGATCAGACTACAAACAAGACGAAACTATCATGCTATAAGAAACATAAAAGATTAATTCATTGTTTACCTGGATCTTTAGTTTATGTTTAGCTCACCTCACCTCTTATCTGACAAGTTTTCGGGTTTGAGTCATTTGTTCTTCATGTGACAGCCCCATAAGCTTAACCAATGCAGTGTGAGCCGGAAAAATAATTGATTAGTTCATCTCGAGTCTTCGGGTTCGAGTCGTTTCGTTCATCACGTGACAGCCCCATAAGATGAACGATCACTCCCAGAGACGACTCGTTCTTCCCGAGTGACATTAAAGATTTGTTCAGAATGAACGAATCATTCAAGAACGACCCATCACTAATTCATAGCATCCCAGAGCCTGTGCTACACGTGCTTTTGTGCTTAAATGTATACAAATTTTTATTTATGAAAAAATGACTGATCGATTCGCTAGATAAGACACTTCTTCCTCGGCTGGGATTGTTTAGAGCCCTTTGAAGCTGCATTTAAACTACATTTGGGCAGTTTATAATCGGGGCACCAATGAAGTCCATTATATGGAGAAAAATGCTGAAATGTTTTCCTCAAAAACCATAATTTCTTTACGACTGAAGACAGAAAGACATGAACATCTTGGATGACGAGAGGGTGAGTAAATTATTTGTAAATTGTTGTTCTGGAAGTGGACTTCTCCTTTAAATATATAGGGATAAAACGAGAACAATAACAACACGCTGTAAACTTTAAAACTGTTTGCACTAAAAACCAGTGTGTTCATAATTAAGATAATAAATTAAAAGACACCAATTTGCAATATCAAGCAGCAAACAACCCTCCTCATTACAATAAATGTACAATTACCAAATATTATCAGGTGAAAACAATGTCGAGCATTCATTGAAGAAATTATGATATTTAAAATGTTATTAAGTCAATGTTAAATTTGTAAAGATAATGATTAAATAGCATGGACGATGACTGATTTATAGTCCTTTGAGGTTCATCTTAATCTGACTGAAAGGATGCAGGCAGTGGCGAGTGAAGCGTGTGTCGCTGTCTAGCTGGTATAAACTGTAATTGGCAGTAGAGTTGCTTTGTAACGCCTCCCTACATTAATTCACAGCCTTTGAAGTCAATCCCAAAATGGCAAGAAAGTGAAGTGTCAGAGTTTAGAACTTTTTTTAAAAGCCTGTGGTCTCTGTTACTTCTTCTCAAATGAGCAATATTCACTGTTTGTGAATGAGTTGTCACAACGTTCCATAACGTTTTCAGCATCTTTCTCTCTGGGCTGACAGATGATGCAGAACAGCTTAGTGTGATGTGAATTTATATTCAGTGCGAGAAGAACATCTTGTTCAACAACAGTGCAACAATTTCATAGATTTGTCAAACTATTTGTTTGTCAAAAAGACATCACAAACAAACATTCTGTTATTATTTGCTAATATTTACATCAAGATTACAGGAATTGTCACATAGCTCTTTTCCTTACAAGAACAGGACTGTCAAGATATATTAAAAACACAATAAAAGAAACATAAAAATAGCAATTCAAGGCCTTGTGTTAGGAACAGATCAAAATGTACTTCAATGTGCTTCAAAACTTGGGATATATGGATGACTCATGGAGTACATTTTATTATGTGCTTTTTTTAGTTTAAAAGACACAGACATCCATCCATGCACATTTTGAAACACACACACACACACACACACACACACACAAATAAAACCATATGGGTTTGGAACCACATAATTTGAATTTTTGGTGATCTATTCTTTTAAAGGAATTTGATTTTGTTAATGGAATAGTTTACCTAAAAATGAAAACATGTGGTCATCCAAGATGTAGATGAGTTTGTTTTTTCATCAGAACAGATTTGGAGAAATTTAGCATTACTTGTTCACCGATGGATCCTCTGAGGTGAATGGGTGCCGTCAGAATGACAACCCAAATGGCTGATAAAAACAAATAATCCACAACTAATCCACACCACTCCAGTCCATCAAATAACATCTTAAAAAGTGAAAAGCTGCATTTTTTTAAGAAACAAATCCATTATTAAGGTGTTTTAACTTTAAACTGTTGCTTGTGGCCAAAATACTGGTCTATAATCTATAATAATGTTTCCTCCAGTAAAAAAGTCCATCTTCTATCCACCAACATATTTGTTTAAAGCTGTTTTAGACTGTTTGGGCTTGTAAACAGTGCATGATTTCAGATCAGAGAAAGCTATATTATGGATTGAGGACTCATATTTTACCTGGAAACAATGGGTTTAATAAGGGATTAGTTTATTACAAGCACAGAGCTTTTTGCTTCACAAGTTGTTAATTGATAGACTGGAGTTGTGTGGATTACTTGTGGATTATTGTAATGTTTTTATCAGCTGTTTGGACTCTCATTCTGACGGCACCCATTCACTGCAGAGGATCCATTAGTAAGCAAGTGATGCAATGCTAAATTTCTCCAAACCTGTTCTGATGGAAAAACAAACTCATCTACATCTTAAAAAGCCTGAGGGTGAGTACATTTTTAGGAATTTTTTACTTGTGGGTAAATATTCCTTTAAACTACTAGTCAAGACTGTGTACACAGCAGTAGGTGTGTGTGCGTGTTTGTGTACGTGCGTCTCCACTCTTGCCTGTGTTTGTATGTGTGTGTTCTAACCACAGAAAGGCCATGTTACACATCTCACCACGCACCCAGGGTTCAGGTGGTTTTGTACCTTTCATCTTCGACCATTTCATTAATCCTTTGATGCTTCCGCAGGTGTCTGAGCTCTCCGGGAAGACACTGCCCTTTTATGCAGATCTGGAAACCTCCACTAACGCCTGTCGGAGGAGTCCGGCTTTCACACTCTCTGTCAGTGCCTGGGGAGAAGCTCTTCCAATTAAAAGGGATTAAATTCTGATTGAAGCACACTAAATGAATCAGATCGACAGTTGCTTCCTCTACTTCACATGGGGGAATAATAACTAATGGCACAATGCGAGCGTGTGGCTCTGAAGTACTGGCAAGTATTGGATTCTGATGGGGGAATCACCAATCAACAGGTGAATGTTTAAAATGTGGATTCTCAATTGGTGGGTTGCAATCAGGGCTGCCAAATAATTGGAATAAATGCTGTGAGCAGCTCAGTGTTTTCAGTGTCTCTGCATCTGCTCTGAGTTTGGGTCGCTTATAACATGCATTTTGGAATGCAATATGTGCCAACCATATTCCCAAACTTATAAACCAGCTGTTGCCAACAAACAAGCTTTATAAAGGGATAGTTCAACCCAAAAATGAAAAATCTGTTAATATTTACTCAGCCTCAAGTTGTTCCAAACTTATTTCTTTCTTCTGCTTGGATTGCAACTAGGGCTTCATGATTCTTCTTTTGTGCTTCTGTTGTGTTTTGATTATTCTTCCCTAAATCGTTAAGTCCTTCACTGTAAAACCAATTTGTTGAGTCAACTAAGCTGCCTTAATATTTTAAGTTCAGTCAGCTCAAAAAGTTCAGTTAACTTGAAGTGTTTAAGTTGTACTAAGTGACAACTTAGATATTTGAGTTCTAACAACTTAAAATTTTAAGGCAGCTGGGTAACAAGCCCAGCTTGTAAGTTTAACAAACCATATTTTTTGTTTAGTCAATTTAAATATCTAAGATTTAATATTGGCGATACTCAGATGTAAACAACAAAGGATAAAAGAATAAAAGATAGCAAATAATAGAGGGTTTGCACTTACTTCATGATGATACTCAGATGTAAACAACAGCATGGATTGCACGGTTAATGTACTACTGAGTATGTTGTTCTGCTAATTTATGCTGTCTAAACCACTGAAAAAAACATGTGGATGCTGCTAAATCATATAGAGAAGGACCTAGTAAGCAGGAAATAGCATAATATTTCGACAAACTAAAGCTAATAGGTGGTAAAGATACATACGAGCAGTATTAATTGAGATATTAGGCTTAAATTTCACCTACCAAACTGGAAATGATAAGAACAAACACAAATGTTGTCAAGATTCTTGCCCTGGAAATCCTGGTTCAGTTTGGCCAACCACAAACAGAAATTGTGACACACTTCTCCTTGATTTGTTATAACTTTTGGCAGTCTATAGTATGCCAAATGTTTTTCCCAGTCTGACCGATTAGTACAGACCAAAACATGACAATAACTGACCATTTTCATCAGCAATAATCAGCAAAATAGGCGAGTTTTGTTCGGACCACTGGCTTTGTTTACGTTCACTGCCGCCAATATGGCCGATTGACGACGCGTCATGAAAACATTCTATAGTCAAACTAAAGCATCCAACTAAACTCTACTGTATTTTAGTGCATCTGTTATTCGGCAGAAGCAAGTTGTGTGACAGGCTTCCATCGTCAAAAATGATGAATTACGTTGAAAGGCACAAGAAAACACATATTTCTCACTTTTGTCCTCGTTTTCACTTCTGCCATCAGCTATCATCCTTCAGCGAGACCGCCTGAGGAAAACAAAGGTTGCTGAGGTAAAAAGTGTTAGTGAGGCCAGCAACGTCTAGCATCTGAGACATTACTACTGTACTAAAATGCACTGCCCTATTATAAATCATTGAGTGTTTCAAATTTGACTGTTTCAATCATGCTTTCCTAATCAGACCCATCTTCACTGCACTAATGGATGATTTGAAGAGCATCCTGGTGGATACTGGTCACACGGGTGGTGCTTGAACAGACTCCCAGACACACTATAAAGTAATTTGAGTGCCAGAAAAGCGCTATATAAATGAATAAAATTGCTATTGATTTCATTCATACATTCTTAATCTTCTAATTCAATAACGTCTGATGTTCATTTTGGTTTCTGAAGCAGATTCAGTTGAGATCCACAGGTCGAAAACATACAATGGCAGAGAACGAAGAGAGAAAATTGCCTCACAGTGCTCAGTGAAAAGCTTCAACAAGGCTGTGTTTAATGAGACGATCCTTGCGTTTCTCAAACTCCATAACATGCCACTATACCGTCTCTGTCTTCACAGCACTCTTGTTGCTGAAGCTCTCAGCGGGGTCCTACTTCACATGTTTCTAGCACTTCAGAACAGAGATTGCCTTCTATCTCTGATTACATCCATTGTGCCCACTGCTAGTTTAAAGACTGCTTTCTCTGGCTTCAGCAAGAGAAGACCCTGTCCTCAAAAGAACTACCTGATTTCATTCAAGCTCTCTCTCACATCTTTAATTTCTGGGGTATTTTTAAATCAACCTTAAAACGTTAAATTACTCCTTTCAATCATATTGGCAGAGCGCAATTGCTGGTTTGAGAGGTACTGCTGCTGAGATTGAAAGAGAAAATGGATGGAAAAACCTGTGCTCTCATGTGGCATTGTGACATTAAGCTGATTGAACAAAGGACTGAATTGCTCTATAATAAGCTATATTATTTTTGGTAATTTCGTAGTTTTAGTCAACACCCATTTATACCCATTATGGGAGATGATTGGGGAAAATATTCATCATGTAAACTATAGCTGTTAATGAATCTATTGACAATATTTAATAAAAGTATAATAAAATTATGATTGCTATGTGAATTAGGAGAGAATATTTTAAGGCATAATCATGTATGAGAATTCAGATTAACATCACATAATTTAATTTACTTTCCAGAAGAGGGCAGCAGAGTATGTAAACTGAAATAAACATTTGCAGTGCATCTTGAAGAAATACACCAGGGGTGTCAAACTCAATTCCTGGAGGGCCGGAGCCCTGCAGAGTTTAGATGCAACCCTAATTAAACACACCTGATCCAACCTATCAAGTCCTTCAAACCTACGTATTATGTGTGTTGGAGCAGGGTTGGAACTAAACTCTGCAGGGCTCTGGCCCTCCAGGAACTGAGTTTGACACCTCTGAAATACACTACCAAAGTTTTTTAACAGTAAGATTTTTCTTTATTTTTTATTTTTTTTTTTTGAAGAAGTCTCTCCTGCTTACCAAGCCTGCATTTATTTGATCCAAAGTAAAGCAAAAACAGTATAATTTTGATTTTTTTCTATTTAAAATAACTATTTTCTATTTGAATACATTTTAAAATGTAATTTATTCCTGTGATTTCAAAGCTTAATTTATTATTATTATTGTGTTGAAAACATCTGAGTAGAATTTATTTCACATTTCTTTGATGAATAGAAGGTTCAGAAGAACAGCATTTATCTGAAATATATATATATATATATATATATATATATATATATATATATATACACACACACATATATATATGATCTTTCTGCTCATCAAAGAATCGTGAAAAAAATGTACTGCGGTTTTAAATATTGGTAATAATAATAATAATAATAATAATAATAATAGTAATTTTTTTTTTTTTTTTTTTTTTTTTTTTTTTAAATCAGCATATTATAATGATTTCTGAAGGATCATGTGGCATTGAAGACTGGAGTAATGACGCTAAAAATTTAGCTTTTATCACAGGAATAAATTACATTTTTGGAAAAATATTACTGTTTTTGCTGTACTTTGGATCAAATAAACGCAGGCTTGGTGAGCAGAGGAGATTGTTTTTTTTTTTTTAAAAAAAAAACAAAACAAAACAAAAACATTAACTTACTGTTCAAAAACTTTTGACTGGCAGTATAATTTGACCAAATATAAAAAGAAGCGATTATTTACACATCGTTGTGTCATTTCAAACCCATATGCTGTTACATTTATTTATTTATTTATTTATTTATTTATTTATACATTCCTTCATTCTCGTATTCATTCCTGCAAAATTGTGCCAATATTTCACATCGATCATGGCCACTGGTGGAATTTTTTTTTTTTTTTTTAAAGAAACAAACAAAATATAAATAAATAAATAAAAAAAATCAGTGTTAGATTTAATGATAAATAGTTAAACAACAACAACAAACTACAACAACAACAAAAACTGGTAAAAAAAATCATTTCAAGTTTAGGATTAAATTTTTCACATCATCCACAAACTAATTCAGAAATGTGGCTTGTTAGGAACGATATAAATAATCAAATACAATTTGAGGACGCTGATTGGCTGAATTTTATGTCACATCTTGAACATGGTTATATCTTCAATCAGCCATTGGTTAAACTGCTACATAGCCCCGCCTCCTGTGGACGAGTACTCTAACGCCGCTAAACTGAATTTGAGACATGCGGACAGGCAGAGAAAACAAATGGGAAAAACATAACGTTATTAATTATCAGCTAATGTAATTTATAATAATAATTATTAATCTCATTGTGTTGAGACTTAAGCGCTTAATCTCCGCATCGACCGTTACATTTTCTCTCACACAGCTGCTGTTCCTTTCCTGAGGAAGTACGAGGGAACGGTCACAGGAAAGGGTTTGTTATGAAACGCTACCCCGCTTTCTCTATCATTATGTAGGTAATAAAGTCCTCTCAGTTGATGTGTTTCTCCTCCCCCTCTCGTTTTCTGTTTTTAGTGCGTACATGAGTCAGCAAAACACTCGGTTCATGCTGGAGCTTCAGTGGAAGTGAGAGTTGCTGTGACATCAGCATCATGTGTGAAAGATGATCCAGTTCTGGTGACTGAAGCAGTCAGAGAAGGACGAGGTAAATCATTGTTTCCTATGTTTCGCATGCCCTGTCACACCTAACTGTATGTCCAAAGGTCTCTCATGCATCGTGCAGTTTCACTCAGTATAAAACGATTAGAGGGAAAGCAGTTGGAAAGAGTGAAACAACAGTAGGAGATTTTCCTTTCTCTTTGACAGTCCTTGTTCTGCTATGTTGCATGTTGTGATAGAATGTGAGACAGATTGTAAAAATTGTCATCAATAAATGCACATCGTTTCAAAGAACAACAGTATGCAGTTCTGAAAGAAAACGGCAAAACTTTCTCTAGCAACAGAGCTTAAAGTAATACAGTGGTCACATGTTCTTAAAGGTACACACACATTGATAAACACTCAGCAAACGAGAGTAAACACCGGTGTAATAAATGGTTTCCCACTAGTAAGCCTTAACTTTATTAGATTATACAGTTTACATAGAAAAGTGATCTATGAAAGACAAAGACATACAAACTGTCTACTAAAGAAAAACACTTTGTGACTCACATGACTTATGTGTTATCATTAGATTAGCTTATCAAGGATGCATAGATTCCCCCCCACTTATTCATTATGAGGGACAAAATCCATTATGCACAAAACCTCCACTCCTTTTTTTATTGACCCTGTTGTTGTGCAACTTCAAATCATATGAGTTTCAACAAAAAAATCACTGAATGGGAATCACTAAAAGATATGCATTAAAATACTGAAACGTATAGAAAATAAGAGTGTTATTTTTTTGTTGTTGTAGATGGCATTGGAATTCCTGCCAGCACTGGCTCGTATGGTCGTATGCGGCGGCACCCATGGAAATGAGCTGTCCGGTGTGTATGTGGTGCAGGAGATGGAGCGACAGCGGAAAGAGAAGGGAGAGGGCGCATGGCCGATTCCTGTTACAACCGTGCTGTCAAACCCACGGGCTGTGAAAGAGTGCAGAAGATACATTGACACGGATATGAACCGCTGCTTCAACACAGCCACGCTGAGGTGAGACATGGAACTGCAACATGGAATGTAGATTTGTAGGTTAAACTCTTCTTAACAAAACAGAGAAAAAGAGTCATTTAGAAATGAAAGTTCTGATATCATTAACTCACTGTGATAATTGGTGACCAGACACTTGACTTGGATTGCTTAAGAATGAGTAGATGTTGCCATCATTTTGGGTGAACTTTGTAATTGTAAAAAGCAGCACTTCTTGAGAAAACTGAGAAAAGGAAGTAAATATGATCATACGTGCAAAAAAAAAGTTCATTTCCAGAATAAAAATTTACAGATAATTTACTCACCCCCTTATGGAAGCCCGTTTTTGCCACTGAATACAAAAAAAAAAAAAGGTTAATGTGAATTTTTTTTTTTTTTTTTTTTTTTTTTTGAGATTTTTATTGTGACTTTTTCTTTTCAGAATTGTGAAATATAAACTTACAATTGTTGGTTATAAAGTCAGAATTGCAAGATATAAAGTCGCAGTTCTGAGAAATAAAATCAGAATTGCATGATATAAACTCACAAATGCGAGTTATAAAGTCAGAATTACGAGAGATAAAGCAATTCGCAATTCTGAGAAATGAAAATTGTGTGATATAAACTGGCAGTTCTCTTAACATATTAGTCTTTTTTTTTTTTTCTCCTCATAACTGGACTTTATAACTCGCAATTGTGAGTGTGTATCTCATAATTCTGAGAAAAAAAGTCAGAATTTCAAGATGCAAACTCGCAATTGCGAGAAAAAAAGTTCGAATTGCAAGTTTATATCCCACAGTGCTGACTTTATATTTAACAATTCTGACTTTATAACTCGCAATTGCGAGTTTGCATCTTGAAATTCTGACTTTTTTTCTCAGAATTATGAGATACACACTCACAATTGTGAGTTATAAAGTCCAGTTATGAGGATTTATATCTCACAGTTCTGAGAAAAAAAAGTCAGATTTGCGAGATGTGAACTCGAAATTGCGAGGAAAAAGTCAGAATTGTGAGGTGAAAAGTCGCAACAACCTTTTTTATTTTTTATTCGGTGGTGGAAGCGGTCATTCATACCCCCTTGTCATCCAAGATGTTCATGTCTTTCTTTTTCAGTCGATAAGAAATTATGTTTCTTGAGAAAAACATTTCAGGAATTATCTCCATATAGTGGACTTCAATGGTGCCCCCAAATTTCAACTTCCAAAATGCAGTTTAAATGCAGCTTCGAATGGCTCTAAAAGATCCCAGCTAAGAAAGAAGGGTCTTATCTAGCGAAACGATTGGTCATTTTCAAAACAAATTGACCTCAAAATGCTCGTCTTTTCTCGTCTCTGCGATGCGCATGCGTAGTCTGTGTAATCTGGGTCAATACAGTTAGGGTATGTCGAAAAATTCACGTCTCGTTTTCTTCTTCAGTGTCAAAATTGTCCTACATCGCTGTTTTACCTTTTTTTTGTAAAGGGTGTTTGATCTTCTTTGCATGTTTACTTTGTAAACTCTGGGTCGGTACTTCTGCAGTGATGTAGGACGATTTTAAAGTTGGGGAATAAAACGAGATGGGAGTTTTTTGACATACCCTAACTGTATTGACCGTATTGAGCCGGAAAAAAACAGAGTTCATGCTGACTTAGACAAGACGAGCATTTGAGGTTAAAAAGTATATAATTGTCAATTGGTTTTGAAAATAAATGATCGTTTCACTAGATAAGACCCTTCTTCCTTGGCTGGGATTGTTTAGAGCAATTAGAAGCTGCATTTAAACTGCATTTTGGAAGTTCAAACTTGGGGGCACCATTGAAGTCCATTATATGGAGATAATTCCTGAACTTTTTTCCTCAGGAAACATAATTTCTTAACGACTGAAGACAGAAAGACACAAACATGACAAGCGGGGGAGTAAATTATCTGTACATCTTTGTTACGGAAGTGAACTTCTCCTTTAATTTAATTTAATTTTATCTCTCTCTTGCAGTTCTCCTATTACAGACAGCAGCCCGTATGAAGTCCGGCGTGCACAAGAACTGAACAAACTGATGGGGCCGAAAGGATCCAAAGATGCAGCAGACATGATCTGTGACCTTCATAACACCACGTCTAATGTGGGTCTCACACTCATCCATTACACATCCAGTGACTGGGTGACCCTGCACATCTGCAAATACTTACAGGCAAGAACATCACAAGTGTGCTTCAATAAACTCCATACTGAAAACTAAGGTCAGTCGTTCTCAACTGGTGGGAGGTTTGACACGAATTTGGACAGATAGCATATCCAGTGTAAAATCTGGGTCATGAAGCAAAACCAGTAGAGAACCACATACCTACATTATTGTAAATGTTCCATTTCATGAGTAGAATAGGCTTAATGCACCTGTGCACGTGTGTTTTGATGTTGTGTGTTGTCGTGTACACATTTAAGACTAAGATAACCAAAGTGCCTGTGAGAGTGCTGGTACTGGATTTCCCAGTTAGTGACGCATATAACTTGGAGTCGGTATCCAAGCATGGCTTTAGTAAGTGATAGTGGTCATCTCATTGCATTTGCTTTGCATATCCAACCACAAATGCGCATTCAGATGACCTGTGTTCCTCTAGCGCTAGAGGTCGGGCCGCAGCCGCATGGTGTCGTCAGAGCTGACATCTATATGATTATGAAAGAGGCCGTCGACTTGACAATAGACTGGATTCACAAATTCAACTCGGGTACTGTAAGACGTAAACAGATGTGGTTTAAGTGTGTTGTTAGTGTTTTATTTCGAACGATGTTGTTTTTAGGAACGGTGTTTGAAGGCGGGGATGTGGAAGCCTTCAAGTTTATCAAGAGTGTCGATTATCCTAGAGATCCAGAGACTCGGACTCTCACTGCCGCCATTCATCCCCAGCTGCAGGTGCAGATCGTTCTGCTGTTTAATATATTATAATACAGAATTTGCAAAAGATTTTCCTGTAAACAACATGTCTAGATCATATTTCATGCCTGAAACTGAAGCTTGTTTAAGGACCGTTTTTCCATTTTTATTTCTGCAATGTAAAGAAAAAAAAACTTGAAAAAAATATTAAAATAGTATTTATTCATCATGGTTGTATTTGTACTGCTTTTATGTTAATTTAAATAATAAAAAAAAACATTGCAATTTTTTGGTAAATTATATAAAATGGGCAAAATGCATGATGTCTGTATGCAAGTATGTTTTGTAAATTAAAGAATTTTTAAATACTTTTTTTGGATAAAACATGAGATATTTTATGTGAAATTCATCTAAAATTATTATTTTTTTTTCTAGGACAGAGACTTCTGTCTCCTCAAGCGGGGAGACCCTTTGTTTTTTAAATTTTCTGGAGAAACCGTAAAGTACGAAGAAGAAGACGAGACACTTCATCCTTTCTTTATCAATGAGGCTGCCTACTATGAAAAGGGAATCGCTTTTCACTTGGCAAAAAAGTTGATGCTGACAATTCCAACGGTGCAAGTACAGAAAGACTGAATAGATATTAATTAATGAATGGATATTAAACTCAGCACGTTTGCCAAAAAATCTAACATCAATCAGATGATTTCACAAGACAGAATGACACTCAAATTATTTGACCAATTTTTCATATTTATCTCAGGTAGACATCATGTACTTACTTGTAGCTATATGAAAATGAAAAGCTAATTAAATTGTAAAATTTTAATACAATGTTTGGTCCAGAGCTTGCATCTCTTCTAAATGTAAGTCTGTAACTAACTGTAAACCTTTTGTTTTCTTGGATCTTGAAGCAAAAACAGTTGAGAACCACTGGTTTAAAGGGATGGTGTGAAAACATTTCTGTCCGTCAGAGCCTGTACATCACAGAAATACGAAACTTGGTGGAATGGTTTATAGTCACACCTGCTACTCAGGCAAGCAAACACACATCTGTCAGACACTAGGTGGTGCTATAATAAGGTTAAAAACACTATTATTTCTCCCCCTAAATTCATTTCCAATGATCTTCACCAAAATTTGTATGTCATGTAAAAACGAGCATGTGTAGTAAAGTGTGTGAAAATCGGTTACAAAATGGTTCTGTAAGCAACTTTACATTTTTGTATAGAACTCTGTAACTTTGCAAAATTCTTGTTTCTTCGGAATCCTTGTTGTTAAAAGAGAAGTCCACTTCCAGAATAAAAATTCACATATAATGTACTCACCCCATTGTCATCCAAGATGTTCATGTCTTTCTTTCTTCAGTCGTAAAGAAATTGTCTTTTTGAGGAAAACATTTTTAGGATTTTTCTCCATATAATGGACTGATATGGTGCCCAGAGTTTGAACTTCCAAAGTGCGATTTTAAATGTGGCTTCAAATGATCCCAAATGTGTTTGTAATTGATCCCAGCCGAGGAAGAAGGGTCTTATCTAGCGAAACGATCGGTTATTTTCATAAAAATAATACAACTTATATACTTTTTAATCTCAAATGCTCGTCTTGTCTTGCTCTGCCTGAACTCTGTGTATTCTGACTCAAGACAGTTAGGGTATGTCAAAAAACTCCAATCGTATTTTCTCAACTTCAAAAATCATTTCAAAATCATCCTACATCACTGCAGAAGTACCGACCCAGTCTTTGCAAAGTGAACATGCAAAGAAGATCAAACACCCTTAACAAAAAGGTAAAACCGTGATATAGGACTGATTTTGAAGTTGAGGGAGAATATGAGATGGGTTTTTTGACATACCCTAACTGTCATGAACTGGAAAAAACAGAGTTCAGGCAGAGTAAGACAAGACGAGCGTTTGAGATTAAAAAGTATGTAAGTTATTTTTATGAAAATAACCGATCATTTCGCTAGATAAGACCCTTCTTCCTCGGAAGTCCAGAAAAATGCTGAAATGTTTTTCTCAAAAAACAGCAGAACAAAGAAATACACCAACATCTTGGATGACTGGGGGTGAGTACATTATCTGTAAATTTTTGTTCTTGAAGTGGACTTCTCCTTTAAGACTTCTCTCTATTCCTTAGTAAAAGTTTGTCTCAGCAGCTTTGTGAATAGGTTTTAAAGGAGTCATTGGATGCAAAGTTCACTTTTACATGTTGCTTAAACATTAATGTGTGTTGGCAGTGTATGTACAAATCTACCCTATAATGATAAAAGTCCATGCAGTGATTTTTAATTAATCTGTAAAAATAATATCCCCTTTTGCAAATCGAGCCATTCTCAGATGTCTGTCACACCGACAGAGGCTGCTCCCACAATAGTTGATTGACATGAGCGTCTTACCTCAGATCAGCTGTAACAGTCCGACCTCCATTGTTTCGATGCCAGAGCAGGGATGTAAGTTAGACAAGAAACACTCTGATTGAGCGACTGAGGTGTTGTGTTGCTGGATGTAATAATGAACATATTGGTTGTCATTTACTCCCGACATCTGAGCCGCTGAAGATGCAATGGATTACATTTGTTTATGAAGGGAATGCGCCTCCTGATCTACATAAATGTGTCTATGTTCGCGCAAATCATTTGTGATCCAGCTTCACCTACAGCAGAAATGAGTATAAGGTTTTTTTTATGAATCTCTGCAATCACCTTTCCTAATAACGTGCTAGTTAGCAAGTTTCGCGGCTAAATGCGCTAAATGCGGCTAAAGTAAACCTTTTGAGCAGCTTGTTACTCCACAGAGAGAAGAGAGGGGTGGGGCGAGCAGAGCTCATTTGCATTTAAAGGAACAATCCATCAGAATGGGTTGATTTTTGCAGAGCTCATTTTGACAAGGTAAAAAGGGTGTTGTTTTACACAACCATTGAGAATTTTTAAGCAAAGTATATTATAGACCCTAAAGAATCATACCAATTTGTGGAAAATGGGCATCCGATGACCCCTTTAGGACAAAACTCTTAAAAAAGCTAAAACCTTTTACTGCTATTTATGAGAACTCTTAGTAATAAGATAAAATGCTTTGTGAATACGGGCCCAGAAGTTTAAACTAATATGGCTTTAAAGTGCAAGTTTTTAATGCGATGCACATGATAATCAAAACCAAACGGACGTTTTTCGGCAGAGTATCTGAAGTAAGAGCTGTAAAACAGGATTGACAGGTTTTCACAACAAAACCCGCCCAATTGCTACTCAAAACTAGCCCAAAAGTATCCCAACTGCGTTTTCGAGGGGGTTCCCAGGGGTAAAATACATGTTTTGTGGTGGGGTTCTTAAGACTTGTATTACATATTGTGAAAAGGGGCATAATAGGTGTCCTTTAAGTTGTCTTTAACAGTCTGTCTTTAAAATTTATCCTAAAATGTATCCATTTATCCTGATGAGTCTTTGGGTGTGGCCCACAATATCCCATATTCTTAAAATTTCAACATTCAAAATTTGCATGGAAATGGACAACAGGACATTATATGGAAACCTGCAAATTTTCCTGAATTTTCAGTGCTTGAAGGCACTATAATTCAGCACAGTGCTACTCCAACCAAAGAAGCTTTTTTAAAATTGGCTATTTTGCAACAGCAAGTGTTCATACCCCGAGGAAATGGGAGGGAATTATGACAGGAAATACTGGTTTGTTATGAAACACTAGCAGGAGCCATTTGTGATGTTTAGGTATAACTAGCTTTTGCAGTCCTATCAGTTGTCATGCTTCTCCTCCCCCTCTTGTTTTTCCTTCCACATACGCTCTCTCTTTAGCTCATGTATGAGTCAGCAAAACGCTTGTTTTATGCGGGAGCTTCATGGCCAGTGGAAGTGAGAGTTGCTGTGACATCAGCATCATGTGTGAAAGATGATCCAGGGTTGGTGACTGAAGCAGGCAGAGAAGGGTGAGGTAAATCATTGTTTTGTATGTTACTTTACTGCATTTGAGCAATAGTGGAAGAATGTCTTAAACTATTAATGTGTGTGTGTGTGGGTGTGCAGATGCAGGTTCATGCAGGGTTGTGGCCCCTGCGGCTAGATTACGCCTGTACCGGCTGAATATATGTCAGCACGCATGCCCTGTTACACCTCACCATATGTGTCCAAAGGTCTGTTATGCCTTGTGCAACTTCACTCAGTAAGACGATTAGAGGGAAAGCAGTTGGAAGAAGGAGTGAAACAGCATTACTTCTGTATTAAAAATAACAGTAGGTTCACCTTTCATTTTTACAGCTTTTGCTCTCATGTTGCATGTTGTAAAATGTGAGACAGCTCGTAATAATGCAAGTGCATGTTATTTAAGAGAGCTACAGAACACTTCATTCTGAAGAAAAAATGCAAAACTCCCTCTAGCAGCAGAGCTTTAACTAATATCATGGTTACATGCTCTTAAAGGTATACACACATGGATAAACACTTGCTAAATGATAGTAAACATAGACGTAATAAAGTTAACCGATAGTCTGCTATAGCTTTATTAGAAACTACAAAATTACACAGTTTGCATGAAATTCTAGAAATGTAAAGCTAAAGACATACAAACGGTCTGCTAAAGAAAAGTGATTGTGACTCACACAACATCTGTCTTTTATGTTGTGATTAGGGAAGTTCATCTTGGATGTGTAAAGTATTTTTAACTCTAGAACTCCATTGCAACACACATACTATTTTAAACACTTCCACATTTACTAGTTATTTTAGTATAATTGAGTATTTTTAATTAGTTTTTATTTTTATAGCTTCTGTTTTCATTTGAAAGTTTTAGTCATTTTGATGTGTTTTTATCAGCTTTTTAAAAACTCATTGTGTTTCAGTTTTAAATATTTTAGTTCTTTAAACCAAAACTAAACCAAAATGAGAAATATTGCCTTTGCAACAAGCTGAAATGAAAAAGTTATTATATATATATTACATATATTGTTCTAACATTAACAGTGCAGTTTTCAGTCTGTTGTGGCAATCATGCAAAATAGTCAATGTGTGATCCCTGTTCTGTTAACCTTTGCCATGTGATTATTAATGATGGTTGTCCTTTAACTCTCTCATCAGTTTTACAAATCATCAGTCAACTACATGTTATGATACTGTCAGTTATAAAAAGCTATCGGGTCAAGTGCAGGTTCATTTGAACTAATTAAAAACGAACATGGTTACACAAATGCACTTACAATGGAAGTCAAAACTGGTAACTGACAACATGTCATAGAGTTCAATTTGTACTGGCCACACCTCTTTCTTATCCACTGCGGGAGATTATTTGCACATGCAAATTGAAAAAAGATAATAAAATGAGTTTAGCTTGTCTAGCAATAACAACATTGTAAATGCAATATACTATAATTATTCTAATCACTGAATGGGCTCATGATATAATCATTATTTTAGACAGTGATTAAAATATTAACCTCAAAGAGTGTTATTACTTTTCTGTTGAAGATGGCATTAGTGTTCCTACCAGCACTGGCTCGTATGGCCGTAACTGGCGGCACCCATGGAAACGAGATGTCCGGTGTGTATGTGGTGCAGGAGATGGAGCGACAGCGGAAAGAGAAGGGAGAGGGCGCATGGCCGATTCCTGTTACAACCGTGCTGTCAAACCCACGGGCTGTGAAAGAGTGCAGAAGATACGTTGAAACTGATATGAACCGCTGCTTCAACACAGACACGCTGAGGTGAGACATGGAACTGCCACGTGGAATAACGTATACAAACTACTGTATATTACATGCGTGCGTATTATACGGACATTACGTTAAAAATAGAACGGTGAAGGTTCTGAATTAAGCATGTGCTCACATCTACTCTTTTTTTGTACGCCTAATATATGGCAAACGCAAAATGTTTCTTATCTGGTCACGGTCAGGAATTATATGGAATGTATATGAAATTCGAGAATTTATTTTTTTAGTAATTTACATCACTGGACATTACTGTTGGTTATTTAATATTCCTATCGTTAAACACGATTTGGTCAGTTACCCCGGATGCCAGCCATATCGGCGATACTCGGATGTAAACAACAGCATGCATTGCATAGTAGATGTTCTACTGAATACATTGTTTTGCTAATTTATGCTGTCTAAACCATGGAGAAAATGTGTGGAAGCTGCTAAATCATATAGAGAAGGACTTAATAAGGAGGAAAGGGGGCAATATTTTGACAAGCTAAAGTTAATAGGTGGTAAAGATACATACAAGTGGTATTAATAAGATATTAGCCTCTGATTTCACCTACCTGACTGAAAATGATAAGAACAAACACGAATGTTGTCAAGATTCGCACCCATGAAATCCTGGTTCAGTTTGGCCAACCACAAACGCATTTTATTTCTCAGACAGTTTTTTTTTTTGGACTCTTCTCCTTGATTTGTTATAACATCTGGCAGTCTATAGTACTCCAAATGTTTTTCCTGGTCCAACCAATTAGTACAGCCCAAAGCATGAGAATAATCGACCATTTCCCACAGCAATAATCAGCAAATTATGCAAGTTTCGTTCAGTTCAGTGGCATTGTTTACATTCAGTGCCGCCAATATAGCCGATTCGTGAAGACAACGTTAAAACTGACACTTCCTGCTTAAATAGTAAACGCCGCTTACTTTAATTTGATTGGTCATCTCAATAATTTTGACATTGACAAGCGCGGTTACACCACTAAGGCACACCAGCCTAAAAATGTAACTTTTAAAGTTATAAAATATAAAAAAATATAAAAAAATATCTTGTCATTTTAATTATTTGGGGGTATTGTACCCCTCAATGTGGTGGTTACAGCCCTGTAAATGTAGTAAATGTTGACTTACAGCACCACTGGTTAACAAAAATCGCAAAGCGACTGAACATATTTCTACATGCAAATATGTTATTGTGTAGTTAAAATCCACTGTTTCTTGCAGTTCTCCTATTACAGACAGCAGCCCGTATGAAGTCCGGCGTGCACAAGAACTGAACAAACTGATGGGGCCGAAAGGATCCAAAGATGCAATAGACTTGATCTGTGACCTTCATAACACCACGTCTAACATGGGTCTTACACTCATCCATTACACATCCAGTGACTGGGTGACCCTGCACATCTGCAAATACTTACAGGCAAGAACATCACAAGTGTGCTTCAATAAACTCCATACTGAAAACTAAGGTCAGTTGTTCTCAACTGGATTGACCCAAATTTGGACAGATAGATAAGGGGAAAAAAAACAATGATAAATGCAAGAAATAAACTGTAACTTACTAGCAAAAATAAAAAAGTAATAGTTAGGATAGCAAAATAAATATACACATGAAGTAGTACATTTTTGGAATCTGATTATGCAATCTAGATTACATGTAATCTGTTACTACCCAGCACTGAAAATACAGAATATTGTAAAATATGAGTCCTGAAGAAAACCACTTGAGAGCCACAGATCTAGGTTTTTATTTATGTGCCATTTTTGTGGCTGTGCACGTGTTTTGATGTTGTGTGTTGTCGTGTACACATTTAAGACTAAGATAACCAAAGTGCCTGTGAGAGTGCTGGTACTGGATATCCCGATTAGTGATGCTTATTCCTTGGAGTCTGTTTCCAAGCATGGCTTTTGTAAGTGATAGTGATCATCTCAATGCATTTGCTTTGTGTATCCAACCACAAATGCACATTCAGATGACCTGTGTTTCTGTAGCAATAGAGGTCGGGCCGCAGCCGCAAGGTGTCGTCAGAGCCGACATCTATATGATTATGAAAGAGGCCGTCGACTTGACAATAGACTGGATCCACAAATTCAACTCAGGTACTGTAAGACCTAAACAGATGTGGTTGAAGTGTGTTTTATTTCTAAATATGTTGTTTTCAGGAACGGTGTTTGAAGGCGGGGATGTGGAAGCCTTCGAGTTTATCAAGAGTGTTGATTATCCTAGAGATCCAGAGACTCGGACTCTCACTGCTGCCATTCATCCTCAGCTACAGGTGCAGATTATTCTGTTATTTATTATATTGACACAGAATCAGCATGAACATTTGAAAATTATATATAGAGAAAAACTCTCAAATGTGACCTTGGACCACAAAACCATTCATAATGGTCCATTTTTTGAAATTTAGATTTATACATCATCTGAAAGCTGAAGAAATAAGCTTTCCATTGATGTTATAATTTGTTAGCACAATATATGGCCAAGACACAACTATTTGCAAATCTAGAATCTGAGGGTGCAAAAAAATCAAAATATTGAGAAAATCGCCTGTAAAGTTGTCCAGATGAAGTTCTTAGCAATGCATATTACTAATCAAAAAATAAGTTTTGATATATTTACAGTAGGAAGTTCACAAAATATCTTCATGGAACATGATGTTTACTTAATATCCTAATGATTTTTGGCATAAAAGAAAAATTGATAATTTTAACCCATACAGTGTATTTTTGGCTATTACTACAAATATACCCATGCTACTTAAGACTGGTTTTGTAGTCCAGGATCACAAATATGCTTTGTAAATCACAGAATTAATCACAATAAAAATTTAAAAAATGCTAAATATAATTTTATTATTTTTGGTTATGATGTGACCTAAACGTTTATGTGAAATGCACCCAAAATCTGAATTGTTTTTCCATTAACTTTTTTTCTCTAGGATAGAGACTTCTGTCTCCTTAAGCAGGGTGACCCATTATTTTTGTCATTTTCTGGAGAAACCGTGAAGTACAAGGAAAAAGAGCCACTTCATCCTTTCTTTATCAATGAAGCTGCCTACTATGAAAAGGGAATCGCTTTTCATTTGGGAAAAAAGATGATGCTGACGGTTCCAAAGGTGCAAGTGCAGAAAGACTGAGAGCTGAGAGAGAAAAGATATTAAATATATCAATCAGATGATTTTAACAATCACTTACAACTCAGGTGTTCACTATGTACTTATTACAGCTGTATGACAAGGAATGGCTCATGTACCTGCTGCTAAAACACAAGCAACAATGGTTTGGATGAAAAGATTTTTATTGTGACCAGAAGTGTTCACTTGACAGGAGTGTGTACAAAACTGTATAAAAAAGGCAAAACTGTCCGGAAGTATTTCCGTCAACATCATGATGATGTCACAGTGGGCTGTGGAGCGTGAGGTATCCTCTTGACCATATTGCTCATATGCTGTTGCTCTGAAAAAACTGAGCCTCTTATGGGCTCGAAATAAAAAGACAAAACAAAGAGCACACTCACTTGAACAAAACGTGAGAATAAACCACAATGAAATAAACTGAAGCTGGTTGTGCACAGTGTGATTTTTACCATTGGGTATGATTTCTGAACAATATGATCTCAGTGAAATCCACAACGGACTGCAATCATCAATGCATTACGTCAAAGTGCGTGTAATATACGTGATGAATGACAGTAACTGAATGTTTTAAGTCACTTGTCCACATTGTGAGATACAAAATTAAACTGTGCCTCCGCACTAATTTCAACAATGTTTTGAGTGTCAGTTTTGGCTGCATATGCATTAATTTTGATGTCGTAACATCACACTATGCAATCCTAACCTGCTTAGTAAATCTGCAAGTATATAAAAAAAAAGACATAATGGTGAAAATCACTAGTTAAATGTTTTATATGAAGTATAAATACGTATATAAACCACAGCAGAGATGGTTTCAAATTGCTACCAGAACCATCACAAAATATTGATTCTAAAATTTACTAAACAAGTAAAATACATAAAGAAATACATTCTCAAAGAGAAACTAAATGGTAAACAATGGTATAACCAATGCAAAGCACAAGAAAAAAATAATAAATAAGCAAACCAAATGTTCAGGAAAACACAAAAGGCTCAAGTGGTTAATGCTTGTGACACATACAAACGTTCAGTCTTTCAGGCCAAGGCAAAATCCTATTGCATCTTGGAAGCACTAGTACAATGCATTCGCTTCAAGATATCACTGAGTAGCTACAATCTAGGCTGAATAAAAAAAAAACAGAGGTGTTATTTAAAACACGACTAGGAGATGAAACTAACCCTACACATCAAAATAAGTTTAGTCAACAAGTGTGACAAAACAAAAGGTGAAGCCCTGAATAACTACTGTTGTTTATAGTGTTCATAGATGCTTTTCTGTTGAGCAACAGCACAGATGCTAACAGAGTGGTTAAAAAGGCAGTTATATAGTAGGAAGAACCTTCAAAAGATTAATATATTCACAGGAGAGTGCTATGGGTGGACGGTGTTAGTTAACCTACTAACCTACTTTGAGCAGTGTGTTCTGAGCGGTTTCCTTCATAACTTTAGCTTGGTTAGTGGTAAAAGCAGCCGCTGAAGCGAGCATGGCTGTGTGCTTTCTGTGAGAGCGTACAATCGCTTCGGCGACTGTACGGTCAGTCCTTTATTGCTTAGGCAACTCTATATGCTGTCATTCGAGTGTAGTGTTGGCGGTGGCTTCTCGCGGCCCATATGAAGAGCGCAGCAGCCATGATTTGCAGCGGAGACGAGACCAGGGCCAAAAACAAAGACCAGCCTGGAGAACGGTCCATCCCTTCGGGCAGGTCGGATAATTCGTGTAGCAAATGGATGCCAGTGAGAAAACAGCATACGGTGGCCACGGAACACAGGCCTGGGAAAACGACATAAATAGGTTAATTTTTTTTGTGGGAGCTGTGTGATATACAGGCATTGGCTTGTATTTCTGTCTTACCGGCCAGCAGATGTAGCAGCCCTACGAATAGTGTGGGAGTGATACTGCGGCAAAGGCAGGCGCACACTCCGATCAACGCCGCGAGAAACACCAGCCCCACAGAGACCAGCGGCAACAGAAACTGACACTTCCACAGGTCTGAGGACACAAACATTCAAAACATAATGACAAAGCAAATGACTAAACATCCTGTCACTAGCTGGCTGCTTAAAGGGATGGTTCAACCATAAATTAAAATTCTGTTAATAATTACTCACACTCATGTTGTTCCAAACCCATACGGGTTAAGAACGACATGAGGCTGAGTAATTAATGACAATTTTCATTTTTGGGTGAACTATCTCTTTAAGACAAACACTGTAGTATATATGAATGATACTTACTTTTAAAAAAAACAAAACAAAAAAAAAAAAAAAAACCTTGTTTAGACTGTGTCTGGGCAAAAACAAATTTTAAGTGAATGCAATAAGCATTAAAAGCAATATTGAGAACTCTTTTCATTGCTGTTATTAAATGGAAAATCATTTTATGTCAAAGCAATGTTTTTACTATGCGTGCTAGTCAAAGAGCTGTTGTCTTCAAGATGATTTTAATGGGTATATAAAACTAGGCAGCATAGTTTTAACCTAGGTTTACAAAAAAGTATTAAAAAAAATATATAAATGACAAAAATTCAAACCATTCAAAAGTTTGTGGATTACAAGACGTCTCCTATGCTCACCAAAATTGCATTTATTTGATCTAAAATACAGTAAAAGCACTAATATTGTGAAATATTACAACTGAAAAAACGGTTTTCTATTTAAATATATTTTAAAATGTAATTTATTTCTGTGATGCAAAGCTGAATTTTCAGTATCATTATTACAGTCTTCAATCTTTCTTTATATTTCTATATCAGACGTTTGCCTCCCCCTTTCAGAATTATTACAAATGTTTACCAAAATAAGAGGGATCATACAAAATGCATGTTGTTGTTTATTTGGTACTGACCTGAATAAGATATTGCACAATAGTCCACAAGAGAAAATAATAGTTGAATTTTTAAAAAAAGTTTACATCCCCTTGATTCTTGATACAATGTTGTTACCTGAATGAACCACATCTGGTTTTTTTTTGTTTTTTGTTTTTTTTGTTTAGTGATGGTTGTTCATGAGTCCCTTGTTCTTAAGCATGCATTAAGAGCTGAGGGGTGAAAACTTTTGAACAAAATGGAGATGTGTACTTCTTTTTAATGTACATACATTAAATTTACCCTGATCTTCAAATTCGAAAGTTTTCACCCCCCGGCTCTTAATGTGCGTTTTTTCCTTCTGGAGGATCAGTGAGTGAACCTTCTGTATTAGTTGCATACAAGTCTCTCAGTTGTCCTCAGTGTGAAAAGATGGATCTCAAAATCATACTGTCATTGCTGGAAAGGGCTCAAATACACAAAAATGCTAAAAAATCCAAAGAATTTGTGGGACCTTAAGGATTTTTCTGAAGAACAGCAGGCAGTTTAACTGTTCAGGACAAACAAGGGACTCATGAACAACTACCACTAAACAAAAAAAATCATTCAGGTAACAACAGAGTATTAAGAATCAAGGAGATATAAACTTTTTAACTGGGTCATTTTTATAAACTCAACTATTATTTTCTCTTGTGGACTATATGTAAATATCTTTTATGTGAAATATCTTATTCAGGTCAGTACAAAAATAAACAATAACAAGCATTTTGTATGATCCCTTGTATGACATTTTTAATGATTCTGAAAGGGGGACGCAAACTTTTGACGTCAACTGTAAATAAAATTGAATAGCATCTAAAGAAAGCCCTAGAGCGTATAGGTGTGTATACATGATTGATTTAGAGTCAGGACGTACATGTACGCAGCAGATCTTCTCCGCTGTTAACATTTCCAGGAAGTATGTACTTGGATTCCCACTGCTGTTGCAAAGTAAAGGCCTGACATTTTGTCACCATTATCGGATCTGGAAAAAAAGGACACAGAGAGCAAAAAAAGCAACATGCAGTTAGCATTCATTTTTAACCTAATGCACAACTAATAATAATACATAATCATAAATTACAAAGTGGAACATCCTCCTCTCACCAGGCTCTCTAAACCAGGGCGAGTCTCGGGGCACCAGAATGCAGCGCCACCAGAGACCCAGCGTGCCATTAAGCCGAAACAGAGCATTGCTGTAGTTCCTCTCATCGCTTTCCTCTGCCTCAAACTCATGCCGCATAGTCTGCAGGTCTGAGCCGTTGTTGGCATCATTGCTGGCCGGCTGGCTGTGGTACTGGTACCAGTGCTGCGTTCCCATTGCAACGGAGAGATAGACCGTGGCAAGCAGGCTCAGCACAGAGCCGATGACCAGCGCCGTGGCATATCGGTTGTCCACCATGGTTTCGATGATGTAATATAAAAAGACTTTCTGTAGATGGCCAGCAATTAACTCTTTAGTAGATGAGTGTGGAGACTGATAAGAGGAGAATGGTCATATCATTTGTACAGTTTTTGATGACAGAGGTTGCTTTTCATCCTCCTATACTTTCTAGTGCAAAACGTCAGATCTCATCCTCACAGACATAATCCTTCTTAAGGTCCAAAGAAGTGCATCATCTGAAACAGAGAAGAGTGTGATTTAATCTCAAAGTAGTCAAACAAACTATGTTTACATAAGTAACAAGTTGACACATTTTTAAGGAGGACTACGTCCCAGGATTTGCCAAAGACACTCCCAGTTTCGAGGCATTTAGGCAGGTAGCTAAGCATCATGAGCAAATCTGATTTATGCATGTGAAATAGTGAAATAATCCATACCTATAATTGTATGATAAAAAACATGGCACGTAACAACAAAACAAACCGTGGTTAGTCACGTTAGTCACCGACTTCATATTACAAATGGTATAGCAACAAAACTTTTAAATAAATAAATAAATAAAAATTTTATTATATTATTTACATTTTTTTACATTCACCCATACATTAGTAACAAGCATTTTAAATAGTATATTTAAAAAAACATATATTTGTCCAATTAAAAAATAAAAAACCAAACAAGTCAAACTCACAAGTGCTTAAAGTGCTCTTTACCAGGTCGCTATGTATTATTATTCAGTTGACTATATAATAAAATTATTTTGGCAGCGTTTAAATGCACGAAGCAGCTTTTCATGCCATATATAATTTAAATATATTTAACTGACACAGCAGCCTAATGTTCAATATTTCGTACATTAAAGTTGTTTGACGTTGGCTAGCATGAGAGCTAACAGGCTAACGTTACTGTGTTTGAAACGACATACTTGAGACTTTTGCGAATAAAAAAACGAAGTAATTAAATTTTGCGTGTTTTGTACTGTCTATATTATTGAAGAATGGTATTAATGTTTTAGTTTAAAGCGATAAAAGCTTACGATTGTCACTTACCATATTGCACACACCCTTCGCTGTGACGACAACTCCATTTCCGGTTACGTTTACGAATGCGCGCACGTCGCAACCTCAATCAACACAGACGCGGACACAGGCACGAGCACGAGCGGTGGACTCAATGTTGTAAACTTTTAGGGTTTCACACGTCCTGATCAAAACGGATAGACAAAAAAGAAAAAACTAAAAAGTTTTCTTCTGTTCACGCTGTCTTTCTCTTTTAAAAGTGGCTTATGCTGCATTTTAGTTGCGTCTCAGTCCACTTTCCATTCAACATTTTAGTTTTTTGAGACCCAGATAAACAGAATTGTATTATTGTTTAGTATTTCCACAACAGCAACAAACATTATTATTATAAAATTTTAGAAACTGAAAGAAGAAGCATAATGTTTCAAAGAATCGGCGGTTTATTTGACAGTCATCGTCTTTCTGCCATAATGAGCAGTTTTAATCCTCCCAGTGTTTTTTGCATGCCATCATTAGCTTTATGCAAAATAATATTTGCAGTTATCTACAGAAATTGTCCGAAGAGTTAGAAACGTCTTGAAAATATGTATGCAAATTGTGTAATATCCAAGGTACCCATTTTTAGTTATTGTGCAGTTAATTCTCATATTGTACGTTCAGTTTTTGGAATATTTGTCCTCTCCCCAAATTTGTCACTACCGAAACACTAATAGCAATTTAATTAGGGTTAATCTGACCTAAGATTTTACTTACATCTACATTGTAAATATTTATTTTTTGCTATATTATACATTTTTTCAGCATTATTTCAAGAGTAATTTAGGAGATTTGTTGTATTTTGTATCCAGTTTTTCTTTGTAAAAAGGAAAAAGTTGATCATACCGATTTTAAAGTTAAGGATCATTAGTTTGAATATACATTGAACCAAAATATATCATAACATCTTAGCTGATCATTCAGTATACTTTTTTTTTTGACAAAATATCCCATGTTTTGGTCGTGACTGCACATTTTTGGTAGTGACAGTAATGTTTTGGTAGCAACCATATCACATTACAGAATTTTAACTTGCAAACCAAAATACGACGTAAAATACAAAAAAATTGCATAACTGTACTAAAATGTTGTTTATTTCCCCCAGGTTCGGTCATGACTGTTATGGTAGTGACAATATTATGAGATACCACCCAAAAAAAAATCAATGATGTCACTACTGAAAAATTTGGTGAAGAATTTTAGATAATTTTGAAGCTAGCTTCAAAATTTAAGATTTCAAAAATCAGCACATTGTTGGCTAGCACGGTTCTGAACTAAATGTTATGGAATAACTCCCAAAAAAGTGTGTTTAATTGTAGAAAATGGTGTTTGGTAGTGACATTGCTTGAAGTTACAGAAAGAGTTTACCTCAAATGATGGGAGCTATCTATTCACACCTTCTAGCTATGAAAGAGAGTACTTAAGTGAATAGTTAAACGCTTATTAAATGTGTTTTTTTGGGTGTGGGAAAGCAGTTTGCACCTATTCAATAGAATGGCCCGTATACACAAGAAAAGGTGAACATGCTTTGAAAAATGCACACCATAAGTGAATCGCTGCTCATTTTAAAGATGTCACATAGAAAACAAAATTCTTGTAAAACACCCCAGAAAACACCATATATCTCACTGATGAAGTCTGCATGTATAAAATCGTCGTTTATTTTACAAACAATGAAAGATTTCTGTATGGCTTTAACAGTACAATTAAAAAGACATACGGTATACAAATACAAAAACATTCATCAATATTTTATAGTGACATATTAAAAAGCAGTATCCAACATTTGCAAAAATTAATTGGCTAAATTGGCTAAATAAAGCCTTCTAGATTTCTAGTATTATTTAAAATCATTAAAAGTGCAAAGAATAGAAGGATTTCAGCAGAGATCTAGTGCATTAAAATTAAGATCACAGCTCCTTGTCTAAGCAGCTTTGACACCTGAGAATTGGCGAGATGTTACTGTACATTCACAGTGATCATATATTCCATACAGTACTGATGCGTGTCATATTCTTCACAACTTCCTACTTCATGTTTTAGATTCCTTTAAATCAGACAAATGTGTAATGTGCATGTTTTAATCTAATATCGTTCTACTCCAAAAGTCTGCTGGACCTCTCTTGTAGAGGCCGGTTGACTTCACTGTGGCGTTTATGATGGGAGTATCAGTGAACTCCACCGTGCAGGAACCAGAGGAGCAAGGTGACGCCTCCAACTCCAGAACAGTTATGTTGTTTTGGACGGAGGTGCTGAGCAGGTGGGCTGGGACAAAGAGGGTCACCTGTGGCCCACGGGACGGCCAGTAGCGGCCCACATTAAAACCGTTAATCCACACTTGACCCTGAAATTAAAAGTATGTTATTATCCCGTTATAATCCTGATCTCTTCACAGTTATAAATGGGTTTTAATATAACCAACAGAAGTGGTTAGGACTCCTACCTTCCTCCAGTTGGGAAACTGGATGTATGTGTCCTGAGGGAGGTCAGGAATGCCGTTAGGGATGATGAAGCTGCCAGCGTAGAAGGTTGGAGGTGAAAGCACAGTAGGAGGAGAGGTGGCGAACCTGCTGGAGGTGGAGATGAATCTGCTCGATGCCGACAACAGGCCCTGCTGCACTGCTTCATCGATGTTCAGAGAGTACACCGTCCAATTACTCAGAAAATCAGCACCCAGAGTCAGATTAAACACCAGGCCCTGAGGAACAGAGAGAGGAAATGAAAAAGAGAAATGGAAAAGGGAAGAAAGATTAAAAATATGATAATATAATAGTTATTATTCCTTCAGATGTTAAAAATTTAATGTGCTGTTTAGAGCTTTCAAAATTAGAATGTTAACGCAGTCGATTAATTTTTCCTGTTTAATAGCATTAGAAATATTTAACGCAATTAGTGCAGGAGCGTGGCTAGGGTTGGCCACCCCACTCACAACTGCTGCTTCTGTCTCTTTTTTCTTGACAAGTGTGTTTATTTAGTCGCACAACGTCTTTACGATCACATCAAGTGGGAGACTTTTCAGATGTACACTCCAACTTCAGTAGAACAACAGTGAACTGCAGTCAGATGAGAAAAAAATAATTTACCAGTCCTGTCAGTAAAACAAGACTAGTCAAAACTAGTCATAATTAGCACGGGTATATTTGTAGCAATAGCCAAAATACATTGTATGGGTCATTATCCATTTTTCTTCTATGCCAAAAATCATTAGGATATTAATTAAAGATTATGTATGAAAATATTTTGTAAATTTCCTACCGTAAATATATCAAAACGTAATTTTTGATTAGTAATATGCATTGCTAAGAAATTGCTAAGGCGATTTTCTCAATATTTAGATTTTTTTGCACCCTCAGATTCCAGATTTTCAAACAGTCATATCTCGGCCAAATATTGTCCAATCCTCAATTTTAAAAAAAAATGTACTCTTGTGACTGGTTCAGGGTCACATTTCATATTAAAGACAGAATGAAACTACAATTATAAAACGGATAATTCCGGTTCTTGATTCTGATTGGTTGAGCCGCATTCTAAGCTGTTGTAAATTACTCTACAAACATACACCTTTGTTTACTTTTGTGTGTTGCTTGGCAACCACTTTGTTGCAACCACAACTGTTTCTGAGGAACTACATTGTTTGGTGGAAAAATACTGTTTTTATTTATATCAATACACTTTATTTGCTCTGTTTTATTTTGTGAAACCTTGCTACGTCAAGGACTTTATATATAGGAAACCTGCACTCCTATTACTTATGAATGGCGAATAAGCCACGCCTTTTAAAGGAAAGAGCCAATCGTTGATTGGTAAAGTCCTCGTGTCATCGCGTCAACAGGCATGCGTCAACAGGCATGTGCATTGGCTGGTCTAGCATCAATAGCAAGCTGTTTGATGCAGTATTTGAACATAAGAAACAAGTTTTATGAGCCTGTTGTTGTAGAATTTTATTGTTGTTTTCAAATATGAAATTTAATCATGAGCTTAGTGAAGAGTTTTGGAGAATTTGATGTTTCCCCATTCAGAGAGATAGGAGCTGCACTTGCATGCCCGAGAGGCGTTTCAAAGATTGCCGCCGAGTGAAATGACTTGTCTTAAAGGGACTTTGGCTACGTATATGGAATAACCGTTTTATAAAAGCAATAAGGAGGCTTATTGCTTTAGCATGCATGTCAGATCCGTGTCACGTTCAGCAGCAGCAGCTCTTAAAGTAACAGCAGCCAATCACCTAATAACCCAGCTGCTGTGATGTCTGTTAATCAAAGTACAAACGAACTAAGAGGAAATCAATAACTTTTGTAACATTAAGGATTCATCTATATTTAATTTAGTATTTACCGTTTGATAACTTTATTCAATTTCTTTATATTTCCTGCTTGCTAAAGGGCACAGGTAAACAATGGGTTTATGTGAAGATTGTTTTAATATGTTATATTTTAAAGTAAATTTTTTTTTTTTTTTTAAATTGTTGGCTCTCAAATATACTGAACAATTTCCTGGAGACATCAGTAATATTGGCATCAGTGATACTCATCTTCAGTCACAAAAAATGAACAAATATTAAAAATATACTGTCTTTATGTTGTTTTTACATTCATTTGAAGATTGAGTGTGAAATGATTGCAATATAAAAGTATATTTAAAAACTGGTGGAACTGTGATTAATTTCAGATAATACGTGTAATTAATTAGCAATTATATATTTTTAATCAATTGACAGCACTAGCGCTTTTATTTTTATGATTTTTTAATATTACTCATATTTAATATTACTACTTAATATTTTCTTTTTTTTTTAAATATTATTTAGGTTTAATTTATTTTTATTTCACTTTTATTTTTATTTATTTTGTGCTAGAACGTTGTTAGAACTGAAAATCTGTAAAACGGGAAGTGGATAGGAAAGGTTTGGTTGCCTTAAAATCATTAATTTCTTTGCCGTAGTTGATTCTGCCCATGTTCTCCACCAGGATGTCCACACGGCTGCCAGCTTTTCCTGTTATATTGATGGTGAGTGCCTTGTTCCTCTCCAAAATACCAGCAGCAATCTAAACAATGAAAGGATTTAATATGCACATGATGAAATCAAACGATTACACTCCTATTCCAAAGTTTGGAGTCAGTAAGATTTTGTAATGTCCCTTATGCTCAACAATTATTTAATCAAAAATACAGCAAAAACAGTAACATTTTGAAATATTCTTGCAATTCAAATTTTTGAATATGTTTTAAAACAGAATACAAAGTTGAATTTTCAGCATCATTACTCCAGTTTTAGTGTCACGTGATCCATCAGAAATCATTCTAATATGCTGATTTGCTTTTTAAGAAACATTTATGATTATTATCAATCTTAAAAACAGTTGTGATGCTTCATCTTACTGTCTCAAACTTCTGAACAGTAGTGTGTTACGCAAAAATGCCCAATCATATATAAATTTGTGCACAGACTTTATCACATGTTAAAATCTTACAGACGGAGTCATTTCAACATTGCAGCTATTATGATTGAGTAACTCATAGCTCAGTAAGGCAGTCAACAGAGTAAAACAGTGCTGCTTACACCATCAATGGATATATATGCCCGATCATGGACTCCATTTAGTGGAGACGACAGCGGGGTGGGCTTCAAACAGTTGAAGGGTAACACAGTTTGATACAGCACAAAGCCAAACCCCTGGCAAGAAAATGAGACATTCGTAATCAATGCACAAATAAGACAGAGGGAACATTTCTGATACTAACTTCAAATTTACTGACAATATGTGGGCATACCTGATTCATTTCAGTAAATGTTGGTGGGTAAAGAGTTTTTACAGGGCCAGAGACAGATATTAAATCTAAAGACTCAGACACGGTCTTGAGCTGCGAGGACACAGAGATCATTCACACTTCAGTCAGAAGAAAAAAATGAGATGTTATACAGAAAACAGAAATTATATATCATATTACAACAGTAGAAAGGCAAAGATGCAATACACAATTTACCTTTTTCATTTGCACTTGCCCATAAGCAAATTTAGGTGTTGATGGAGGCAGTATTCCTTCTGGTATCTCTTTGTACTGTTTTTAAAAAACATAAAAACAACCACCAAGATCAATTTGCATCATTACTGGCCATTGCATTTCTCAATCAAAAATCATCTTTACCATGCTGATGACTTCTCTTATGGCGAAATACTTCTTTGTCAGGTCTCCAGCTTCTGTAAGCGAGGCGTCATAGTCATAGCTGGTTGGTTGAGGACCATAAGGAGAATTGGCACCTGTAATGTTGAACATGAATCAAGACGCATTCTTATTTATTTTTGAGGTACAAATCTCCAAAACCTACCATTCCAATAGCCAAAGTTAGTTCCACCGATGAACATATATCTAGAAAACAATGGGGAAAAAAATCAATTACAAAAAATCAATTTCTTTCACAAAATGGATATCTCAGATTAGTTGTTATTATGGGCAACCAACTCACAAGTTAACATTGGCTCCCACTTGCAGAATTTCATTAAGGCTCTTGACCACAGCAGCTGTGGGAATGACAGAGTGTTTCTTGCCCCAGTGATCCAACCAGCCTGTGTAGAACTCAGAATTCACCTGGGGAAAAAAAACTGCCTTCATTTCAACAGGAAATGTTTATGCACAAGGAGCATCACATTTTATTGTTTCAGATAAAAGCATTGGCTTAATAAATACAGTTAGAGTCAAAATTTACATACTGTACACCTTGCAGAATCTGCAAAATGTTAATTTTACCAAAATAAGAGGGACCATACAAAATGCATTTTTAACATTTTGCAGATTCTGCAAGGGGTATGTAAACTTTTGACTTCAACTACAGAAGTAATTGTAATTCTAAACAGCTTTGAATAAGGTTTATGGTTTTTACCAAAGGACCACGTGGCTCTGCATGTCTCTGTGCTGCAAAAGCAGCAGTCACGTTTGAACCTGCACGAAAATACAACAGAATTTATACTGAATTTCAGAGTTGTAATGCACAGCTGTGCTCTTGGCTCCAGAGGTTAAGTGATCAGCATTTTTAAAACTCTAAGGAATGTGAAGGTGAAATACAGTATATGTAAGTGATATGGGTGATATATAGGATATGCAAACCTGGTCCGAAGTCAACAGTGGCATAGATGCCCTGGAGGGATCCACACTTGAGATAACCCACACCCGCTCCATCTGTGGTGAACAGGACCACCTCTTCACCCAGATAAGAGCGAAACAGCTGGCTGAGATGCCGCATATAGTTATAATCACAGGCAAAGTAACTGCCGTATTCATTCTCTACCTGCGTATATGGAATAAAAAATTAAAAAATTAAAAATTATGTAAGCGTCCTGAAAAAGGTGGAAAACATAAATAAATAGGTGCTACAGTAAAAAAAAATATTCACACCCATGGAAATCCTTAGCAGACAATTTGAATATTATATAATGGTGGAAAAGAAATGGGCAGTTGTGAATACACCAGCCCAACAGGAAATATCACTTTCCAATAACGTAGGTTTTGCACTATGCAAGGTGTAAAATATATATATTCAAATGTGTAAATAAATATGTAACATACACACACCTACAAACAGATGTTACTTTCATCAGTGTGATTGTTATATATAATAATGTCTTACTTGCACAGTAATGATGGGTCCACCGTTCTGGTACAAGTAATGGTTTATGATGGGCAACAACTTCCCCATCCACTTATCCACAGCTGCAATGTAATCTAGAACAATATAAAAAGCTCCAAAGTCATTACTGTAGCTTATAAGCTACACACTTCACTCATTCAACTGCACATTTTCTTATTTGAGGTTAATCAATAACTGCATCACCTGGATCAGATGATCGCAGGACAATATCTTTCTTTCTCAACAGCCAGGAAGGCAAACCTCCCTAAAATAAAAATATTGAGCCAATTCTGGTCAGAAAAGAAGTCACACTCCATCACATTTTCAGTATGTTTTTCTTTTCACTGTGCACAATTGCTTATTTGTTGAAATATTGGAATACTGTTTAAAATTTAAAATAACATTTGAAACATTACATCATTCTTTACATGAGTCTTCTAATGATTCTAAAAGAATCTATTCAAGTTTTTTTAAGCATTCTATGAAAAAACAGTTTAAATATCACCGTAATTAAATCAGAATGATTAACTTCATAGAACATGTATGTAAAAAATGACTATTATTTAACTGTCTCTTAGTTTTTTTCTCACCATATCCCATTCTGCACAGATGTAGGGACCTGGTCTCATTATAACTAGCAGGCCGATGTCTTGGCACAGCTGTAGGAAGTGCTCTAGATCCCGATCCCCACTGAAGTCATACTGACCAGGCACCGGCTCGTGGAAGTTCCATGGCACATACCTGAAGGTGAATTTGGGCTTTTGGAAAATCTGTGTTTGAATCAGCTTATTCGATACATAGTTAGACAAAAAATAATATTCAGGGTTCTGGCCAACAAATTTCTATTAATTACTACATATTACAAAACAATTTCAGAATTAACCGTATCTGCAACGAGCAATTTTCCATGAGTGTGTGAACCCTAAATATTGCATATGACTGACACTGAATCATAGTCAGTTCCTCTTACGTCTGGATGGCGTTCAAACCAGCCATGTACATCTTGAGTAGCCTGTCCTTCCAGTAGACTCTGGGAATCCTGCTGTAGTGGATGCTGCCGGAGATGTAGCGAAATGGCTCTCCATCTTTAAGGAAGCAGTTTTGACGGTAATCAATGGAGAAACTGGGTGTTGCAGCATACTAAAAAAAAAACAAGAAGACACAGTGTGCTTTAAAAACATGAAAAACGTTTTTTAAAAGGTAAAAGAACATATCACCCAATTAAAAAATTACAGTACAGTATTTCAGAGAGTGTAATTATGTCATTTACTCAGCCTCATGTTCCAGCCTGGTTTTCTTTCTTTCACTGAACACAAACAAAGATATTCTGCAGAATATCTAAACCTATATATATATATATATATATATATAGTGAATTTGATTGGTATTTGAGCTCCAAAGGACAAATACATGACCAAAGTCATGGTTCACCTATGTCTTGTAGCTTATCATAATTGACATAAAAATTGCACAACGTCATCGGAAGACTTTTTTTCTTCTCTTTCTCACAACAGTCCCAGTCCCCATTCACTTTCATTATATGGAAAAGAGCAGCTTTTCACCATCCTGGAAAATAATTATGTTTATACTGCAACAAAATCATACTGATATGGAACAACATGAGGATGAATAAATGATGACAAACAGTTGTCATTTTCCTTAAAATATCACATCATCAGCGGATTGTGAATTTTTACACGTTTAGGTAAAACCTCACTATTCTTTCGTGCATTTAACGCATTTACTAAATAACAGTTATACATAATTGTCAATACCATGTAAAGGGTTTATGTTTGATTACTGACATCCTCACATGACATGTCACAAGACTCATGAAAGTCTGAACGAACTTTCCGCATTTTTACATAACATCAGACAGAAAGTCCAACCGAATCTCTCAAAGCAAGAATAATCATCTACAAACAGCGTCTGAATTGCAAAACGCTAAAAGTAGGATACTTTTCGCAAAAAGGCACAAATTAAATCATAATTTCACACATACAAGTAGCCTAATGGACAACACATCTGCACACTAGCCAATGCATCTATTAGTAACCAGAGATTTACGTTTGGTCTAAGGGATACTGTTTAACCAAACAGACAAAGTTGATACTTGCCGTGACCAATGGAAGTGTCAGCAGGAGAACCGACATCAGTCCGACACCAGGCGCCATGGTGTTTGACCGGCGGTCCGGAAGTCAAGTGCAGTTGTTTTGGTTGCTGCTAGAGATGTATGACTCGTGAATGAATAGTTCTATGGATTCGAATCTTTTTAATGAACTGTTCACGGTTCACACGGCTGCTCTGAACAATTCGCTTACGAACCGAACTGAATCATTAAAACGAGTCAATAACTCCTGTCAACAACTCTACTCTTGACCGAGAACGTCCCTTTCAGACAAACAACTAGAAGATTTAACTTTATTTGAAACCGACCTATTATTTACTAGGCCTACTTATTTATGTAATTAAGTAATTGAATGAAATAAAATCAAAAATGCAAATGCTATCGGTGTCAATAGTCCCTTGGGGTCCCACTTATAGCGCCATTCCGCTTCCAGCGTCCCGAGTTCGAATCCCGCCTCGCGCTCTTTCTCCCACTATCCTAATTAAAGGCAAAAAGGCCAAAAACAAATAATAAATACAAATGCTTATACACAGTGAGTTAATATATATATATATATATATATATATATATATATTCATAAGAAATAAATTTTAATATTGCAACAAAATATAATGAACACAGTAGATGGCAACATCCTTATTAACAGAAAACATAATAATCTGCAAGTGCACACACACACACACACACACAAACACATGTCTGGTTTATTATCTTTGTGGGGACTCTCCATAGGCGCAATGGTTTGTATACTGTCCACACTGTATTTTCTATCCCCTTACCCTAACCCTACCCCTAAACCTAACCCTTACAGAAAACTTTCTGCATTTTTACTTTCTCAAAAAAACTCATTCTGTATGATTTATAAGCTTTTGTACCCATGGGGACCACAAGCCGGTCCCCACAATGTCAAAAATTTCAGGTTTTACTATCCTTGTGGGGACATTTGGTCCCCACAATGTAGCAAAAACAAGTACACACACAAAAGATTAGGAGTTTTGAACTGGTTCAAGAACTGAATCGCTGATGCCCATAGCATCAATTCAACCATCAAGATTAGACAGACATTTTCAAGAACTAAACGTTTTAACACAATATTTAAAACCTAACTAATAATGTTTAGTTCATGTTACTATTATTTTAATTAGGCCTATCAGTGAGTAATCCAATAAAAATGGCTATGTAATTTTTAAGAAAATATCTTTTAGTCGCAACAAATGCATCTAACAAAAATATGAGAGTAACCGGCTTGAGAACCTAGTACTCCTAGTATTAGTATAGTATTAGTAGTATTAGTATTAGTACAAGTATTAGTAGTAGACCTAGTATTTATTATTTACTTTTCAATACTAAGTAATTATATTAAATAAAATTACTTATGCACAGAAAAAAAAATTGTAGGAAATTCATTTTAATAATGCAACAAACTAAAATGGACACAGTAGATTACAACATCCTTATTGACAGAGAAAACTGCAAGTCAAGTGTGCAAAAAAAACAAACAAACAAAAAAAAAAACTGTTTTGGAGTTTTGAACCGGTTCAGGGACAGACTTGGGGCCGCCTATATATAAAATATAAAATATATATATATATATATATATATAAAATCAATAGTAAAATGCATTTGTTACTATATAGTATATATATATATATATATATATATATATATATAGTAACAAATGCATTTTACTATTGCGAAAAACTAAACTGGACAGACTGGATTAAAATAAACACAATTTTTAATAGAAATATGGGAGTGCATTTTCACTAGAACGTTGTAAAGGAATAAAGTGAGCCGCATAAGAATCACTGATCCGGATCTTTGAGCCGGTTTGTGAACCGACTCGAGGAAACGAATCATACTTCCATAACTGCTATGCGACTCCCAACCACTAGGAAGCGATATTGATCGCTTCTTAAACATTTTCTGCGGCTCTCGGTGAAAACAGGAGGAGTACACGTGTGTTTCCGCACATGTGTTGATTTTAATACTGTTTAAATATTTTTATATTGTATTGATCAACACACCGCTGAAGATGCCAGCGTCTAAAAACAAGAAAACAGACGGCGGAGATGGTGCTGCCAAGGCAGAAGCTCTTGATAATGAAGAGGATTCTCCAATTGTGAGCCGCACACGGAGTGGTCGCAGACTACATACACCCGCGGCTAAAACTCCCGTCCGCCGGACCAGAAAGTCTGTTATCCGAGAAGATCCGGTAGAAAGCACCGAGTCTCGGCAGGAATCACCCCCGGATGAACGTCCAGCAGATACTAAAGGTGATCAGTGCAGTCAGGTGACAGAAACAGTGTGTCCAGATGTATCTAACGTTACATCAACATCAGCAGATGTCAGTCAAGAGCCAGTGGCGGACACTGCAGGTTTAATAGGATCAGATCAGACCAGTGAGAAGGAAAATGTGTTAAGTAATACAGAGACTGAATCCACTGGTCCCACTGACCCCAAGAATAAGGCCAAGAAAAAGGCCAAAAAAAGGACTCACTCAGAATCCAGTGAGACAAAAAGTCAGATGATTCCTCTTGGGAAACCAAAGTCTGGAAGAGTATGGAAAGACAGAAATAAGCAAAGGTGATTTGAGTTTTTGTAGCCATGTTTGCTATCGTGCTTGGATACGTAAACTTTTTTCTCTAAGTTCTGTAGCCTGTTTTGTCGTGTGGTTTATTTTTGTAGTATAACCAGCTTTATTTGTCTGTGCTGTTTTTTTTTTTTTTTTGTTTGTAGGTTCTCCGCTCTGTTGAGAGACAAACCTCTGCGTACGTCATGGGAAAAGAAGATGGAGGCCAAGAGAGAGAAGCAGCTGATGAAGCAGTACCAGCAGCAGCTGAAAGATGAGCAGATCAGAGAGAAAGAGGCGAGTTTATTGCCCCAAAACTGCATGCTTTTGTCTTTTTATTTTTATCGCATTGTGTCCAACACCCATACAAGTTTTGTTTTGGAGAAAGGTAATAGCAGTGATTTGTTTATTTGTAATAACACTACAGTTCAAAGGTTGAGGGTTTGTACCAAGTCTCTTATGCTCACCAAGGCTGTTTTAAAGTTAAAAACTGAAATTCGAGTGAACATTGATCATGTGCTTTTTCTGCATCTATTTTTGCAGGAGAAAAAGAAGAGAAGAGCAGAACATCTTAAAAGAAGAGCAGAAAATGAGAGAAAAGCAGAGATTGTGCAAGTGGTAAATACAGAATATTATTTTGCACCAAAATTCAGTCTCTAACACTTATTTTGTCACCTTACAGTTGAGGTCAAAAGTCTACATACACCTTGCAAAATGGACAATAAGAAGGATCATACAAAATGCATGTTTTTTTAAAAATATATAGTTCTGACCTGAATAAGATATTTCACATAAAAGAAGCTCAAGTTCACAAGAGAAAATAATAGTTTAATTTATAGAAATGACCGTGTTCAGAAGTTTACATACACTTGACTGTGTTGTTACCTGAATTATCCACAGCTGTGTTTCTTTTGTTTAGTGATAGATGTTCATAAGTCCTTTATTTGTCCAGGGCCCGTATTAACAAAGCATCTTAAGGCTAAAAGTAGCTTGTAACTCGCAGATTTAGCCGAAAATCTTAAAAATAACAGCTGTATCATTCCAAATTTTAGGACTCCTAAATTTTTGCTATAAGAGTGTTTCACAAAGCCTTTTAGCACTAAAACTAGTTCCTAAATGTGTAAAACGTTAGGAGTAGTGAAGAGGACTCCTAAGTCACTAAGACCAAGCCACAAACTATCCTAAAATGACTGTTGCCGGCAGTCTGCCTCGGAAATGTAAATGTTTTAGAAACATTTGACGATTATGTGCTTTTTAAAAAGTAGCCTATCGCTTTTGGTTTTGGAGTTTATCTCAACTCCAGATTTTCCTTTGATTATATCTTTGTTTTCATTAACCAGTTAGGCAAGAAGTAACAGCTGTTTTTGCGTGAGTTTGGTTTTTATTTACGTTTGCATGTCTTACTATCAACCATGATGATTTTACTCTGATTTGAACTGGTTCAAACCTTGATTCAACCATCAAGATTAGACAGACATTTTCAAGAACTAAACGTTTTAACATAATATTTAAAACCTAACTAATAATGTTTAGTTCATGTTACTATTATTTTAATTAGGCCTACTAGTGAGTAATCCAATAAAAATGGCTATGTAATTTTTAAGAAAATATCTTTTAGTCGCAACAAATGCATCTAACAAAAATATGAGAGTAACCAGCTTGAGAAAACCGACCTAGTATTTATTATTTACTTTTCAATAGTAAGTGATTATGTGCTTTTAAAAAAGTAGCCTATCGCTTTTGGTTTTGGAGTTTATCTCAACTCCAGATTTTCCTTTGATTATATCTTTGTTTTCATTAACCAGTTAGGCAAGAAGTAACAGCTGTTCTATGAATAGATCTGACAGAGGCCCCTCTTCTATCAGCCAATCACTGTGTGCATAGTTAGTAAGCATTCTGACATCATCCATACCAACGAGGTTAACCCCGCCCTTACTCTTAGCTTAAGACTTCTCTCTAGTCCTTAGTAAAGGTTAGTCTCAGCAGCTTTGTGAATAGGTTTTAAGAGAGAACTCTTAGCTAAAAACTTTTTCTATTTAAGAGAACTCTTAGTGGTAAAATAAAATGTTTTGTGAATACAGGTCCCACAAAAAAATCCTTCAGGTCCCACAAATTCTGTGGTTTTTCAGCATTTTTGTTTATCTGAACCCTTTCCAACAATGACTGTGTGATTATAAGATCCATCTTTTCACACTGAGGACAACTGAGGGACTCATGTGTAACTATTACAGAAGGTTCAAACACTCACTGATGCTCCAGAAGGAAACAGAATGCATTAAGAGCTGGGGGTGAAATCTTTTGAATTTGAAGATCAGGGTAAATGTAACTTATTTTGTCTTCTGAGAAACATGCACATATTTTCTGTAGCCTCTGAAGGGCAGTACGAAATGAAAAGAATATGATATTTTGGCAAAATAAGAAAAATGCACAAATTTTCATTCTGTTCAAAAGTTTTCACCCCTCAGCACTTAATGCACCGTGTTTCCTCCTGAAGCATCAGTGAGCGTTTGAACCTTCTGTAATAGTTGCATATGAGTCCCTTAGTTGTCCTCAGTGTGAAAAAACAAAACAATGGATCTCAAAATCATACAGTCATTGTTGGAAAGAGTTCAAATATACAAAAATGCTGAAAAACCAAAAAATTTGTGGGACCTGAAGGTTTTTCTGATGAACAGCGGGCAGTTTAACCATTCAGGACAAACAAGGGACTCATGAACAACTATCACTAAACAAAAAACACAGTTGTGGATCATTCAGGTAACAACACAGTATTAAGAATCAAGTGTATGTAAACTTTTGGACAGGGTTATTTTTATAAATTAAACTATTGTTTTCTCTTGTGGAATTGAGCGTCTTTTATGTGAAATATCTTACTCGGGTCAGTGCTAAATAAAAAATAACATGCACTTTGTATGATCACTCTTATTTTGGTAAAACAATTAACATTTTGCAGATTCTGCAAGGTGTTTGTAAACTTTTGACGTCAACTGTATTCTTTGACTTTTATTAATAACTCTATTGATTTTCCCCTTTCAGATTAAGAATACAGCAAAGATCAAGAGAATGAAGAAGAAAACCCTGAGGAAGATTGAGAAAAGAGACACACTCTCGATGGTGCAGAAAACACCACCCAGTGTCAAGAAAGGTTCAGGGAAAACAAACAGCGGCTTGTAGAGTTTCAGTACTCTGATGTGTGAGAATCTCATCAGACCTTAACGTCCTGTTATTGATTTGAATGTTCAGTGCTTGTTGAATGAACTAGCATGTGAACCTCATTATGGGAAAGACTAGAGATGTGTAATAACTGGACTCAAAGTAGGCTACTTTGTATATCAATAATTATGATAAAATGACAAGTTTGAGTTGTGTATCTGCTTTAAGTCTCTGTGTCTGATGTAATATTTATACAGCGAATTGAAATACAGATCAATAGGTTTAGTTTTAATGGACATCTTTTTCCAATTACCTTTTATATGAATATGAGTTCATCTGATTGTCACATGAAAAAACATTTCAAATAAATATCTTTATTGATCCATATTCATTTGATTGTTTCTGGTCCGTGTATATAATTTATATTTTTGTTGTTTTATAGTACAGAGATGTTTCAGTTTCAAAATAGACTTGGGACTTTCCGTTTGGTTGTATATGGTAGTATTTACCTAGCCAAGATGCTTACACTTTCGTTATCTCTGGTACTTTTTTACATGGTTAGGTGAAATTTTCGGTTCTTTTGAGTTAAAAGCAGTATTGTTAAAACGTGCTTGTATTACTGCAAGGAAATCAAATGTTTAGGATCTGTGATTTAAATATGTACTCTTCAAAAAAAAAAAAAATAAAATAAAAAATACAAATTTAAAAAAAAAAGAAGGAAATAGTAAGTTATGACTTTGATAGTTATGTTTTTTTCCTTTTCTGTCAGTTTCCGTCAGATTTTCCCTGTGTTAAATGTTTTATATAGTTTTTCATTCATCTTGTGGTCTGAGGTAAGGTAGTCACATGAGGTGATCGAAGAGGTGGAGTTGATATCAAAAAAATAAAAGAGGGACTTTCCACCTTCGATGCATATATAAAAGAAACTGCAAACGGAGTAAAGAGCGCACAAGAAACTGAGGACGAGAAAGATATCCTTTGTTGACAATGGCTGCAACTGCCTATGCACCTGTGGTAAGATTATTTATAATTGCATTATGATCTGACAGTCATTTAACACAATATGCCAGCATTTGTGTCCAGCCTTATGTGTTCAATTTATTGTGATCAAGTGACCCCTCATGAATGTCTTGGTTATCTTTTAGGCTCAACACTTGCAGCCTCAGACAGAAGTGTGTGGACCCAGGCAATGTGTTAAAGGAGACCCCAAAGACACTGTGCCTGTTCCTTACCATGAGCCACTGAAAGACACCACCCACACCGTTTTCCGCGTTCAACGACAGGTCTCATCAACTCCTAAACGCTTTTCTGTGAATATCTTCAATGGCTCTAATGGAGTGAAGGTTCCTGTGACTGTGAGCAGCATGGATACCATCGCAAAACTGCAGCAGGAGGTCCTGAAGCTGAGACCAGACCTCGGAGCAAACCTGAATCTGGTCTTAAATGGCAAACCAGTTGAGCCAAACAAAATGCTGTCTGAGCTGCAGGTGAAGCCTGGAGCCACATTCATCACATACCAGAAATGCCACGGAGGTTAACAAGGACTTATTTGTATCTCTTTTATTTCTGTCCTTATGTTGAATGGTGACTTATGCTGTAAATATGCAGTATATACCAAATTTTGCTTGTCACATCTTCTATTACCGTTAACTAGTTTGTAATATCAGTCAAAGGTTAGGATACGTAGACCTCAATTTAATAGCTTATTTGCTTATGCAAATAAAAATGAAATAAAAAAAATAAGTGTTTAAATAAGTGCTTTGTTTTTTTAAACTAAAGGAACTAAAATACTAGTAAAATACTACTAGAACCTATCCACCCAGAAGAGCAAACTGTCTAGCATATTTTATTCTGTAAAACATATAACATTTTGTGTAATAGAAGCATTCAACTGGACTGTAATTGTGATTTGCACTACATGTAAATTCTGTTTCTTCAGTTTTAATAATGATAAAAAATACAATCATCTGAAACCTCTAGTAATAAAAGCTGTTTCTTTCTAAATGGATGTATGCATTCTTTAATACAATATGATTTAAATGTGTTATTTAAAATGATGCTCCTGATGCTTGAAAAGCTACACTGAAACACAAATGAATATCTGCTGTAATGGCAGCAACACTTGAGCTAAATGAACAAAAGTAGAGGTTCTCCAGCATGATCTGGGATGTTCTAATGAGGATCATGAGCTTCAGTGGAAGCAAGAACATCTGTACAAAGAGTACAGAAATGTTCAGTGTCACAAAGAAGTAGAGCAGGGTCTTAAATATTTCTTCATTTTACACAGTTTCTTACACAGTTTTACCTTTCTGAAATTTATTTATATATATCCATTAAAGGGGTGGTTTTAGCATTCAGTTAAAATCGACAGGTCTGTTATGATCTAGATTTTCTGATTATATGAATTTATTACAATTATTTTTGATACAAAGCATTTTTTTTATACTAAAAGCTAAAAGGAAATTAGGTCATAGTCTGTGCAATTACAATTTCCCCTTATCTTCCCTAACAATGGTTAGCAGGGCCATGGACTGTCTTGCATAAAAGTAAAATAGTAATAGTAAAATAGTAAGTTTGATTCTTTGACTTAAAACTTGATGCAGATCCTTAATCATGTTACCATCACCACATAACACATAAATCAACTACCACTGCTTAAAATGAAAATGAAATAAAACACTAATATGAAACTGATTTGGACTGCAAATAAAGTACGGTGTTTCCCATATCTGAGTGTTGTCACACTGTTGTGGTAGTTTGGCATTCGTGTGCAGTTCTTGTAAGTCTCATGTCTGATGAAAATCAGTCTGGCAGGGTTGGGCGTGTTTACTAGTCCACAACACACGGAAAGTCAGGTAGATTTCCAAAATGCCTCTATAAAATTGCCACGATGAAGGATCAACAGTAACAGTAACATCATTTCTAGATTGTGGATGGTTGGAAGCTCAAGACATGGCTACAGACATTCAAGCAGCACTGGTAAGATGATTTCAAATACATTTTAATAAGAGCAAAACATTTTTAACACAATAGTAGGGGAGACCGGGGATGGTTGTATCTTGGAGTTCTTTCAAACCGGTGCGTTCAAAATGTGAGCTGATATTAAACTGTGTAGATGTTATGTTTGCAGCACAAACAGAAAATGAAGAAAAAGTTACAATTTATTAGCTGTAACATATCCTGGTCATTATGTAACAAGGATTATGACAAAATGGATTTTGAAAGCTTTTTATTTAACACTGACATATGTGTGTGTGTTACATTAGCATCATGATAATAAAACTGAATAATGTGCATGTGTCTGTGTGTTTAACCCTCTGGGCCTCTTCGTTTATGAGTCACACTTGGCTGGTTCGTGGTCAAAAGTAACCAAAGCCTGTAACTTAATTTTTCTGAAGTGAGAATTGTGCCATTTGGTGTCATTAAAAAATAAAAACTTGTGTAATATCATGTAAGCTCCTGTATATCTCTCTATATACATATTATACATATATACAGAGGCTTTTAGATTACCATTGTTTCTTTTACATATTTTATTAGGTTTTGCTTTTAGATATACATTCAGACATTCTAAAAGACTACTTTTTGTCAGTTTAGATATTTTTGGTTAGATAAATATCAGGTTGCATTATGATTACAGTCAAACATTAAAATACAAGAAAATTGCTCTCCCCATCTCACATATTCTCAAAATTTGCTCTGTTGCAGGTTTACCAGTTAATTTCTGTGTGTGTGTGTGTGTGTGTGTGTGTGTGTGTGTGCTTGTGACATAGACTTTTTTTGTATTTTTCCATTTATTCATTTTATTTCACATATTATCAAAAATTGCTCTGCTGCATTTTTATCAGTTCATTTTTATGTGTGTCTGCGTGTGTTTTTGTCTGTGTGTGTGTGTGTATACATATAGTATCATGTATAGTCTTATGGAAATGCTGTGTCACTTGTGTTTTGTTTTATTGTCATATGGTGCCCTGCTTACATTCTTTGAATATCCTGATTCTCTTTCAGGCTCCGATCCTTTTTCAGCCTGAAGCTTGTGGACCCAAGCAGTGTATCACAGGAGATCCCAAACACCCCAAAGGAGACCCTGGTCCCCTCCCTGAGCCCTTGGAAAACACCACCCACGCCGTTATCCGGGTTCAACAGCCGGTTTCAGCAGGTCCTAAACGCTTTCCTGTGACTGTCTTCAATGGCTCTAATGGCATGAAGATTTCTGTGACTGTGAGGAGCATCGACACCATCGCCAAACTGCAGAAGAAGGTCCTGAAGCTCAAACCAGAACTTGTAGGATGTGGAAATCTGGCCTACAATGGAAAACCGGTTGAGCTGCACAAGACCCTGTCTGAGCTCCAGGTGAAGCCAGATGCCATGTTCGTCACCTACCGGAAATGTGTTGGAGGTTAAAAGACTTTTCTTCTTGTCTTTTTTTCATTTTACTTCTGTTTACATGTAACACTATTTTTTTTTTTTTTTTTTTTTTTTTTTTAATCAGACTCAGGAAAAGTAAATTGCGTCTTGATTATATTATCCATATGTTATTCTGTTCTTTAAAATTACCGTTAGCTCATATGATGTATCATATATCATCAAAGTTTTGGAAACATTGTTCTGAATTTTTGATCTAATGCCTAAAATGATTAGATTGCTTTTCTATATAATTCATGCATTCTATATAAAAAACAAACATTTTAATGACAAAATGGACGAGATAGATAAGGACAATCTGCCAAAAATATAAAAAAGACATAAAAATGATAAGCGCAGTAAATAATTTTTTATTTTTATTGGTTTATTTGTAATTTCATTGTTTTTAAAAGTTTATTTGCATGTTAAAATAGTAAAAATAAAAAATTAGAAATGTATGTACTGCTACGCTAAATATCATGTTACTGTACAACTGTAAGATATTTAGATAACCCATTCAGTAACAAAGCTGTGTAAAATGCCTTTTTGCACTGTTTCTAAACATCAAATAAAAACAATAACAATCATGCAAGTGAAAATAAAACCAGTTAAAACCGAAAGCATGTTTTGAGTTGTGATAATGCTTGAGCAGACCGTTTTGTTTAAGCTGACAACAAAACAGTTTCACTTTCAGTCTTTATCGTCCACAGTTTCTGGATAAAACTTAAGGCACAACAAGATGGCTAAACTAATAACTATTGTCAACTTTCATAGCCTACAGTATCACCTGTATGTAAGTTTGATCCTTTGTGACTTAACTAAACCTTCGAATTGTGAGGCAAAGTACAGTGATTTCCAGTAATCTTTCACGGTGTATTTTATAACGGGACGATGCAATCATGTGATGTCGTTTGGTTGGTTTGGTTGCAGCGCTGAGCTCTGGTTTCTTGTAAGTCATGTGTTTGGTGAGATTTGGAGTACTGACGTCTTTATCAGTGCCACAGTAGAAGATAGTTAGACCGGTGAATTCCAGAACAATTGTTTCTCTTTCACTTTATCATTTTTATTTCTTTTTTATTATTTTATTTTTCAGGTAGTATCAGTATCGGAGTGTCATTTCTGGGTTGTAGGCTAGATAGCAGGATATCATATCATGGCAACTGCAATAGTATACATTTTTGTGCGCCAGACATTTCATTATCTGATATTCCAGACAGTTTTGACTAATAATGTCATATAGTCAGCAGTTTCAATAACAATAATACAGTTTTGAGAAAAGAAAAAACAAAACAAGATGCAGCCCTGGTTAATTATTTGACCAAAATATGAGGGGTCATAAAAAAATACATGTTTTTTTTTTTTTTTTAGTACTGACCTGAATAAGATATTTCACATAAAAACATTTACATAAAGTCCACAAGAGAAAGCAACAGTTGAATTTATTAAAATTACCCCACTCAACAGTTTACATACACTATATAATCTTTTTGAATTTGAAGATCAGGGTAAATTTAACTTATTTTGTCTTCTGGGAAACATGTAAGTATCTTCGTAGCTTCTGAAGGGCAATACTAAATGAAAATATATGATATTTAGGCACAAAAAGAAAAATTTGCTCATTTTAATTCTGAACAAAAGTTTACACTTCTGGCTCTCAATGCATCGTTTTTTTCCTTCTGGGGCATCAGTGAGCCTTTGAACCTTTTGTAATAGTTGCATATTAGTTGTATATGGATCTCAAAATCATGCAGTTATTGTTGGAAAGGGTTCAAATACACAAAATTGCTGAAAAACCAAAGAATTTGTGGGACCTGAAGGATTTTTCTGAACAACAGCTGGCAGTTTAACTGTTCAGGACAAACAAGGACTCATGAACAAAATATATATATATATATATATATATATATATATATATATAAAAACAGCTGTGAATCATTCAGGTAACAACACAGTATTAAGAATCAAGTGTTTGAACAGGGTCATTTTTACAAATTGTTTTTTTTTTTTTTTTCTTGTGGACTGTATGTAAATGTATTTTATGTGAAATATTTTTTTCAGGTCAGTACTACATAAGAAAATAGCATGCATTTTGTATGATCCCTCTTATTTTGGTAAATAATTAACATTTTGCAGTTTCTGCAAGGTGTATGTAAACTTTTGACCTCAACTGTAAATATACTGTTAGGGCGACCTCTGCAGTTAATGTTTTAAAATTGCACTTTGGATAAAAATGAACTGTATGTTAATCACTTAGTCGTGAGTAAAGACACCCTTGGCCTAAAGATAACCCTCAATTATTATTCAGTAATTCCAAAAATCCATGAGTTATTGAAAAACACCACTCACACCGTTTTCCAGATTCAAGGACCAGATTCACCTAGCCCTGAATACTTTTCTGTGAATATCTTCAATGGCTCTAATGGAGTCAAGGTTTCTGTGACTGTGTGCAGCATCGATACCATCGCAAAACTGCAGCAGTAGGTCCTGAAGCTGAGACCAGACTTCGTAGGATGCGAAAATCTGATCTACAATGGTAAACTAGTTGAACTGCACAAGACGCTGTATGAGCTCCAGGTAAAGCCAGAAGCCACGCTCATCACCTACAAGAAATGCAGTGGAGGTTAATAAGGACTTAGATGCATCGCTTTTCTTTCTGTCTTCCAATTTTTCCATATCTGTATCCTTCTGCTATGGGGTAAATCACCCTGCATATGCGCCTTATGTAGAAACTTTTGCTTGTCACATAATGTTAGTTAGATGTACACTTGATGATTTATCATGCAGCCCTATGAGTGCTCTTAAAAGGGTCATCGGATGCCCATTTTCCACAAGTTGATATGATTCTTTAGGGTCTTAATGAAAAGTCTATAATATACTTTGGTTAAAAATTCTCAATGATTGTGTAAAACAACACCCTTTTACCTTGTCAAAATGAGCTCTGCAAAAATCATCTCATTCTGGTCGAGGCTGCTTTAAATGCAAATGAACTCTGCTCACCCCGCCCCTCTTTTCTCTCTGTGGAGTGACGAGCCTGTTTACTTTTTAGCCGCGTTTAGCCGCTAAACTTGCTAACTAGCACATTATTAGGAAAGGTCATCGCAAAGATAAAAAAAACCCCTTATACTCACTTCTGCTGTAAGTGAAGCTGGATCACGAATGATTAGTGTGAACATAGACGGATATATGTAGATCGGGAGGTGCATTCCCTTCACAAACAAACGTAATCTACTGCATCTTCAGCGGCTCAGATGTCAGAGTAAATGACGACCACTTTGTTCATTATTACATCCAGCAACACAACACCTCAATCGCTCAGTCTGAGATATTCTTGTCTAACTTACATCCCTGCTCCGGCATCAAAACATGGAGGTTGGACTGTTACAACTGATCTGAAGTAAGACGCTCATGTCAATCAACTATTGTGGGAGCAGCCTCTGACAGGCATCTGAGAATGGCTCGATTTGAAAAACGGAATATTATTTTTACAGATTAATTAAAAACCACTGAACGGATTTTTATCATTATAGGGTACATTTGTACATACACTGCCAACACACATTAATGTTTAAACAGCATGTAAAAGTGAACTTAGCATCCGATGACCCCTTTAACTGATTCTGTTGTTTTCCTATCACTGTGAAGTTGCTTTGATACAATTTGTTTGGTGTAAATCACTTTCGATAGGTGACTTTACTTGACTTGATTTAAGCATCTATTCAAAAAGCCCTGTAGATGCAAATTAAAATTAAAGTAAAACCTTTTATTAATTGTTTTATTAACCTGATGGAACAAAGATATGTTTTTTGTATAAGAGTTTTTAACAAAACAAATCAAGGGACATTTTCAAACCTTTTTGTTTTTCAGTCTTAATCAGTTTCATTCCTTGTGAAACAGACAAACATTTTTTCATATGCAAACTCATAAATGTCAAACACGTATGAACAGATGTTTAAAATGAAAATTTCTAAATTAATTTGTTAATGGAAGCATTAAACTTTCAGATTAAAATGTCAGCATATGTCAACACAGTACTTGTGATTTGCACTACATGTAAACTGACTTCTGTTTCTACAGAAATAAATAGAGTAATCTGAACCCTCTAGTAATATCTACTACTTTGCATTATTTTCTAATTCAATGTGTTTTAAATGTTATTTAAAATAATAGGTATGATATCCAAACACTTTAAAAGTTGCATTGAAACATACAAATGAATTTCAGAATTTACTGAGTTACATGAACAAAACCTGATAATGACGTTCTCCAGCATGATCTGGAGTTTTCTAAAGAAGATCATGAGCTTTAATGGAAGCAAGAACGTCTGACCGTCCGTAGACACATTCAGTGCAACAGCTGAATAGAACAAAATAAATATTTCTTCATTTTACATAATTTCTTTGTTTTCATTTGTGTTTTATGGGGGTCAGTTAAATTTGCCAGGCCTGTTATGATCTAGGTTTTCTCGTTTATTAATGGTACAATTATTTTGAAGCTTAAAATTTCTCATACGAACAGATAACAGTAGCTTGTGCAATCACAGTTGACCCTTATATTCCCTAAGAATGGTTAGCAGGGTCATGAACTGTCTTATAGAAAAGTTTATAGTACTGTTATAGTAAAATAGAAATCTAATCTCTATCATGTGTATAGGTTTGATTCTTTGACTTAAAACTTGATGTAGATCCTTAATCATGGTACCATCACCACATATAGGCCTAACACATAAAAAACAGCTACTTCTTAAAATGTAAATTAAATAAAACACAATATGAAACTGTTTTGCACTGCAAATAAAGTAAGGTGATTTCCATTTTTTGTGTTATGTCATGCCTGATTATTGTGGTAGTTACACAGACGTGTGCTTTTCCTGTAAATGTTTGATGTAAATCAACCTAGTTGGGCTGGGCTTGTTTATATGTGCCATAACGCATGGGAAGTTAGGTACATTCCCTAAAATGTCTCTGACTGACTTTAAATGAAAGGATCACCAGTAACGGAACATCATTTCTGGTTTGTGGATGGTTGGCAGCTCAAGGCAACATGGCTACAGACATTCAAGCAGCACTGGTAAGATTATTTCAAACACATTTTATATGAACAGATTATTTTTAACACAATAGTAATACTGTATGTATGGTCTTACGAAAAATACTGTAATTGTCACTATAGTGTTTTCTTTTGTTTTCATAAGGTGCCCTGCTTACATTCTTTGAATATCCTGATTCTCTTTCAGGCTCCGATCCTTTTTCAGCCTGAAACTTGTGGGCCTAATCAGTGTATCACAGGAGATCCCAAAGATCCCAAAGGAGACCCTGGTCCCCTCCCTGAGCCCTTGGAAAACACCACCCACGCCGTTATCCAGGTTCAAAAGCCGGTTTCAGCAGGTCCTAAACGCTTTCCTGTGACTGTCTTCAATGGCTTTAATGGCATGAAGATTTCTGTGACTGTGAGGAGCATCGACACTATTGCCAAACTGCAGAAGAAGGTCCTGAAGCTCAAACCAGAACTTGTAGGATGTGGAAATCTGGTATACAATGGAAAACCGGTTGAGCTGCACAAGACCCTGTCTGAGCTCCAAGTGAAGCCAGATGCCATGTTCATCACCTACCGGAAATGTGTTGGAGGTTAATAGGCTTTTCTTTTTGTCTTTTTTATTACTGTTTACATTTAATGCTATAATCTGGAAAAATTCAGACTTTGGGAAAGTACATGTCCCTTGATTATATTATCCATATGTTATGATGTGCTTAAAAATTACCGTTAGCTTGTATGATGTATCATATATCATCAAAGTTTTGGAAACATTGTATTGAATTTGTTATCTAATGCCTAAATGATTCTTTTTTTATATATATATAAAATTTTGTTAAAAATATATTAAAGACATTTTTTGAAATGTATTTGTAATTTCATTGTTTTAATAAGCTTACTACACATGTTAAAAATAGCAAAAATAATAATAATAAAAAAGGTCTTATAGGCTAATTATTTTCTAAACGGTTGCCTTATTTATTTTTTCAATATAACTATTATAAGGCTTTTCTTCTCCTTTTTTGCAAATGAAGCTAAATATGCTGTTAGGTCGACCTCTGCTGTTAATGTTTTAAAATTGCACTTTGGATAAAAATAATCTGCAGTACGTTCCTTACTGAGTGAAGTGAGTAAAGATGATAGATCTTAGATAACTGTGATATTCTGTAATTCCAAAAGTAAAGTATATTTAAAACACACACACACACACACACACACACACACACACACGTTTGTTTTTGTGAATTGTGGGGACTTTCCATAGACTTCTATAGTTTTTATACTGACCAAACGATATTGTCTATCCTCTAACCCAACCCTAACCCTAAACCTACCTCTTACAGAAAACATGTTTGCACTGTTACATTTTCAGATAAACATCATTTACTATTTTTAATCATTTTTTTACATTGTGAGGACAGCAGGCTGGTCCCCACCATGTCAAAAAATTTCAGGTTTTACTATCCTTGTAGCAAGAACAAGGATAGTGCTATCCAATGTAGCAAGAACAAGTACACACACACACACACACACACACATGTTATTATTCACTATGTTGTTGTTGCTATTGTCTCATCCCTCCCATTTTTCAGTGTAAAGTTCATATTCAAGACATAAAGTTACATAAGATGTATCTCTTTGACTTGTAGTTTATTCAGTTTGATTAAACTAAACTGTTACGATGCAATCATTTTATAAATGTGAAATATTTTAGCTTATTCATTAAAAATCAAAATTATAAATTAAACTAAAACACATAGCCTATATTATATAATAAATTACTACATAATAAATAATAATAATAATAATAACCTGAGGCTTCTTGTCTTTGTTAAAATGTTGTAACAAATATTGTGATATTCTATTGACAGCCCCACATTAATCAGCAGTTGCCCTTTATAGGGTTCTTTGCAATAATATTCGGGGTTCTTGCCATCAAAAAGCTAAGTGACACATTTGTGTTAAACAAAAATAAACCACAAGGTGTCGCACTTATACTGGCGCACCCACAAACAGCTGACAAAATATCCCTCATGCACAATCATGCCTGAAGTAGACTGCTTACAGTAGACTGTACAATAATAATAGTCACTTTTGATATGTGGCTGTTTCTTAATGGCACTAATATTTTTGTTTGAACTAACAGTTTTAAACGTATATATATAAATATAAATGTGACCCTGGACCACAAAACCAGTCTTAAGTCCCTGAGGTATATTTGTAGCAATAGCCAAAAATACATGGTATGGGTCAAAATTATTGATTTTTCTTTTAAGCCAAAAATCATTAGGAAATTAAGTAAAGATCATGTTTCATTTTTGTAAAATACAATTTTTTTGATTAGTAATATTCATTTTTAAGAACTTCATTTGGAAAAATTGCATGCGATTTTCACAATATTTAGATAATAGTTCAATAATTCAATTATAATTCAAATAGTTATTATAATATTCTCATATAACAACCTAACAAACCATACATCAATGGAAAGCTTATTTATTCAGCTTTCAGATGATGCATAAATCTCAATTTTGCAAAATTGACCCTTATGACTGGTTTTGTGGTCCTGGGTCACAAATGTCATATTAAAACCATCTTGAAACTTTGCACGCTATCATTATGTTCACTACTTTTCAAATGTCTGTATAGATTTGTAATGTTTTACCATTTTTCCAAATACAGACTTTAAATCTTAAACCGAAAATTCATTATATTAATATGAACTAAGTAAAATGACAAACATAACAAACATAAAATTCGATTTACTTTTAATGTAACAAATGTTAAAAAAAGTAAAAAAATAGGCTTTTCTTGAAGATCAATATGTGAATTCTGATTTGCACGTCTCTCTAATTTAGCTTTGCTTGATCGTGTAGTTGGACATGAAAATACATTTGCAATGTATACCGTATGCAACATTCAGTTTCTAAAATGTAAAGTTAATCATACTTCTAAAAGCAGTACACTAGGTGCCGTGTGCAAGAGTGATTCTATCAGGTGATCTTAGACACCCAAGTAAAGGAAGTTGCTCTTTATTATATTTATATGCTGATACTCTTTTATAAAAAGGGATTTGCCCAGAGCACTATGTCTTCATAGTTCCTTTACACCTGCGACCTACAGTAACTTCTTCCTGGTAATTAAATCCTCTCCCTGCCCTAACACAGTCTCAAATATGCATTACTGGTAATCATCAAGAGAGTAATTAATCATACATTTCTAAATTGACAATGTGCCCAATCAAATGTAAGAAACTGCCTTGAGATGTCAAAGAAAGTCAGCATGTTACAAATGCTTTGTAGTCCAAGTGGAGTGGACGCATGCTTGTCTGTCGAACGGAAAATAGAAAGTCCTGTTCTACAGGATATCTTGAAATGACCTGGCTAATAAGTTTTTATTTTTCTCTTTATTCAATACACCCTTTCTTTAATTACAGAACAGAATGCATCCTTCCCACACCCTTAAAAAAATAAAGGTGCTATATGCCATAGAAGAACTGTTTGTTGGTGTGTTTGTTTGTCTAAATGGTTCCATAAACAACCTTTAACATCTGTAGAACCTTTCTGTTTCACCAAAGCTTCTTTGTGGCAAAAGAAGGTTTTTCAGATTATAAAAAGGTAATAAAGAGATGGTTCTTTAAAGAACCTTTGACTGAATTCTGTTCTTTGTGGAACCAATAATCAGTGTTGGGGAAAGTTACTTTTAAAAGTAATGCATTAAAAAAGTAACTAATTACATTACTTTTTAAGAAAAGTAATGTGTTACATTATGTTTGCGTTACTTTTTAAATCTGGGCAGGGCTTGCTTGTTTGTTTTGAATATGAAAAGATTCCTAACAAATGTAAAAGCCCTTTCACACCAAAAAGTGAAATAGAAAAGCCTAAGGCTGAAGGAAAAGTAAATTCATGTCTGTACAGTAGAATTGTAAGAGAATGAAGTTCAACACTCTTCAGCAATAAGAAAAATGAAGCACAAATGTTAGTTAATCAAAAGTAGATTTTGCTTATTGGTATGGTTGTGTTGGATCAACAAAGGTCAGCAGCAAAGACATTGGTTATTAAAATAGGATTAAATACATAAAGGAAACAAAAAGTAACTGGCATTACTCAAAGTAACTCTTTTCAAAAAGACCAATCTGAAAAAGTAATGCGTTACTTTACTAGTTACTTGAAAAAAGTAATCTGATTATGTAACTTGCGTTACTTGTAATGCGTTACCCCCAACGCTGCCAATAATGGTTCTTCTGTGGCATCACTGTGAAGTACCTTTATTTTTAAGAGTGCAGGTGAAAAACAAGTGCACTTCCTTAATGTACTGAAAGTGCTCTATTTTCACATACTAATTTGTACTTAATATGCTAAGAATTATTCTTTAGTATTTCTTAAGATAATCTTACAAACATCTAAGTGTACTCAAATGTGCTATTTTGGGACAACAAACTAAAATGTGCTTTTAACATACTATCTCTGTATTAAAACATATTTAGTTTTAATGTATAGTGCACTTGAACCTGTCTTTCATACACTAGTGGGTTCAAGTGTACTACAAGTTTTTAAGTTTATATTCATGGTGTCCCAAAATAGCACATTTGAGTACACCTAGATGTCTTAATAATAAGATTATCTTAAGAAGGACTAAAGAACATTTGTAAATGAATGAATGAATGAATGCATTGTTGTCCTCCCATAACATTAGTCATGAAGGACTGAGTTTTTTTTTGTTTTAGGTTTTGGTATAATTTCAAAATACTTCCTGCTGACCAGACTGTTAAAAAATTATAACAACAAATCATTGGTAATTAAATATTTAATTTTTATTTAATATAATTAAATAACACCAAATTTATGTTTAAATAAAACATTATGAAAAAACAAAACAAAACCCTCCAACAAGGCAGGAAGCAAGGCAGAATTGCATGATCTTTAAATCAACATTACATTTAAATTAACTACATTTTTACAACTTTTTTTTTTAATGTTTTAACATTGATAACACCAGTGTCATGAAATAATGATAATTTTCAAATAATTAAAAATATTATTATTTTTTTACATTTACCTCAGCACAAAAAAATTACAAATAAAGAAACAAATAAATAAATGTAAATTTCAAATGTAGAAGCAATTTCATATTATTTAATGAATTAAGAATATAAAATGGTGTTTTTTTTATATTGCTGACTGAAACGTCAAATGATATGGGTGTCATTGTATGAGAATTTCCTGCCAGAGCTAAAGTCACATATAATACCTATATTTATTACAGCTTTCAGTAAACTTCCTGTTTCATTCACTGAAACCTGTCAACACACACAGGCTGTACACAACATCAGTACATCAATCAAACACAAGCCACATGACAAGAAAAACAAGACAAGACTGTTAAGTTTTTTTCACTGCTCAAAGAATGTGGCAGTTACGCTAGTTTGGACAGTTCATGCGCAGGAATGTGACGTGATGAGAACTGAGAGTTTAGGTGTGTCATGCATTGTTGCATTGTTATTTTTCTCTGCTTTTGAAACCATGTGGCTTATCAAAACCTCTTAACAGGACATTAAATCTGCAATAGGAAGTCCATTTTTTAGTATTTTGAGATCTGATAAGGAAAGGTGTGTGTACAGCATGACATCAGATAATCTCATATTGTTTAATACACTTAAACACTTGTCATGCAGAAAGCACTGGACTTGATTTTCCATCTATGCCAAACTGCTAGGGTCACAGGTCACAGGACAGGACACATGTCTTTTGGAACAGAGGCAGAAAAAAAAAAATTGAAATCTGTTACTCTTGCAATTTTAAGGAAAATAAAACTTAACCATAACCCCTCAGAGGACCTCAGATGATGCCAACCCTGAAACAAAACTATAAAATTTTCTGTAAAGCTGCTTTGCAACGATTTGTATTTTTTCATCGTTAAAATAGTTTTAAATAATGTGCATTTGAAAATGAAAGCTTATGAAGTGGCTGTTTTTATTTTTAGCTTTGTTTATTTTAAACTTAAATATATTTCTAGAGCATTTCTGCAATAGCATCTGGATCAGACAATTAAACCTGTTCACTGAACAGGTTCAATGACTCACAATTAAGCGAAAAGAATGGTTTGTTCAGACGTCAGTTCACATTCTTCTCTTATGACATCGATTGATCTCACAAAGCATCACACAAAACTCATATTGTTATATGTCTTCAAACGACTGAAATAAAAGTTATCTTAATTATAAAAAAGAGTGTCCAAAATCTTCTTCAGAAATACATTTATTGCACACAGAAGTAATGACATTTTGGTTTCATTTTGGAGTGAATTATACCATTAAAACACTTTTTTACTTGTTTACTGCACAACACAGTAATTATGTCAAGAATTTGTACAATTAAAAGTGTGGGACTGGACTGCGGCCAACAAAAAGGGAGCAGCAGTGAAACACAAAAAGCCCAAAATTCCTGCTTCTTTTTCTCTGCACTGAGCTACGCTGTATGATGGCAGAGAGCATGAGGAAGCATCTCTCTTAATGTTTATTCACACCCTTCTCTGGCACTGCAAAGTTCCCTCGAGCTATGAGACTAATCAAGCACTTTATCTGACAACTTGCAAACTGACAATCCACCTCCACCCAAACACCTGACTGTAATTTACACTAAGCCTTTGCAGAGTTGTGACTGATTTACAGTCTCTGTGAATGCACTGCACTTATAAAACATAAATACACAGGAATAAACCAGAAAATATTATGCGACATGTTAAACAATACATTTCCATACATGGGACACTAGTGCTTACATAATGTACAGTACTGTGCAAAAGTCTTAGGCCACTAGTATTTTCATCAGCTAAAAAATGGTTTAAAGTCAGTTAAAGTCGGTCTTTTGCTGTAGTGTGTCAGTAGGAAATATCAGTTTACATTTCTAAACATTCATTTTGCCATTAATTATAATATTCCAGTGAGATTTTTGTGTGGAGCACAGGCTGTTGTCAGACTCCTTGTGCAAACAGAGATCTGATCTCTCCATCATTCAGTCCAGTCTGTCTTAAGAAACAGAAAAAACGGAGACAGACTAAATCCAGAAGAACTGTGGCAACATCTCCAAGATGCTTTAAGAGATCTACACCTACAAAGCTACAGTACTGTTAAAATTTTTAGGCAGTTAGGCACATAAAATGAGGATGCTGTCAAAAACAATGTCATAAATAGATTTTCTTTATCAAAGAACTTCTACTAAAATAAATAAGCATCTGATGTGACCATCCTTTGTGTTTAAAGCAGCTTTTGCCCTATGTGCACTTGTGCATAGTTTTTCAGGTAGCTTTGCAGGTAGGTTACTTGAAACATCTTGGAGATGTTGCCACAGTTCTTCTGGATTTAGTCTGTCTCAGTTTGTTCTGTTTCTTCATGTCATTCCAGAGACAGACTGGATGATGGTGAGATCAGATCTCTGTTTGGAGCACTGGCTGTTGTCAGACTCCTTGTGCAAACAAAAATCTCACTAGATTATTACAATTAATGGCAAACAGAATGTTTGGAAATGTAAACCGATATTTTTTACTGACACACTACAGCAAAAGATAGCAATAACTTACTTTAAACCATTTTTTAGATGGTGAAAATACTAGTGGCCTGAAACTATTGCACAGTACTGTATATTTTTCTCAATACATACATGTTCCCATGTATATTGTACTTATATGTTTAAATATATTCATACACACACAAACAGTACCATATTTTATTTTATTACATGTAATAAAAAACTGTGAAATGTGTTAAAAGTTTTGTGGAATTGCTGAACTGTTTAATATATCTGAAATTGAACACATTTGTCAAATAAATCTATTCTATTAATCTCTAATAATTCTTAAACTATTCAACATTCCAAGTTGGAGCAATGGCACAGATAACGAGTATGTCCTGAATCCATTCCTCCACTTCCCAGTCAAACGTACACTTTCATAGAGAATAAATTAGAAATTTTAAGGTACAGTCATGGGACGCCGTAGTTTTTATGCAACGGGTTTTGAGTGCAAACTGATGAAGATCTGCTATAATTAGTGCTGACATGACGTGCGATTACCGGTTCCGCAGCTTCCGTGGAGTTCTGCTTGTGGTGACAAACTGATAACACCTGTTTCATTCTCGTCATACTGCACGTAGCCTATGACTGCAAAGGAATAAAACATAGCGTATTTGACATCAAGCATCATTTATTAATTATTCACTTTGTTTAAATTAGCTTTGTCTGATTATAATTACCCCTCAAATGCCAGTTTATTATGCAACACTAAGGTTGTTATCCCCGAAAATTGTAAACACTCTAGGGTTTTTCAACACCGTTCTTTAACCCCGGATTATTGTCTTTCCAATTTCAACCCCTGGTAGAGGAATTTAACATTTGCAATAAAGAAGCCCGCTCCTGTTTACATAAAGGCTCTAGCATTGCGCATCATAGATATCTTATATGTTGCCGACTGTACTATCAAGTTTTGGACTAAAACACTTTCTTCCCTCCATCAACCTGTTATATGAACTCAATCAATGGTGTGAGCTTGTTGTTGCGGTTACTTGTTTTGTTTGTGTATACATGTGTGTGAATAAGGGAAAGCTACAGTATGTATTCCTTTATTTTAACGAATGTGAATGGAATATTGGATTATTTGATGCTTTGGAAATGTCGCTATTGCATGTTACCTTTTGTTCCATGTGCTGGAAATTAACAGGATATTTCTAGGCATTTAAATTTTTCTAGGCATAATTAATTCTTGCATTTGATGTTGAAGTTATTTATTGAACTGCCAGAGGAGGGCTGCTAAGTAATGAATGAATTGTCATGAACATGGTAATATGGTTCATTTTAAATTGAAATTGTGATATATTTAAATCTAAAAACAACAACAACATTGACAGGCATTTATTTAAGCATATTAGGCTTATTGCAGTATATAAGAACAGATTTCTGTTTATTAAAATTGTATAATAAAAATACACACTCCACATGGTTTCAGATGTGAATGTAAAATGGTTTCACAGCTAATTAGTTAACTCATAACATTCACTGAAATGTGGCATACCAAGCTGAAATCTCCTATCTTGCATGTGGAACAACTGAACTCTGAACAGGCTGTGAAAGTCATGGGTTAAGAAAATATACTGACTTGGGTGGTTTATTTTTTTTGTTCATTTTTATGAAATATTTGTGTTTATTACTAACTTCTGCATGAATAAAGCATTATATTCCTCTGCAGCCTGTTTGCTTTTCATTACAGAAATAAAATGAGAGGAAAACACTGCTTGAAGGTGTCATTTGGTGTTGTTTGTTTAGTACTGATATGAAATGTCACATGATGTGAATTGCTCCATGTTCCATGTCTAGTTACCAATGTCTGTTAAAAAAAGTTTACATACACCTTGCAAAATCTGTAAAATGTTAATTATTTTACCAAAATAAGAGGGATCACACAAAATGTTTGTTCAGTGTCCACTGTTCTTCAGAAAAATCCTTCAGGTCCCACAAATTCTTTGGTTTTTCAGCATTCTTGTGTATTTGAACCCTTTCCAACAATGACTATAGGGCAGTACTACAAGAAAAAAATATATTATTTAGGCCAAAAACAAACAAACAAAAAAAACATCATTCTGTTAAAAAGTTTACAACCCAATGCATGTGAGCAGTGAGCATTTGAACCTTCTAGTTGTAACTCTCAGAAAAAAAGGTACAAAAGCTGTTACTAAGGCAGTGCCTTTTCAAAAAGTACATATTTGTACCTAAAGAGTCCATATTAGTCCCTTAAAGTACATATTAGTACCCAAAAGATACAAAAGTGTACCTTTTGAAAAGGTACTACCCCAGCTTTTGTACTTTTTTTTTTTTTTTTGAGTGTATGGCAGGGGTGCTCAACCCTGGTTCTGGAGATCCACTTTCCTGCAGAGTTCAGCTCCAGCCCTGACCAAACAGACAGGTGTATTTGATTAGGGTCGGAACTAAACTCTGCAGGAAAGTCGATCTCCAGGAACAGGGTTGGGCACCCCTGGTGTATGGAAACGTAAAGTTGACTAAGTAGATAAAAATAAAGTGTCATGAAGGAAGAGTAACATTACTGTTTTTCTCATCATAATTATAATCATGTAAAAATTGAGATTTTTGAGTTTTAATATTCCTCATTACCACAGCTTTGTTTAGGATATTTGAAGTTTTTTGAAATTGAGATTGGTGTATGATACGACAATATTTGGCCAAGATACAACTATTTGAAAATCTGGAAGTCATCCAGATTTAGTCATCCTTTAAAGTCATCCAAATGAAGTTCAAAAAAATAAAAAAAACAAAACAAAAAAAAACACACAACTGCAGTTTGATTGAGATTATTTGGAATGCACAATTATGAACATGATTTTTGAAAATTGTTAAAAACTGAGTTATCTGTTTTTGCTAATGAACTCTTCAAATACAGTGGGTACGGAAAGTATTCAGACCCCCTTTCATTTTTCACTCTTTGTTATATTGCAGCCATTTGCTAAAATCATTTAAGTTCATTTTTTTCCTCATTAATGTACACACAGCACCCCATATTGACAGAAAAACACAGAATTGTTGACATTTTTGCAGATTTATTAAAAAAAGAAAAACTGAAATATCACATGGTCCTAAGTATTCAGACCCTTTGCTCAGTATTTAGTAGAAGCACCCTTTTGATGTAATACAGCCATGAGTCTTTTTGGGAAAGATGCAACAAGTTTTTCACACCTGAATTTGGGGATCCTCTGCCATTCTTCCTTGCAGATCCTCTCCAGTTCTGTCAGGTTGGATGGTAAACGTTGGTGGACAGCCATTTTTAGGTCTCTCCAGAGATGCTCAATTGGGTTTAAGTCAGGGCTCTGGCTGGGCCATTCAAGAACAGTCACGGAGTTGTTGTGAAGCCACTCCTTCGTTATTTTAGCTGTGTGCTTAGGGTCATTGTCTTGTTGGAAGGTAAACCTTCGGCCCAGTCTGAGGTCCTGAGCGCTCTGGAGAAGGTTTTCGTCCAGGATATCCCTGTACTTGGCCGCATTCATCTTTCCAGTTGTCCTATCCCTGCAGCTGAAAAACACCCCCACAGCATGATGCTGCCACCACCATGCTTCACTGTTGGGACTGTATTGGACAGGTGATGAGCAGTGCCTGGTTTTCTCCACACATACCGCTTAGAATTAAGGCCAAAAAGTTCTATCTTGGTCTCATCAGACCAGAGAATCTTATTTGTCACCATCTTGGAGTCCTTCAGGTGTTTTTTTAGCAAACTCCATGCAGGCTTTCATGTGTCTTGCACTGAGGAGAGGCTTCCGTCGGGCCACTCTGCCATAAAGCCCCGACTGGTGGAGGGCTGCAGTGATGGTTGACTTTCTACAACTTTCTCCCATCTCCCGACTGCATCTCTGGAGCTCAGCCACAGTGATCTTTGGGTTCTTCTTTACCTCTCTCACCAAGGCTTTTCTCCCCCGATAGCTCAGTTTGGCCGGACGGCCAGCTCTAGGAAGGGTTCTGGTCGTCCCAAACGTCTTCCTTTAAGGATTATGGAGGCCACTGTGCTCTTAGGAACCTTAAGTGCAGCAGAAATTTTTTTGTAACCTTGGCCAGATCTGTGCCTTGCCACAATTCTATCTCTGAGCTCTTCAGGCAGTTCCTTTGACCTTATGATTCTCATTTGCTCTGACATGCACTGTGAGCTGTAAGGTCTTATATAGACAGGTGTGTGGCTTTCCTAATCAAGTCCAGATAGTATAATCAAACACAGCTGGACTCAAATGAAGGTGTAGAACCATCTCAAGGATGATCAGAAGAAATGGACAGCACCTGAGTTAAATATATGAGTGTCACAGCAAAGGGTCTGAATACTTAGGACCACATGATATTTCAGTTTTTCTTTTTTAATAAATCTGCAAAAATGTCAACAATTCTGTGTTTTTCTGCCAATATGGGGTGCTGCGTGAACATTAATGAGGAAAAAAAATGAACTTAAATGATTTTAGCAAATGGTTGCAATATAACAAAGAGTTAAAAAAATTAAGGGGATTTGAATACTTTCCGTACCCACTGTACATGTCCCCAACAAAATAGGGATGGCAGCGCTCTGGAGGACAAAGAGCAGGAGTAGCCAGTCAGGGACCCAGACCCATGGAATGATGTACCAGGGCAGAGTTGAGATAAGGAGGAGCCATGG